>NC_137831.1:45177582-45612963 GCF_963921795.1 Nannobrachium achirus | reverse complement strand
GTTCTTGGCCATCTGCCCAGTGGTGTTATATCGGACCAGTTACTCATATATGGAGACCCCTGCATGATAGTCAACAATGTGAGGTCAGAACATGCCCATATATGGGTATTACCAAATATGGGCATTCTCAGATATGCCCTTAATATTGATGACATCGGGACAGGGCATAAAACGGACAAGGACGTATCTGGGAATGCCCATATATGGGCATGTTCTGACAATGCATTGTCGACTATATATGGGCATAACATATATGGGCATAAAAGGGACATCAAGCCAGAGCGTGATGTCAGAGCGAGCGGCAAACCCATCTGTTAAGAGTGGTTCCCCTGACATCACAGTGACATCAGAGCATGATGTCAGAGCGACAAACCCATAGAACCACAGACAAACCCATAGATCCTCAGTGTCAGGCGTGACAGAGATACGTGGACAAGATTTGCCGGTTTTCATAGTCGCAATAAACATGCTGAGCAGCAGGGGCGTCAATTGGGTATGGCAGGGGTATGCAGCTGCCATACCCTGGGTCCAAGGGGGAAAATAAAAGTTACTTTTAAATATACGTAAATCCATGAATGTCTCTTTGTCTATCTGCACTCTGTTATTATGTTGTTAAATTACAGTAAAATAACTACACATGCAACATTTTACAAAATGGTCACTTTAACAAGGTATTTTCTCCCCATCTTGACAAAAAGTTATATTCCCAGGTACCTCAGGTCAGCTGCACAGGTGCAATTCATTATTGTTAATTGTGGCACGTTTACTAACATGCCAAGTTTAGCTGCACTTGAACAACCGTTCCAGGCTGCCATATCCCCAAGAGACTGTATTGTCATATCCATATCAATGGATATAACAAGTCATGGCATGACCAGTCATGGCAACATAGTCATACCTTCGCTTTTTCTGAACTGACGCCACTGCCGAGCAGAGCACGAAGAGATCGAGATGTGTATGAGTGTGTGAGAGAGCAAATATGGAAACGTGTGTGTGTGTGTGTGTGTGTGTGTGTGTGTGTGTGTGTGTGTGTGTATGTGCGTGCGTGCGTGCGTGCGTGCGTGCGCGCGTGCGCGCATTTGTCAGGGGAGCTCGTGCAGGGATGACTCCGCCATCATTTCATCTCCGCTCTCCCTGCAGCCACTTTAATGTGTTCATATAAAGACGGTATCACTTCCACGCTGCTTCCCTGTCACATAAGCCTCTCTTCCTCATTTCAAACCCCCTGCAAGGCTGCAACCTCACTGCACCGTCCACATTTCAATCTGCACTCACTATAATAGACCCCCTCCACCCAGTGGTGTCAGTTCAGAAAAAGCTAAGGTATGGCAACATGACTGGTGTCTTGCACGCGCGCGACACCAGTCATGTTGCCATACCTTATTTTAAGAAATACATTTTATCTTTCCCCCATGTTTCTACGGTTTCTTGGGCTGATATGGCAGCCTGGAACGGTTGTTCAAGTGCAGCTAAACTTGGCATGTTAAGCCTCGATCAGAGTGGGCTCCGCGGTGGGAGTCTTTTTGAGTCATGAAACTACAACGTTACGTCATTCCTCGCGGTGAAGAGCTTTCCACCGCGAGTCCCGACATCTCTCTGTTTTTACTTTCAGACAGATAGGCGCTTCACCCCGTTCACTGATTGGTCGATCTAGACCAGTCAGTCACGGTGAATAGGACTCCACCGTGACTGACTATGATGGCCTTCACTTATTTTCTGACTTGAGGTGGAAAGCTTTCCCCTGCTACTGTCCACATTTCAATCTGCGCTCACCATAATAGACGCCCCTCCACCCCCCTCCGCCACCAAGTTATGGGCCAATTCATTGGACAGAGCCTACTGGGCAATCTCTCTAGTGGTGTGTTTTTTTAATACTCTCTTCCTCTCTCCGTCCTCCTCATCTGTCCTTTGCTGCTCTCTGAGGAAATGTGTGGTCACGTTGCGTGGGTTGATGATAGGACCACTGCAGTGTCAACAACCTCTCCAAGAATGACTTGACTTGCAGGGGCGTCACAAGGGGGAGGGGGGGAGCGGGAGCGGGACTGAGTTACTATAGGGCCCAAGATGGAGGGGCCTTAATTATTTTAATTGAAAAATAGCAGATATACAAGCTCACAGCACGGCACCGAGTGCCGCGCTGCAAGCTTGTAGATCTGCTCTTTTTGAAAAGTTGTGAAAATGTGTGCAAATCTTTGAATATAATGTACTTTTTAAGTGAACATTTGTAACTAAAATTTTGCTTCTGGGGGATCCCTGGAACAAAATATTTTGAGATGGGGGTCAAATGGCCAAATGCACATCATTTTGGGGGTCCTTCACATGAAAATATTCAGACTCAAATTTTCACAATTTAAAAAAATATCAGATCTACAATTAAGCTCGCAGTGCAATCTTTTTTCAATAGTTAAAGCACAAATTGTGAGTGAATCCTTGTACCCAGGGCCCAGAATTCGGTGTGACACCCCTGTTGTCTTGTGCTGATATGTGCATCACCCAGGGTGTAAATGCATGCCAGCACAATCTGCTGTGATATCAAAGCAATGCTACGTATACATACACTAACACTAACTATACATACACTACTAACTAACAAACGAATGATACACCATATCCCTACTCTATGCACATAACATGATAGTGTATGTCCCAGGGAATATTGCTGTCAGTGTGGAGACAATGCTCTGTGTCTGTTTTCACAGTAGGCTGTCTGCATCACACTGTTTTACAGCATAATATTATTTGGTTAACTGTCTTTCCTCTGTTTTTAATCAAATTCCGCTCATTAAAATGCCAATTTGTCACGTTTTCTGAAGTAAAGTCGGTTTAGCTAATGGCGCAACTCTTCCATTATTCAACTAAACACAGTTTAGAGTAGACAAAGATGATGTTATTTCCTCTAAATATGCGGTGAAAATCTAATGGACAGAATTACATTTGTTTATGGACCTGAACCTACTGGAAATGCTCATTGCCTGTGAAGAAGAACTCAAGAGCATAGAGCAGGGTTCCCCAATAGGCGGCCCGCGGGCCATTTGCGGCCCGCGGGGGGCTACTGTCTGGCCCACACCGACCTCAGTAATAATGGTGGTATAAGAGCAGCAACAACACTGGTATATCGTCTTTGTCGGGTGGAAAGCTTGTGTCTCCAAATTTGTACGTTCTTTTGGAAATCATACAAGGCCATCGCACAAAAGTAGTGAAAACAGCAGATCTACATGCACACAACGCCTCGCGGTGCGAGGCGTTGTGTGCTTGTAGATCGGCTGTTTTCACTAGTTTAAATCATTTTTAAAATGACAAATGCAAAACGAACGGTTTTGGACATATACAAGATTTTCACCCGACAACAACGATATCTGAACTGTCACTGGAGTAGCGGGAACGCCACTGTCGCCCCCTGCAATGTTGTGGCCCTCGGCTTGGTACCCTAGACATAATTCGTCCCTTGGGGAAAACTAATTGGGGAACCCTGGCATAGAGAGATCATACGAATCCAGACACAAATCCTAATTTCCCAATCCCTATTTCATGTGTCCTTGAACAGTACTACACGTACACTGTAAGAGTATCTACCCTATAGACACAGGGAGAATATGCAAACTCCACACATAAAGGCCCTATCGATCTATCCCTACTAGGGCCTATACCTAGGCCCAAGGGTGTGGGCGCTGATGACGCGGAGGAGGGAACACGCCCCCAGCACCCACAGCGTCCCCCGGCAGGAATCGAACCCAGGACCTTCAGGCAGATCATTTATAATGGCTACTGTAATTATGTATTCAATCATTCAATCAGTTGATCGATCCGCTACATATTGGATTCAAGTTAATTTATTGGATTCAGAACAACCCTAAATACTTTGTGAACTTGACCTTTGGCTCGGTAGGCCTACTTCGTCTGCTCTTTTTTCCCCTGTACACCAAACCTCTTCGCAGAAAATAGCCAATCTACAAGCTCTCAATGAGTCGAAGACGCTCGCCAAAGTAAACATATTTTGATATTGTCATCTGTGCTCACCGGACGGCAGGAGTTGAACTTTTTTTTTAGCCGGCCGCAGGCAGGCGAGGGCTTGGAGCGCAACAGTGTTTGTGCCATATTTGGTACAGATCAGAGCAACGGTACACCTTTGGCACCTTGGGGCCCCTGGGGCCTCTGATTTTCCCCTGGGGGCCAAATGTGGCCCCTGGTGTGGCTACTCTGATCGCAGACCCCTGATTAGTGTTTTGCCAAGTTTGGTGCAGATCGAAAGAGTTACTGTCTCTGGTCCAGTATTATTATTGTCTGAATGTCACTTGGGCCCTAAACATTTAAGCAAAAAGCTATAATGTTGGAGCGCAAAGGGCCTAAGTGACGTTTTTTTTAAAATAGTTTTGTACTTTTTTATGTACATACCTATTCAAATATCAATTCCTTTTAGATTAATCTGTATAAAAGTACAGACTGTTTACATATGTTGTTTTTAATAAAATAGTTACAGTCAATCAAAACTTTGTTTTTGCTCTCCTGTAAAATTCTGAAAATGTCACTTAGGCCCTTTGCGCTCCAAGCCCTCGGGGTGCTCTCACGGGTTGAAGAACAGTCCGGGTAGACTGATTGCAACACAAAGCTGCAGGTAATTACACTAATTAAACACAAACAGGAGGAGGCACTGCACAACACACATGCACCACTTGAAGACATGCGCACACACAGGCCGGCACGTGTCGCAGGCACACACAATTATTTGTTCATTTACTTAATTCATAGCATAATTTCTTTTTTTCCAAAGCCATATTTTGAGCTGGTAAAGTATGAAAATCCGTCAAATGTGTACTGGGAATGAGCTGTGTAGGCTGCTCAACAGTAGGCTACAGTGGGTGGCTGCAGCTGGCGTTCCCGTACTCATACGGACATACATGGACATACTGTATGGACAGACATAGTGTGGGTCATGACCGAAAGTATAAGGTCGCGGGTGCAATCGGCCGAAATGGGTTTCCTCAGACGGGTGGCTGGTATCTCCCTTAGAGATAGGGTGAGAAGTTCAGTCACCCGAGAGAGACAGTACACTTGGAAAAAGTCAGCTTAGGTGGTCAGGGGATCTAGTACGGATGCCCCCTGAGCGTCTTGCTGGGAGGAGACCCCGTGGCAGACCAAAGACCAGATGGAAGGATTATATCTCCAAACTGGCTTGGGAACGCCTCGGTATACTCCCTGAGGGAGTGGAGGAAGTTGCTCGGGATAGGGAAATCTGGAAATCTCAGTTGGAACTGTTACTCCTGCGACCCGATTCTGGATAAGCGGTTGAAGATGGATCGATGGACATATCCACACACACGGTCAAATGTTTGAGCGGCCACTCAGCACCACTCAAAAACATACTTCTATAAGCTGTAGTTCCAACTAATGCTCCAATCAGTGCCATTACAGTTAAATGCTCGAGTTGGGTCACGGTTTGGCACCACCAGTTCTGCCGACCCTGTAGTTTCACAGAAAGGCCATGCCATGTTCACTGCCATGGGGGTGAGATGCCATGGGCTCGCGTGGGCTCGGCGATTGCTGCACGCTGACGTCATGAATTTAGAGGACCCACACTTCTAAAATCCATATCACACCACTGTTCACTGCACAGTGCTCACATACTGTAGAGCGAACTTCATTCTTCTCTAGGTCAGGAAAAAAAGCCTTTTCCTCCACACATAAAAGATACAATGGTCTCTTGACAACTGCCACATTATTCTCTTCTATTACAGACCTCAGGATTAATAATTATGGTGTTTAATCTGAGCCGTGGCTAGCATCCAGGAGCCTGTTCCAGCTGTCACCCTCTGTTCCATTGCAGCTTCTTTTTCTTTTCTTTTTCTTTCTTTTCTTTTTTATTTTTATTTTATTTTTTTTAAATGTTTTACCATATGCCACCCCAGGGCCTCTACAAAGCAGGAGAACAGACAGTCACCATGAGTCTCTTCAGCAATGGTGAAAAGTAACTAAGTACATTTACTCAAGTACTGTAATTAAGCATTTTGAGGTACTTTTACTTCTACTCCTCTTACTCAGAGGCAAATATACTTTTGCTCCACTACAATTATATGAAAACTTTAGTTACTAGTTACTTACAGTAGATTTTGATTATGATTACAACACATACATTAAACACTTATACTATACATTTCGGCCATTTGAAAATAGCAGATCTACAAGCTCACAAGATGCAACAGGTTGTGAGCTTGTAGATCTGTTATTTTCAAAAGATTTTTAGACATTAAACCCATTTGAAAACTTGTGAAACGGGACACTTTTAATTATTAACTACATTTTCATGCCAATACTTTCATACTTTAAATGTAGACTTTTCCAGACTATTTCTACATTGCAGTATTGATAGTTTTTCTTAACAGATGTGAGTACTTCTTCCACCACTGCTCCTCAGTGTTGTTTTACAGGATGTTGACAGTCTGTGAAAGATGCAAGGAGATGGCACCCTGGCCAAGATATGACTTCCGCTTGGTTCCAAGATTTCTAGCGTAAGTGCTGCGTTTAACGGAAGTTACGTCATGCGGTGCAGGTCTGTTTACATTCCCCAGCGAAAGAACTAAAATAGATTGTAGCTCTTAACTCACTCTTAACTCTCCCGCCGCTTCGAACGTTCACGTTCGCCCCATTTTTTACAGAACCTCGATGCCAATACGGCGCTCGTTCGGTTCGTTCGTCTGATGACTGTAAGCTGATGAGGCGTCGCGCGGCCGTCTACTGTAAACACATTTTCCGCGGTGATGGTGTAAAAAATCCATTATGCGTTAACATCAACGGAGAACAATTCACTTCCTTGTTGATTTTCTCTGGCTCTGAGGCTCTGTGGCCAGTGACTGGTCTTCTTCTTCTTCAACACATAACAGGCAAATTCACATTCATTCTCGCATGACGCCGCCCTCTGCTGCCTGGCAGACCAAAGTGCACTATTGCACAACCAAAAAAAATAAAAATAAATAAATAAATGTCTGTCTGTCTATCTACTATAACGTCGCAAAGGTAAGCCGCTTTTTGATGGCGCCAGACCCAATAAATAAATAAATAATCTGGCAGTAGGAGAGTTAATAGGTGTAACATCACCTGAATCAATGTTTTAGTTTATATATTGTTTATTGTGAGCACAACCGACGGAGCAGGAGACGTAGACACGATTCTTTTCCAGCGGGGAATATGTCTTTTCACCGCACTGTGAAAAGAAGACAACTTCCGCGAATATTCAGCCCCACCTCCTAGAACGGTCTCTGCCTCATATCTTTTCTCTTCGCATATGAGTAAGCCTGGCTACGCGAGGCTAAGGAGATGGAGGACAGATGAGAGTTCCTATACCGAGACTTCAAATAAAACAACTGCATATTGATGGGGTCTCAACTGGAATCCTCGTGAGCTTCTAGCTAATTAAGAATGTGACTTCACAAAATGTGGGATCATAAAGAATAGTTCTTTATCACCCAAACGCTCTCATACACACACACAGACATATTTCTCTTTCTCTCCCCTCATACATACAGACAGACACACACACACATGCATATCCAGGGGTGTCACACCAAATTCTAGGCCCTGGGTACAAGGATTCACTGCGGGCCCCCCATGAACGTTCTTCATAGGAAAAATAGAAAAATAGCAGATATACAAGCTCAGATCTGCTATTTTTGAAATATCGTGAACATTTGTGCAAGTCTTTGAATATTTCAAATCCTTCTAAGGTTTTTTTTTTTTTTTAAACCTATGTTTCTATGTCAGTGGTGCTCAAACCTTTTCATGTGAAGGACCCCCAAAATAATATGTATTTGGCCACGGACCCCCATCTCAAAATATTTAGTTCCAGGGACCCCCCAGAAGCAAAATTTGAGTTACAAATGTTTGCTTAAAAAATACATATATTCAAAGATTTGCACACATTTTCAAAACTTCTAAAAATAGCAGATATACAAGCTTGCAGCGCGGCACTCGGTGCCGCGCTGTGAGCTTGTATATCTGCTATGTTTCAATAGCTAAAGTTTAAAATAATTAAGGCCCCTCCACCTTGGGCCCTAACTCAGTCCCACTCCCCCCCCCCCCCCCCCCCCCCCTTGTGACGCCCCTGTCCATATATCTCCTGGAGGACTCTGAGAAATTAATTCCTGATTTCATTCAGACAACTTGGATAAGTAGCTTACAGCAGCAAGAGCCAAATTATAAAAGCCACAGCTCAAGAGTTCCATTCATCGCTTCAATGAATGCAAAGAACAAAGCAATGGTATGCTTTCGTCACATTATAGCAATGCTTTCACAGGCTGGCTTTACTATTCACAGTAAAATCAGGAATGGTGATTTAAAGGGATATACCATGAACTTTAAACATTTCTATTTTTATGTCTTTTTTTGGTGTCCCGCCAGCACCTTCTATCCTCACAAAGTCCTATTTCTGACCATTGTGTCTTTCTCAGTTTATGGGCAGATATATGTAAGCGGGTCTCAGAACGGGCTGTCTGATTTTCTCCTACCTACTGCAACTGCTGTGTAGGCCTGGGGCGGTATCGACATTTTGTTACCGCGATTACCGTCTTCCCATTTACCGCCGGTACTGCGGTAATTACCGCACCCCCCTATCTATTAATTAAGGTTCGGCGATAAGCCAAAATATTGCAATCATCTTCCCAAAAGTCGCCTCTCCACAGCCTGACTGCCCGAGTTATACTTCTCCGTACAGCACAGCGGGTATGGCTTTGAAAGGAGCAGATCTACAAGCTCACAACACATCGCATCCGCGACGCGTTCTGAGCTTTTAGATCTGCACTGTCGGGTTACCATAGTAACGTAGGCTAGCTACTTAGCTTTTCAGACACAAACAGCTGTGTGAACAAACCAGAAGAGGACGGGTAGTCAGATCGTGTACAGTGATTCTGTAAACTCACGTCACGTCTCAACTCTCAAATCGCAGTGATTGAGTGCTGCTATATACAGGTTTTAGTTACAAGACTTGACAGAAAAGGTTATAAAATCTCCGACGCGCCGACAGACGGGGCACAACGTGCGACGCGATGGAAAAAGTAAAATAGTTTCATTTTCGGTCCACGCGGCCCGCGCTCCGCCAGTAATCCGTATGAATAAAAAAATATATGCCACAACACAAGGTATGTATTAACATCCTTGTGTCGTGTGGATTACATAGAAAGTTTACGCTGCTCTGTACTCCTCTACGCAGGCTGCCCTGTACAGTGTAGGTCTGACCGTCTGTCTGACTGACTGTCTGTGTCTCTGAGAGTGAGAGTGACGTATGTGGCTTCCAAACTGTGGTACACGGCCCAGAGCAGAGCGGCATGGAGCGCATGCGGTCCTCGCTTCTCCCCTGTTTTAAAACTCGCTGGTTTTCCAATAAAAAATAGACTTTTTTTTGTCTTTTTTTACCGCGGTAAGCACACTGACACCGCGGTAGACCTCGGTTTACCGCGGTACGGCGGTACGGCGGTTACCGTGTCCAACCCTACTGCTGTGCTGTGTGCTGTGCTGAGTGGGGGTTGGGGAAGGGTGGGCAGGCCTGAGCAGGAGGCGGGGAGGAGCTGGGATGAGGGTTGGGTAGCCTGGGCTGAAGCGGATGGCGTCCTACGTCATTCTGTAGTAAAAACGGACTACAATTTGGAAGGAAACATCAAACCGGAAACAGTTTTAACTCCTACTTGCGCATGCGCTGACTACTTGCGCATGTGCTAACTGGGTTGAAACTGTTTCCGGTTTGGTGTTTCCTGCCAAAGTGTAGTCCGTTTAGAATACAAAATGATGTAAGATACCATCCAGTCTAGACCGGATCAAATGAGCTGTTTAGTAAACGAAGACCAGGCTTTCTCCCAGCGGAAAGCCTGGTGACGTGAGGTTAAGGGTTGGGGAGGGAGGTGGGCATGAGGGTGGGGCTCAATAGCGTAGTCCTCCCACTCAGGACAAGGTGGTACTGCAGCTGAAAATTCTCTGAAATCCAGGCAGAAATGACAGGGGCTCTGTATTCAGGAGTGGTAATTTAGCCTCAAACCTTTTTGAGGAAAAATGTTTTTGGACATAAACAATATGATATTAATTATGTTTAAATGCATGGTGTAGAACCTTTAACTCTGAAAGCATAAGAATAAGGTATGGTACACATTGACACATTGTTGCAATATTAATGCTGGATTGATTCCAGCTGGTGTGATGTGTTTGTCCTTATCCTTCCGCTGTCAGTCCTGTGTTCATCATTAGGTTGCATCTCAGCCAAAACCTCCTTCTATGGGCCTTGGAGAGCAGAGCAGGCAACGCTGCTCAATTTATTTAAAAGGAATTCTAGTTATCGCAAGATCACAAATGAATTACGCCGTTACCGCAAGACAGCAGACGCAATTATGTAGATTAATTGATTTTGGTGATTGTGTCACAGTTAATGATTGTGTTCTTTATTGGATATATGCTTGTTTAATTGAAAAGCAAGTTGGCAATATCTGTCTAGTTAGTAGCCTATAATATTTGTCTGGCCTATTCTGACATTGTCAGCTCCATTTAAGAGAAGAACCCTTTCTGTCAACATTGTATAATCTAATTAGCCTTAGACTCAACATGTTGATTCATCATCATTTGATATCGCACTCATATGGATCCTATGTTACTTCTGTCAAAAGCATAAAACACTGCAAATGTGTGTGTAAATCGAATGCCATAATTGATCCAGAAAGTTCGAGAAAAGCCAAGTTTAAAATATGAACACATTAACCTTAACTCTTATACTGCTTTGAACGTTCCTGTTCGCCCCAATTCTTGAGGTCGAGTAGGGCCAATACGGGCGTTCGTTCGTTTGATGTTTTTTATGGATTATGATAAAAGACGTCCTTGCGCAACTTTTGAATGCATAATTGGTCGTGGTGTCGTTTTGAGGACAGCCGGAAACCTTTCATAAAAAAAAAAAGTAAACAGACTGTCCTGGCTCCGCCTGCCCAGAGCGACTCTGCACCAGCCTAGCTGCCAGGGGCGTCAATTGGGTATGGCAGGGGTATGCAGCTGCCATACCTTGACAGGGGGAAATAATAAAAATGTACTTTTCATCGTGCCTGTTGCTAAGGTATGGCAACATGACTGGTGTCTTCACCAGACACCAGTCATGTTGCCATACCTTAGCTTGTTCTGAACTGACGCCACTGCTAGCTGCTAGCAGCAGCGTTGAGGGACTATATTGTTTTATGCATCGGGCTGTTAGTAGAGAAAGAGAGAGAGAAACGTTGGTAAAAGCGATCATTTTGTCGGAAATCAGTTGTTTTATAGTATTAGTAGTATAGTAATTGTAGTAGGTAGTAGTATTTAGCAGTACTAGAATATTGAGATGTATTAGGCCAACTCAGCCTCAACTTGCTGGTATCATTCCGCCGAAGTGCGACCCTCCCCCCTGGCCGGAGCAGCAGCCAGCAGCAGAGCAGATCCACGGATAGAAACAAACTTTGTTAGAATTAGGATTACAAACCTACCCGCGTTGGTGACTCAGGACCAGGCAGCGCCCACGAATGGTGGTGGTGGTCGTGATGATGATCATGATGATGATGATGATGAAGAAGAGAAAAAGATCACTGTAGCCGTTGGTATTGAAGATAAAAAGATTGAAGATGGTGCCAGTCGCGAAGAACCGGGGTCCAGAAGTGGATCAAGAGCCTCGTGATATTGTGGAAACCGATCCCGACGGAGCTCGACCCCCGTGTAGGATGGATCCCCCCGCCCGGGGGCTCACATCGCCGCAGCAGCAGAGACCCATGTACCGCCGCCACCGCCGCGAAGAGACAGACGAACTGGGCGATTTGGCCAATGAAGAATGGCTTCCGCGTAGAGACCCCTCGGAGAACAGAGGCCACGATTCTACTGTCCAAAGTAAGACTTCCAATCCAGTGCATGTATGTATTGTATAGTTGTATACTGTATATAGTTGTATACTGTGTGATAACAGAGCATCCGTGTGGAACTGGAAGCCTGGGATGGGGGGATGGTCAGTGATCAGTGAGATAGGGTAACGGGTTTCCATTGCGACGTGTTGCCACTCCGACATTGGGATCCGGTCTAGAGCCCGCCTACTGCATCCGGCTATTTACACGTACACATACATGCAAGAAATGTTTCCGTATCCGGACCGGATCAGTAACTTGATCCAAGCAGTTAGGATCCACGTGCTTGGTTTGTTTTTGTCGCTACTCAGGACACACGTGGAGTTCCTATCACGCGCGTGCACGTACCGCGTGTAGTGTACGTGCACTGCACAGCCTACTAGGATTATTTGATGGGAATTTAGGATTTATTGGCTTAGTTTGTGTGTGCGTGCGTACGATGTGTGTGAGAGAGAGGGAGAGGTTTCTTTTTATCGTCATCATCATCATCATCATCATCATCAGTAGCTGATGATGTAGCTTTTCAGTTCAATTCAAAGGAGCTTTATTGGCATGAGAAAACATACGTTTACATTGCCAAAGCAAGTGTTACAAATAAAAACTGTTGAAAATGGGGAACATATATACAGTTGGAGGGAGTACAGCTTTGTGTAAACAGAGCTATGTTGCATTGTGACATTTTATATAGGTATACAGGGTATAAAGGGAATTTCACTGTGACAGTAAATGCATGGTAACTATTTACTATAACTGCATTTTATGTTATATATGAACTTATTGTAAGTCATTTGCTAAATGTCAAAATTGTAAATTGATTTGTTTAGATATAAACTATTTGATATTTTCCTGGCTATGATTTTAGATGATGAGTCGACGATGATGATGAGCCTACTTCTTCATTTCCACATCGTGGAAAAACAAACTTTTTTCTGTAAATCAGACTTAGCACCATGCACATGCTCACATAGACATCAAAGGGGGCTTGAGCCCCTGCCCTTTTATCCATCTGTAAAAAGTGCCCTCTCCAGACCATGAATGCTGTTTTTACATAATTACTATATATATATATATATATATATATATATATATATATATATATATATATATTTGTGTGGTAAGCAGGAAGTGCATAGAATGTTAGAGAGGCAGGGGTTGACATTTCTAAAACGGCCTTTTGATGAAAATAGTAGGCCCCCAACCTCCACGCATTCTGCTGTGACGCGTTGTGAGCTTGAAGGTGTACTATTTTTCATGTATTTTATAGTAATTATGTATTTGTATAATTTACAGATCGACCATGGGCTCGTGTACGAGTTCAGCAGACCCGGTGGAGCCCTTCCGGAGGAGCCTGGCTGGAGTGAAACAGAATGGAGCCCCAGGCCCTGTGCAGGCTGAATGACACACACGCACGCACGCACGCACACACACATATACACTCTGTACTGTAGACATGTAGTGTCACAGTAGTGTCACAGTGAGATAAAGAGAACCCTGAAAGCTGAAGCAGGATTCAGGCTGAAGCTCATGTCACTGTGTCAATGTTCTGCACTGCTCTTACTACTGCTCTTACTTCTCTTACACACTAAAAGTGTGTAAAAAGACACTTTTTCTTGTTTTTATTTTTTTGAATTTGTTTGTAAACAACCACTGATCATAGGTGTGATGTTACTGAAGCCAACAATAAAAGGCTAAAGAGAGATTTCTGCCTGAAAATGTATTCTTCACAAAAATGCATTTTTCTCAGCTTTATGTTCTCAAAGAGCTGTTTTTAGGCCACATTCTGCAGCTTCTAGCTAATGAACAGAACAAGATAAAAACTCGAAATCTTTTTCTGTTGCAAAGTAGACATTCTATTCTTCGTTGCCATATAATTGTTGTCTTTATAGTCGAAACCAAATTTCTCCAGTAGGCCTTCAAAGATGAGCGACAATTCTCAATTTAGCTGGCAGTGGATTGAGCTTTTTGTTCAATTCTGTGGCAGTAAAAGAGTTAACTCTTATACTGCTTTGAACGTTCCTGTTCGCCCCAATTCTTGAGGTCGAGTAGGGCCAATACGGGCGTTCGTTCGTTTGATGTTTTTTATGGATTATGATAAAAGACGTCCTTGCGCAACTTTTGAATGCATAATTGGTCGTGGTGTCGTTTTGAGGACAGCCGGAAACCTTTCATAAAAAAAAAAAGTAAACAGACTGTCCTGGCTCCGCCTGCCCAGAGCGACTCTGCACCAGCCTAGCTGCCAGGGGCGTCAATTGGGTATGGCAGGGGTATGCAGCTGCCATACCTTGACAGGGGGAAATAATAAAAATGTACTTTTCATCGTGCCTGTTGCTAAGGTATGGCAACATGACTGGTGTCTTCACCAGACACCAGTCATGTTGCCATACCTTAGCTTGTTCTGAACTGACGCCACTGCTAGCTGCTAGCAGCAGCGTTGAGGGACTATATTGTTTTATGCATCGGGCTGTTAGTAGAGAAAGAGAGAGAGAAACGTTGGTAAAAGCGATCATTTTGTCGGAAATCAGTTGTTTTATAGTATTAGTAGTATAGTAATTGTAGTAGGTAGTAGTATTTAGCAGTACTAGAATATTGAGATGTATTAGGCCAACTCAGCCTCAACTTGCTGGTATCATTCCGCCGAAGTGCGACCCTCCCCCCTGGCCGGAGCAGCAGCCAGCAGCAGAGCAGATCCACGGATAGAAACAAACTTTGTTAGAATTAGGATTACAAACCTACCCGCGTTGGTGACTCAGGACCAGGCAGCGCCCACGAATGGTGGTGGTGGTCGTGATGATGATCATGATGATGATGATGATGAAGAAGAGAAAAAGATCACTGTAGCCGTTGGTATTGAAGATAAAAAGATTGAAGATGGTGCCAGTCGCGAAGAACCGGGGTCCAGAAGTGGATCAAGAGCCTCGTGATATTGTGGAAACCGATCCCGACGGAGCTCGACCCCCGTGTAGGATGGATCCCCCCGCCCGGGGGCTCACATCGCCGCAGCAGCAGAGACCCATGTACCGCCGCCACCGCCGCGAAGAGACAGACGAACTGGGCGATTTGGCCAATGAAGAATGGCTTCCGCGTAGAGACCCCTCGGAGAACAGAGGCCACGATTCTACTGTCCAAAGTAAGACTTCCAATCCAGTGCATGTATGTATTGTATAGTTGTATACTGTATATAGTTGTATACTGTGTGATAACAGAGCATCCGTGTGGAACTGGAAGCCTGGGATGGGGGGATGGTCAGTGATCAGTGAGATAGGGTAACGGGTTTCCATTGCGACGTGTTGCCACTCCGACATTGGGATCCGGTCTAGAGCCCGCCTACTGCATCCGGCTATTTACACGTACACATACATGCAAGAAATGTTTCCGTATCCGGACCGGATCAGTAACTTGATCCAAGCAGTTAGGATCCACGTGCTTGGTTTGTTTTTGTCGCTACTCAGGACACACGTGGAGTTCCTATCACGCGCGTGCACGTACCGCGTGTAGTGTACGTGCACTGCACAGCCTACTAGGATTATTTGATGGGAATTTAGGATTTATTGGCTTAGTTTGTGTGTGCGTGCGTACGATGTGTGTGAGAGAGAGGGAGAGGTTTCTTTTTATCGTCATCATCATCATCATCATCATCATCAGTAGCTGATGATGTAGCTTTTCAGTTCAATTCAAAGGAGCTTTATTGGCATGAGAAAACATACGTTTACATTGCCAAAGCAAGTGTTACAAATAAAAACTGTTGAAAATGGGGAACATATATACAGTTGGAGGGAGTACAGCTTTGTGTAAACAGAGCTATGTTGCATTGTGACATTTTATATAGGTATACAGGGTATAAAGGGAATTTCACTGTGACAGTAAATGCATGGTAACTATTTACTATAACTGCATTTTATGTTATATATGAACTTATTGTAAGTCATTTGCTAAATGTCAAAATTGTAAATTGATTTGTTTAGATATAAACTATTTGATATTTTCCTGGCTATGATTTTAGATGATGAGTCGACGATGATGATGAGCCTACTTCTTCATTTCCACATCGTGGAAAAACAAACTTTTTTCTGTAAATCAGACTTAGCACCATGCACATGCTCACATAGACATCAAAGGGGGCTTGAGCCCCTGCCCTTTTATCCATCTGTAAAAAGTGCCCTCTCCAGACCATGAATGCTGTTTTTACATAATTACTATATATATATATATATATATATATATATATATATATATATATATATATATTTGTGTGGTAAGCAGGAAGTGCATAGAATGTTAGAGAGGCAGGGGTTGACATTTCTAAAACGGCCTTTTGATGAAAATAGTAGGCCCCCAACCTCCACGCATTCTGCTGTGACGCGTTGTGAGCTTGAAGGTGTACTATTTTTCATGTATTTTATAGTAATTATGTATTTGTATAATTTACAGATCGACCATGGGCTCGTGTACGAGTTCAGCAGACCCGGTGGAGCCCTTCCGGAGGAGCCTGGCTGGAGTGAAACAGAATGGAGCCCCAGGCCCTGTGCAGGCTGAATGACACACACGCACGCACGCACGCACACACACATATACACTCTGTACTGTAGACATGTAGTGTCACAGTAGTGTCACAGTGAGATAAAGAGAACCCTGAAAGCTGAAGCAGGATTCAGGCTGAAGCTCATGTCACTGTGTCAATGTTCTGCACTGCTCTTACTACTGCTCTTACTTCTCTTACACACTAAAAGTGTGTAAAAAGACACTTTTTCTTGTTTTTATTTTTTTGAATTTGTTTGTAAACAACCACTGATCATAGGTGTGATGTTACTGAAGCCAACAATAAAAGGCTAAAGAGAGATTTCTGCCTGAAAATGTATTCTTCACAAAAATGCATTTTTCTCAGCTTTATGTTCTCAAAGAGCTGTTTTTAGGCCACATTCTGCAGCTTCTAGCTAATGAACAGAACAAGATAAAAACTCGAAATCTTTTTCTGTTGCAAAGTAGACATTCTATTCTTCGTTGCCATATAATTGTTGTCTTTATAGTCGAAACCAAATTTCTCCAGTAGGCCTTCAAAGATGAGCGACAATTCTCAATTTAGCTGGCAGTGGATTGAGCTTTTTGTTCAATTCTGTGGCAGTAAAAGAGTTAACATCCTTATGCCAGGGCGAACATTTGGTGAAAATAGCAGAAGCACAAGCACTTTAGCGACCACACCAGTTGGGCATTGTGGTGTAGACTGGAATATTCCTGAACCTTTCCTGAGTGGGGAAATGTAGAGAATCAGGGACGTGCAGAGAATGTTAGAGAGGCAGGGGATGACATTTCTAAAAGGGCCTTTTGGTGAAAATATCGAAAATAGCAGACCTCCAAGCTCACAACGCGACGCGTTGTGAGCTTGGAGGTCAGCTATTTTTGGTACTTGATAGAACACTAAACTAAGTAACTTCTACACAGAGAGGGCAATTCTTTCAACATAAGAAATTATTTTCAACAAAATTCAAGTTCAGGAGTTTGGACAAGGCAATCCTTTTTTTGCCCAGCCTTCAGGAATGGCATGGAAACGGGGCATTTGCATTTCTTTGACCATAGTAAAAACTGCATTCATGGTCTGGAGAGGGCACTTTTTACATATGGGTAAAAGCGCAGGGGCTCAAGCACCCTTTGCAGTGGTGTCAGTTCAGCAAAAGCTAGGGTATGGCAAGATGGGACTTCCTCATACGCACGCCCGCGTGCAAAAAAAGACTTAAAAAATACAGGGTTTGTCCATTTTTTCCCCCGGTTTCTACGGTTTCTTGGGCTGGATATAGCAGCCTGGAACAGTTTTTCAAGTGCAGTTAAACATGTTAGTAAACATGCCACAATTTACAATAATGCATTGCACCTGGGAATACAGCATTTTGTCAAGATGGGGAGAATACAAGCGTGAGAATAGAATTATAATACCTTGTTAAAGTGACCATTTTGTTAAATGTTGCATTTGTAGTTATTTTACTGTAATTTAACAACATAATAACCAGCACAGATAGACAAAGAGACATTCAAGGATTCATATTTAAAAGTAACTTTTATTTCCCCCCCTGGACCCAGGGTATGGCAGCTCCATACCCCTGCCATACCCAATTGACGCCCCTGCCCCTTTGATGTCTATGAGTGCACGTGCCTGCAGAGAATCATTGATCTATGCAAGTAATTAACTGTTGAAGTCAGCTCCCCCTATGCACAATGACAAGCAGCCACCACTCACCTTGGGAAATGTGCGACCTCGTCCAGAAATGTAGAAAGTGAAATAAGAGCAGTGATCATTAACGGGAGGAGAGCCATATCCCTGCAAGGCCCGAATTAATTTCTACTAGCCAAAAAAAAAAAAAAAATCAGATGGTGTTGTAGGAGTCCTAATCACAGGAAAATGTAATGTTAAAAAATTAATAATGTTTTTGTAAGGTTTTATAGCCATAAATCATAAATCATGCTCTAATTTGCATTTTGGGGATATTTTTCACAATATTAACATATGCACGTGTTCTAGACATTCTAATGATCACGAAAAAAAATATTACAGGCATTTTACTTATGTTTTAGTGAGGAATTTCAATTTCTCTGGGAAGTGTGAATGTCAGTCTCTGTGGGGGGGGTATTTATATGCAAATATCGTGGCCAATGGCATTGTAATACTAAACAATAGGATTTAATGGTGATGTTAATGTGAAAAAAGAACAGGAAAACTAATTATAACATTTAAAAAAAAATGATTTAAAAAACGTTGCCAAAAAGCAACACTGGGCCTTGCAGGGATATGGTGCTCTTTTGTTTTGTCCCCCTCACACCTTTTGCTGTAGAGCCGCGATGGATTGCGTTGCGGGACAGTGTGCCATTTGTTACCAGAAGGATGCTCGGGGGCTTCCATATAGGGGCCAGGGACGTGCTGGCCATTGGGAAAAGCGGGACAACTCCCAAACGGCCGTTTCATTCCCGGGCGGTCCAGGCCGGCCATTAGGAAAAAATTATAAACAAAATGTCGGCCTTCGTTCCATTTTGGGGGCTGGGCGGCCAACAAAGTAAATCGTCACTGTCGGGCAGAAACCTTGTATCTTCAAATTTGTACATTTTTTCGCAAAGCAAAGCCCTGCTTCACCATACAAGGCCGTCGCGTTGCAAGGCGTTGTGTGCTTGTAGATCGGCTGTTCTCACTAGTTTAAATCGTTTTTAAAATGATAAATAAAAAACAAACAGTTTTGGACATACATGGTTTCCACACAACAACGACGAAATTTAACTCATGTAATTGGCCCACTGGCTTGTCACTAGTCATGATCTGAAATGGCAAATCTTTGAGCAGCAGCAGCAGCGCTATAGAGAGAGATCTCTCTCTATAGCGCGCAATGAGGGCCTCTCCAACTCTTTTTCCCGGGCTGAATCAGGGGCCCAGCACGTCCCTGATAGGGGCTGAGATATATGAGAGCCCAGCTTTCTCTTTCTGCCCCGTTGGCCAAGAGGAACATTTCCCTCCAGACCCTCCATCAGTTTGGCCAAGCTCCTCCTCTCCCCTCTGTGAGGTGTGATCAGGAGTGTCGCACCAATTTCGGGGCCCTGGGTACAAGGATTCACTTCGTTATTTTGTGCTTTAACTATTGAAAAATAGCAGATATACAAGCTCACAGCTTGGCGAGCTTGTAGATCTGCTTATTTTTTTTATTTTTTTTTAAACCTATGTTTCTATGTTAGAAACTTCGTCATGAGAAGGACCCCCAAAATGAAATTGAAAATGAAATTGAAAAATAGCAGATATACAAGCTCACAGGGCGGCACCGAGTGCCGCGAGCTTCCATGTCAGTGGTGCTCAAACTTTTTCATGTCAAGGACCCCCAAGATGATATATATGTATTTGGCCACGGACCTCCATCTCAAAATATTTAGTTCCAGGGACCCCCCCCCCCCCCCCCCCCCCCCGGAAGCAGATTTTGAGTAACAAATGTTCGCTTAAAAATACATATATTCAAAGATTGGCACACATTTTCAACGACTTTTCAAAAATAGCAGATCTACAAGCTTGCAGCGCGGCACTCGGTGCCGCGCTGTGAGCTTGTATATCTGCTATTTTTCAATAGCTTTAAAGTATAAAATAATTCCAGGGCCCCTCCAACTTGGGCCCCTGTAACTCAGTCCCACTTTCCCCCCCTTGTGACGCCCCTGTGTGATGCTTCCCCACAGCCGTTTCTCATACCTCTGTAAAGTATGACCCTCGGGTTGCACACTGCTGTACTAAAACGCAGCGCGTCGAGAGTTTGTCAGTTCACAGTGTCCTAAGGAAAATATGAGCCTGTCTTGTGTGTATTGGTCCTTTTTAACTGCTGTGTGTTACACCTTGAGCCAGCATTACTAGTCCGGGCATTTCGGGCAGTATGTTGATGGAATTGTGTACTTTATGATAGAAGCATGATATTTGGCACACAGTTAGAACATACCATATGTATAATTTTTGGGACATCGCAGATTTGTCTTGGGAAACTTGTGGGGGCCATTCAAATTTGGCGTCTCATAGACTTTACTATATGTAAAATAATAGAAAAAATAAATATGCTTTAAGTAGCATGTGAGGGGTCAAACTAGGGTTTTTTTCATGATTCTGAATCGAATGCAATCATTTGTTTTGCACGAAAAACATTCCTTGGGCTATAAAACGGCCCACATAAAACTATGGTTTAATGATGAGTCGTCACTTTTCACAGTTTTGTGGGGGGCGTGTTTCGGAAAAGGAATGTTTTTTGTGCAAAACAAATGCTTGCATTGGATTCAGAATCCCGAAAAAACCCTAGTTTGACCCCTCACTTGCAACTTAAAGCATATTTCTTTTTTGTATTATTTTACTGTATAGCAAAGTCTATGGGAGCCCAACTTTGATTGGCTCCCACAAGTTTCCCAAGACAAATCTGCGGTGTCCCTATAGCCAAAAATGTTCCATATGGCATGTTCTAACTGTGTGCCAAATTTCATGTTTCTATCATAAAGTGCACGATTTGCGCACGAAACGCTCGGACTATACCTGCCCACGCCTAACAATGCCAACATCCTCAAAAAACATCACCTACTGTTCATCATTTGCATACAAATTGGTTCCAGATCTTGAGATGGGAATTCTGCACATGCAAATGAATGAGAAATACATCTACGGTTGCTTCATGTTTACCAAATGGCAGGGAGAGAGAGAGAAGATTTAGTTGCTTACAGCGTACTCTTTATAATATATCAATAATTTACATCTCTTTGGTGCTTCAAAGTCCATTCCCAGTTGTTTCATATTCATAGAACGTTATCGAGGGAGCCTTTGGAGTTTACCACATTTTAATGGCAAATATGCTCTCCATCTCTACTTTGTTATGAGTGTATAGTGGCAGGGGTGTCGCACTAAATTCTGGGCCCTGGGTACTTTAACTATTGAAAAATAGATATACAAGATATACAGCGCGGCACTAAGTGCCGCGCTGCGAGCTTGTAGATCTGCTATTTTTGAAACATTGTGAAAATGTGTGCAAGCCTTTGAATATTTCAAATCCTGTTTTTATGTCAGTGGTGCTAAAACTTTTTCATGTGAAGGACCCCCAACATTATATGTATTTGGCCACAGACACCCATCTCAAAAGATTTAGTTCCAGGGACCCCCCCAGAAGCAAAATTCAAGTGATTTTTGCAAGTCGACTCGGTAAAAAGTTGTGTTGAAGTCGACTTTATCATTTGATGACGTCATCACATCACACACAACCCCCCCAATTATTTTGGGGGGGTCCCCAGATGATTAACTTAATGTGCAACATTGTTTTCTCACTCAACTGTAAACAAACCAACATTAAGTTTAAGTATTGTGGAGACTGAACCCAAACCAGACACAAGAGAGCAAGACAGTGTTACCAACTCCGGGCATTTATTAACAATTTGCAGGTCTCAACATGGCAGGTAAATGCAATGCAAGTATAAATGTGCAACAAAGGTAGGGATAAATCAACTTAGGTCAAAACAGTTCAACAAAGGTTCTTCCCCAGGTGGGGGCTGCCGTCTCTTCTCTTCTAGGGGTAGGGTTTCTCTTCCCACAGGTCATAGGTGAGTATGGTTCAGGTAAGGTATTTCTCTCCCACCGGTAATAGGTGAGTATTTCTCTCTACAGGTGACAGGTAAGGTGAGGTAGGGTGCCGCAAAGTCTCAATTAAATCCAACCGATTCACTATCTTCTAAACAAACTAAACACAGGGAATAAGGGGCCTTGGGCCAGCGAATTGTTGGATACGAGGTAAGTTTTAAAGGGAGGCGAGTATTACTCAACAAAATGGGATTCAAGTTGGCTTCCAGGGATCAGGTTGGTAAGGCTGCTCTCTCCATTTCCAGGTCCATTCTCCACAGGTCGCCTGAGTACTCTCTCTCCAGAGGTTCGGTACGCACTCCTCAGTGGTAGGTACACACTCCTCAGTGTAAGTCAGCTCCCCGGTCCAGCCTAAAAGTGGTGAGTAGAATGCATATTACTATAATGCACTTTCACAGAAATATGCGGTTGAGGGAGAAATATGGTGGTTCCTTACCGCCTGATTGCCCATATGTTCGCCCGTCGGAGTCCCAGCACAGACTGAGGGGGAGAGCGAGGCTTCTATTTGTGCACCTTGTGTTTGGTGAGTAGCACAGGTGCGAACACTTCTGACTGATGAAGCATGTGAGCAGGCAGGTGATGCCCTTCAATGACTTGGCCCACACTGTGCACTGCTCTGCTGGGCCTCGCTCTCCCGTCCAGGGTGCGCTTCTCCGACGTGTAGGGCCTACCTGGCGGGCGGTGTCTGAACGAACCACCACAGTATATAGAGGGTATCTTCACATTTCTAAAGTGCCAATTTAAGGACTTCTTAATACCTCTAAAATGGCAAATTAAACATTGTCGAAATTGTCAAATATGTAGGCTAGAGGCAGACATTGTGAAAATAGCCGATCTACATGCTCACAACGCCTCGCGTTGTGAGCATGATCTGTTATTTTCACAATAGAAAGTTTTTTGTTTTTTTTTAAACTTCGACTTTCTCTGGTGGGAGTCGACTTGTGTAATGAAGTCGACTGAGTTGACTTTTTCGTTATTGCCCTACCAGTGATCCCTATTTTGTGATTCCATGCAGTCTGCTTTGTTGACAGTAACCTTGGTTAATACTTAATAATCAAGCGTGTTTTTCTTTTCTTTTCTTTTTTTCTAAATATAATTATTGTATCAAACAAAAAAATCACTGCAAAAATTCTCATTGGCATAAAACTAGAAAAGTGTTCTCATTGGAATGCATATCTCTGCAAAGGCTGGGTGGAGCTCCATATTTGGACAAATCTATGATGTCAGTCATCTATGACTGATCTAGGAGTCTACAACTGATGTAAATTGCCAATGGGAGGAGTGGCCTCCATTAGCCAATTTTAATATAGCACTAGATTTAATCTAGTGTTTCTCAACCTTTTTTCTGCATGGGCACACTTTTCATGTCCCAAGAATCCATGGGCACACCAACATAATACAGGGGGGTATTATGTTGGTGTAAATATCGTCACTGTCGTGAAGAAAGCTCAAATTTGAACGTTTCTTCGCAAAGTAAAGCCCTGCTTCATCATACAAGGCTGTCGCACAACAGTAGTGAAAACAGCCGATCTACAAGCACACAACGCCTCGCGGTGCGAGGCGCTGTGTGCTTGTAGATCGGCTGTTTTCACTAGTTTAAATCATTTTTTAAATTATAAATATGGCAGTTTCAAGGGGCACACTTGACCCTTCTCAGGGGCACACCAAAGGTCCCCCAGGCACAGTGGTTGAGAAACACTGCAGAAAGATGCAATTGGAAATTGCAAGAGTGGTCGCCGAATATATTCTGCAGCATGCATCTATCTTCTCGACAATTCTGAGAAGACATCTCTCCCCTGTGTAACTAACAAACTTCATAACTGCAGATTAAGTTATTTAAGTTATGATGTTATCTGTGATGTCACTATTATATCCGTAATTAGGGAAATGCTAGCTAAATGTACCTACCTATTGATTCAAGGTAAAAACCCATTCACAAATAAAGTTGAAATCTAGAATAAATCAAATAACCACACTAATAAAGAAATCAGCAGTGGACCATAACATTTTGTCACATATAACCCGATTCAAAGCTGCTAAGATCATTTTCTCTCACCTTTCACCCACATGTGGTTTGGCGGGAGAGGGAGGAGGGTGAATGCCGAGAAATGTCAGCCGGGTTGACAGCTAAATTGGTACTGCGGACCACACAATGTAGGTGCAGGACTGTATAGAAATGCAGAGAAAATAGCACACTAATGGAGGAGACCACAAGCCAGTTAGCCGTGGTGACCACTACACTACCTCAGATCATTTCAGTGCAGGGCTCGGAGGGATGGCCATGGAGGTTATCTGAGAGCCTTTCACCTGCATCGCCACAGATCACGTCCAACCCAGAGTCAAGTCAAACAAAGGGTCAAACTCGTTCTCCTGCTATACCACCACCATGTGGAACGCCTTACCAAAGGCCTTAACACATGGGTGACAAACCGGTCAAAGGCGAGAACACTATGTTATCTTCCATTTATAGAGTTCCGTCGCGTGAGTTCCATTGCAGACAGTACAATTCACCCTTTGTCAAGTCCCGCCCATTGTCCTGCCCCTCTCCACACCCATTGGTTGCTGTGTCTCGGTGGGACATTCAGTGGGACATTCCATCCACTGCCATGTTAATTCAGTTGCTTCATATTGTTATTCTGTGTGCTCAATTGACCGATCGCTATGCCCCTCCTAAAGCCGTCCTTGCCCAATGCCACGTTAGCGACAGGTTACTAAGGCGGGTGCCTTGGCAAGCTGCCATGGCGGCGTGCAGACTGCAGAGGAGAAGCCAGCTGTCAAAATCCCATGTTAACCTGCCACAAACGCACGTCCAGGAAGAAAACAATAGCCTATACTAAAGTCAGATTAACATACAGTACACAAGTGTTACCAGTTATATTTTCTCATGAAGTGCTCCTAAATTATTCCTGTGGGTTTGTAGGTCAGTGCAATCCGTTCTGTTTTTGTTTCAGTGTTTGTGACACGGAGCGAGTGGGTGGGACGTTCACGAACGAATCGAGTCTTTTGAACGGCTCTTTGAAATGAACGATATGATTCGGTTCACAGTAGGGAGCCGTTCCTTTCTAATGAACAGAGGTGGGAAAAGTACTAAATATCTTTACTTAGGTAAACATATCAATACTGCAATCAAGTTTGGAATGTTATTAATGTACTTGAGTAAAAGTAAAATAGGATTGGTATCAATATGTACTTAAAGTACCAATATTAGAACGTAGACTACTCATTATGCAGAATGTCCTGTTTCACAGGTTTTCCAATGAGTAAAATGTAGAAAAATCATTTGCAAATAGCCGATCTACAAGCTCACAATGCATCGCAACGTGACACATTGTGAGCTTGTAGCCTAGATCACCTATTTTCAAATGCCAGAAATGTATCCAATGGCCAAAATGTATAGGCCTATTTGGGTGGAAGTGATTTGCAATCATAATCAAAATCTACAAAGTAACCAGTAACTAAAATGAGCCAGTCTTTTGAACGGCTCTTTGAAAGGAACGGATCTCAGAGATCCGGCTCACAAAGAACCATAAATCCCATCTCTATCTAGCAGCCAGACTCGGTGCACCGATGCGTGCCGCCATGGCAGCTTGCCAAGTCAGCTGCGTTAGTAACCTGTTGCTAACTTGGCATTGGACAAGGACGGCTTTAGGAGGGGCATAGCGATCGGTCAATTCTAATTTCAAACTTTGTTTCAGTCAATTGGAGCTGCTCAGTGGCAGCATAGTGAATCAGCATGTTTTTAAATGTTTTTATTTCTTCAAAAATTATGTTTTAGCTAATTCAACATAAAAAAGGCGGAACCAGGGCGGGACAAGGCAGACAGAGCCTGCTGGTTGGTCAGTCAGGGTCCAACCAGGAGGCTAACAAAGGGTGAATTAGCCAATGAGGTGCAATTGGAGGTGTGGAAAATCTGGGAGTGGTGTTAGATGGAATATTGGTTGAGCTTCACATGACAGTTTGCACGCTGTAGATAGAATATAGTCTGGAGCGAGCCCACACTGTTTCGGAGGAACAGTATCTCTGGTTTATTTATGTTTTTTTCCATGACCGGCGCCGGTCGCCGGAGGCAGCCGGAGGAGGAGCTTTCACTGTCTCTCTGTGGAGTGTGGATATTTAACGACTCGCCATCTCATCTCGCCATCTGATCTCGGAGTGGGACTGAGTTACTGGGGCCCAAGGTGGAGGGGCCGTTTTTTAGCTATTGAAAAATAGCAGATATACATGCTCACAGCGTGGCACCGAGTGCCGCGCTGCAAGCTTGTAGATCTGCTATTTTTGAAAAGTTGTGAAAATTAGTGCAAATCTTTGAATATATGTGTATTTTTAAGTGAACATTTGTAACTCAAATTTTGCTTCTGGGGGGGATCCCTTAATTGGAACTAAATATTTTGAGATGGGGGGTCCGTGGCCAAATAGGCCTACATATCATTTTGGGGATCCTTCGCATGAAAAGGTTTGAGTACCACTGATATAGAAACATAGGGTTTTCGAAAAAACCTTAGAAGGATTTGAAACATTCTTGTAACCATGCAGGGCCCATAAATTGGTGCGACACCCCTGTCTCTCTCTCTTCCACTGATAAAGGGTGGAGCCCTCTTTTTCTTTCCCTCGCTCTCTGACCATATTTATTGCGCATAATTGATTGATTTGTGCTGACGCCAGCGATCACCATTGCCATGTGAAGTCAAACGCAACAGAAACCGTTGCTTAGCAATCCTGAATTGAGCGTGACCATATTAGGGCATCTCTGCACAGCGGACACCCACCGGTGCTCCTTGGCTCTTTGTTTACAGCCTGCCCGTATTGTTTTGATAACGCTTCACGGATGTCCATTTCATATACCGATGTTTCTGGTTCACATTGGCACATTTCACTCAGGTTTTTTCATCTCACTCATGTCACTTTGTCTGTTGACCTCACGCAGCAACAAAATAAAAAGAAAATAAACAAAAATAAAAAATAAAACAATTTACAGGAAGCAAGCAGTGCAGTTTCAAATGCACTACATTGCAGATGCTTTTTTGAGAGTAAAAAACTAAAAAAGAAGAAGAGACACGGGTGACATGCATGATCTGGGCAGATTGCCCCAGGAAATGTGCCAATCTCAACCCAAAACAACGGTACAGATATTAATGGCGTTTCCATAAAGCGATTCGAATAAACGTTCATTATTCTCAATAACATTTACAGTATGCGCTTGGAGGAGGTAGATTTTGAGGCTTTATCGAAAAAACTAAATGTGCAAGGGAAATGGAAACACTAAGCGAATAGGTTTTTAATTAAAATATATTGAACTCGCATGATATCGATTTGACTGAAGGGAGCTACTAAGTTGTTGGCGCCGTGTTCCCAACTACTGTACCTGCATCGGATGTTTATTTTACGGCGCTGTTGTGTGCAAGCCTCGTCCGTCACATCACCCAAGTAAATCCTGGCTAACACTTCGTCACCACACCGTGTTGTGTGCCGATCTACAAGCTCACAGCACCTCTTATCCACAACGCGTTGTGAGCTTGCAGATCGGCCACCTTCCAGGCGCAGAAACTTGCTGGATGAGATGACGATTCAGGGCGGACAAAAAGCTGTCGGTCACGTCTCGTTTCGGGTTCGGTCTGAAAAAATCAGCCCGATCCCAGCTCTTGTGCACTTTGTGCAGGCCCGCGGGAAGTCATTTACAGCAGGTCTCCCAAGAATCGCATTTCATCAGTGGATGGAAACAGGCAAAATTCGCCTTTTCTTTTTTCGAATTTCTGAGAATTCGCTTCCTATTTTCGAATAAGCTTTATGGAAACGCAACTACAGACAGACACCGCTTGCCATGTCTTGTGAGCTTGAAGATCTTGTAGATCTGCTAAGACTCCACCATACAAGAAAGCATATCGTCGTTGTCGGGTAAAAACCGTGTATGTCCAAAACCGTTCGTTTTGCATTTATCATTTTAAAAATGACTTAAACTAGTGAAAATAGCAGATCTACAAGCACACAACGCCTCGCAGTGCGAGGCGTTGTGTGCTTGTACATCTGCTATTTTCACTACTTTTGTGCGACGGCCTTGTATTATGAAGCAGGGATTTACTTTGCGATAGAACATACACATTTTAAACTTGGAGATACGAGGTTTCCAACCGACAACGACGATCTACTAATGGTTAATGGTACAATTATAAAGTGCCTTTATCCAAAGCACTTTACAGTGTGAGTTACATTCACCCATTCACACACACAAGAATGGAGAAGGAAACCATGCAAGGCAGTGAAGGCACCAAACTGCTCATCGGGAGCAGTTAGTTTACAGTAATTGTCTTGCTCAAGGATATACTTCGACACCGTACACAGCCCTGGGAAGGCCACTCAGCCCGGTGGAGATATCGTCGCTGTCCGGCAGAAACCTTGTATCTCCAAGTTTAAAATGTGTACGTTTTTTTTCGTAAAGTAAAGCCCTGCCTCATCGTACAAGGCCGTCGCACAAGACTAGTGTAAATAGCTGATCTAGAAGCGCGAGGCGTTGTGTGCTTGTAGATCGGCTATTTTCACTATCTTAAATCCCGTTTAAAACGATAAACACAAAACAAACGGTTTTGGACATACAATGTTTCCACTCAGCATGGTGGAGATATACAGGTACGCTCCACGGAGCACCCATTCATGCATTGAAGCCGTTTCCCACAACATTGTGTCCTACCCTGTTATCAAAACATGCAATTTCCTCACAGAGGAAAAAGAAAATACACAGAGGAAATTGTTAGGGTTGCACGGACATTTTGTCCACCTAATACTTTCAGCAAAATATAGTTAAATAATGCCTATTCGGCCTTTGGCCATTCGGCGTTTTAAAGCCGAATAATTATCACTGAAAATGTTTTTGTTGTATGCAAAGAGAAAATATTTTAATTTAATGTTGCAATCTTTCAGCAGTCAGTCTGGAATTCATGTATGCTTTCAAAAGTGCTGAATGAATGTTTTATGGACCCATAATAGTGATTATCGATATTATTAGTGGCCAAGCCACAAAGTGGCAAAGGCCACTCATTGATATTGTACTTCATCTTCTTACGCCACTTTTTCTCTAGTTTATGTTAAGTTTGGCTGTAATCGTGTCTTTTGACATAATCAGGTATCTCTATAATAAAGGTCCGGCAATGACAGCAATGGTACAAAAAAAGAATAATCTTTTCATTCGGTGCATCCCTAAAATCATGAAATCACCCTGAGGCCAAAGGTAAGTCCTCTCCTGTGTTTTTCACCCTTGACGGAGTGTCACACGCCAAGATGCTGAACTGAAAACCAGATGTAAACATTGTAAAGATATTAACATTTAAATGTATTCATTTATTAGACTTTACAAACACTGTATGAGGCAATAAATCCTTTGAACAATCGCATTGGGGTCCAACAACAATGATACAGTGAAATTATGAATGGACACACAACCACATTTATTTGTAAAGTTACATTTGTTCACTTTTAAGAATTTGAACTTTGTTGTTAACGTTGTGTTTCTTATTTGTTTTCTAACAAAGATCCAATTCAAACCATGCAGCTCTGATCAGGTCTACAATCAGAAAGACGGTTAGACATCTCCATTCAGAAACATTGCCATTCAGAAGATTGACTTCCACTATTCTAAATGGAGGTGTCACCTAACCTTAACTCATTCAGAGCCCCAGACATTAACGGATTATAATGTCCAAAGTGCCTCCTTCAGGTCCCATTCACTTGCGTTGTCTTATTTTGAAGGCCAGAAGTCCACCGCGCAATCACTTCCGGTCTGACGTCATCGGATTGTGCGCCGGAACCGATCCGTGTCCACGTGGAGTTGTGTGATGGCCGACCGGGAGCTTTTATAACTGTGTAACATAAGCGAGCATCTGCCTCCATCCTAGCTTCTAAAGTGTAGTTTTGAGATAATGGACATTAAAGATGAGATCCCCCGTCCACCTCAATGTTATGGATGGGACTATTTTGTGCTCGTGGAGCCGTGATGATGCGAAATCAGCGACGGATTTCGTCTCCGGACCGCCGGCGATTCTTCTCGGTAATGTACTCGCCGTTACAGTAATCTATTACTTTTCCCGAGATATCCCGTGAATGGCACTACAGATACTCGAGTACATTTCGCGAGACATCTCGCGAATGGCACTAGATGAGTTAACCCTAACCCTAACCTCAGTGTGGGGTATTTCTGAATGGGGATGTTTCTAAGTGGGGGTGTTTCTGAATGGAGGTCTGCCCCCCAGAAGGGGTTGACAGTGACACAGCTTGAACCTAATTACGCAACCATATTTTTAAAACATCTTTATTGTGCTGAAAATTCCAAACAGGTTACAGAAACATTTGTTTTTTTCTTCTTTAAAACATCTTCTAGCTCATCACCAAGGGAGGACATCTTTATATACATTGTATAGTTTGAATTGAATGTAAAATGACATTTCACTTTGGAATTAAAACATGGAATCAATTCATAGTTTTTCAAGCTAATGCATTTCCACGGAATAATGTATGCTTATGATTATTGGTCGTTCTGGACGTCACACTTACTACGGGTTAAAGTCGAAATGAAATCAAAAATAAGTTTTTCACACTTTTAGAGCATATCTGTAGTGATAATATGGCCTTACCTAACACTGGATGCCAAAAAAAGTGTATTATAATGAAACAATCAGAGCCCTAAGCCCAGCCCCTAAACAGAAACGTCTTGCGTGTAGGGCTGTCCTCGACTCAGGATTTATGGAGTCGATTCGAGTCGTGGGGGTTAATCCGACGCGTCGACGAATCGTTTTATAGTCTACTTTGTATTAAAAAAAAAAAAAAAAAAGTGTTGCTTTAAACCACGTCAACATAATACAATAATACATTAAGAGATTAATTGAATTCACTGTGTTTTCGGTGATATCGGTGCGCGAGCACAAATGTTATCTGCATAGCAGTGTACAACCATAGAGTTATAACACACCGTTAAAACAAATAAAACATCTCCGCTGTTTCAACTCTGCCCCGTCTCTCGGCAGCGTGCAGTAGAGATGAGACATTCGCGAACGATTCCGCTCTCTTGAACGGCTCTTTTAAATGAACGATGGGATCCAGTCCGCAGTCGCGGGACACAGAGCACTGACAGAGTAATGAGTCAGTGTCGAGAACGGATTAATTTCAGAAACGGATCATAAAAAGGTGGAGGCACAGCTCCCGCTTGAGCCAGAAGTGTGGACATGTCATGGACGCAAACACAGCGAAACACAATCATTCATCATGGATTACAACACTGGAACAATTCAGAAGCACTTTAATTAGAAAATGTAACTTGTAGCCTACACTTGTGTATGTTAATTTGACTTTAGAAGATTGTTTACTTCGTGGACGTGCGTTTGTGCTGTGGCAGGAGGTTATTTAATATGGGATTTTGACAGCGTGCCTCCTCCTCTTAACGGAACACCATCCCCGGCTCCGAATGTTTTAACGAAGCGGCGGTTCTGAACCGTTCTGGCCGTTCTGTCTCACTTTCACCCCTACGCTGGTGCGAGACAATAAATAACTGTTCGCCAATTGCTACTTCTCATTGGAAGTACATGACACCAGTCCAGCAGTGCACCGCAGTAGGCTAACTGGTGATATAAAAAATATATATATTTTCGCTTCGACTCAAACAATTGGCGTCGATTCGCGGGGCTTAAAACGACGCGTCGATTCGTCGATTTTTAGAGGACAGGCCTACTTGCGTGATGACGAAAATCAAGAAAATGTATAATTCACGAGGTCAGAATGACTGACAGGTGTCTGTGTCAATCAACGTCATCTACTTTAACTTCAGCGACTCCCTGCGAGCCGCTGATTCGCGTGTCTCCCCCCTTCCCCCGCCTCCCCGTTCGTCCTCTCCACACAGCAGAGCCAGTCTGTTGCGCAAGCTTGCGTCTGGTCCAGCCAATCACAAGCCGCGGCCGACATCTGATGTCCTATGAACACAAATGCGTTTCCGTAGCCGCTGCCTTGTCAGTCTGTAGCGCGACACTGTGATACTGAGCGCCGATCGTCAGGCCTGCCTGTCTTTACATATTAATGTCTTCAATGAGTTATGGCCCGCCTACTTTTTGACCGTCAAATCACATTCACCCAAGTGCTCTGTACCTCCTTTCTGGTCCGTTTCAGGAGGAACTGCGTCACTATAAGGAAGTGGCGTGAGTGGAAAACTTGGTTTCATTTCGTCTTTAACTTATGGGACCGTATGATTTTTCAGTAGATATTATTGTATCTGTTCTCATGGTCAGATTGTAATGGTGAGCACACACACATTGGATGTTCTTCACATTTTCAATTAATTCCTTACAAGATTTACAAGATAGTTTTATTAAACTGTGGCATTACAGCAAATGTTCCTTTAGAAGTTAATATGGTTTGCAATTTTGCAGACCTGTAAATTGTTGAACCCGTGCAAGCACACACACACGCTCGCACTCACTCACTCCCACGCACGCACGCGCGCGCGCGCACTCACACACACACACACACACACACACACACACACACACACACACACACACACACACACACACACACACACACACACACACACACACACACACACACACACACAGTACAGTGCATATTATATACATATAATCACAGGGGCAATCGCTGCTGAGGTTATCAAACCTACAGCTACGTATGACAAATACCTGGACGATCATTAGTTTGTCACATACCCATAGACTTATTTAGATGCTAATACTAGCAATTGTTGCTCCTTCAACAGTGAGGTCACTTTTTTCAGGGGGAAGGAAGAGGTTGTGTTGCTGCTGACATCTCTGAACATTGTTTTCCCACAGACAATCTATATTTCTCAAATTACAGAAGTCACCTGACAGGGTGGAGTTTCCCCGTTAGGACGTAGTGCGTGGAAGTAACACGTTACTCCAACCAGTTCCTTTCCACTCCATCAGGCACCCCAGCTGACCAGGGGGAGGCAGTATAGAGACTAGGATTACTGCATGTTTTTTTGGTGAGGGCACCATCAGTTTGTAAATGTTCTCATGACAGTGTGTACATTTAACCAATTGAGCCATATACATTTACTGTATAAAAAAAGAACATGTGAATGGCCTATGCTAGTCAATTTAGATTTATGGTTTCCAAGTTCATCAACTTTACCAGACTTTCTTTTGCAGGAAACTCACCATTGATGACATCCTATCTTTTTGAACAAGATATTTGCCTGGGGAAAAAAACAAATAGTAGCAGGTGAAGTGAGAAGTAGCAGTTTGATGTGTTTACATGACACCGATGTAAATGAAAAATACAATTCCATTCTAATTGTTTTGATCGTATCTGATGTTTAGACAGTTTCTAATGTCAGCCGTGTACGACCACCTGCAGAGCTTGACTCTTTAGTCAGTCAGACAAAAATGGCTGGCAATGATCAATGTATTTGTATTCCTTGTCTTCGAAAGTCAGTTCAGTGAACCCAAACGTATAATATTGAGATCAGCAACACTATACAAATTAACATGTCAGACTGTAACAGTGGAACATATTTTCAGCATCAAGGACGTGTTTGTCAAACAGAGTTCATGGTCGTTCTTGCGCAAAAAAAAGAAGAAAAAAAGAATCCTTCTCAGAGAAGGTCTGTGTGTGGCGGAGAAAGTCGCAGCCCCAGCCTGAAGCCTCAAAAGTCTAGTATCTGCTCTCGTTCCATAGGGATATCCCTTTGGGGTAATGGTTAAGATATTGGACTTACACGCGGGAGACCCGGGTACGAAGCCGGGTGGGGAGGTTTGGATCACCTCCATTACATGTGTTTCGCACCCAATCTTCTAATCTGTGAAACTACATGGCAGATTCGGAGCAAGACTCCTTTTCCCACAATGCCCCTCTGTGACTTCGGGCTCAGCACTGCAGCATCCCTTCCATCTGCTGCTATGCCAGCTTTTCAAGGGGTTTGATTGTCTACCAATCAAGCCTCACACAACAGAAAGCAGAGGTCCGTGATTGGAGGAGGAGCAGGGGGTGGGGTTTGCGGCGGTGGCGGTCAAAGTAAACCATATAAGGGAGAAGCCGGAGTTAGGATATGACATCATCGCTGTTGCTGTTAGGCTGTTGCCTAACTGAGGCGGGTGGGACGAGCTTCCTGTAAAACGGGAGGGAAACAGAATGAAATACAAAGTTAAATCTAACATTAATTCATCCATAACAAAGTCTCTGCAATTCAAACCTGTTCAAAAATGTCAAGACTGTCCAGTGGGCCCATATTCCTTTAGCTAAAGGTATTCTGCGTACAAAATGTTCTATCCACACAAGTAAATACTGTACTATACTTAGTGTGCATAGAGAAAGCACTTGATTGCATATAGCCGGATCAGAATGAGGTTAAAACAATGCAGATGACTACAGAAACTTAAGACATCAGCCAAAAATATGATTCTTGCAACAGGATAGGTTGATTGCGACCGTACCGTAGGTTGTAGTTAACTCAGAAAACCGGCACATCTTGTCCGTATCTGAGTCAGTGAGCAAGTTAGTAAGTAATGCCTCATTGTCAATAGTCTATAGCTGTTGTCACATTGTTTACAAGCCTCAATGTCTACAAGGCAATCTACAAAGTAACTAGTAACTAAAGTTTTCAAATAAATGTACTGGAGTAAAATATTTGGATCAAAGATATAGTGGAGTAGAAGTAAAAGTATTGGAAATTGGAAATACTCAAGTAAAGTACAAATACCTCAAATGTTACTTAAGTACAGTAGGCTACTTAAGTAAATGTACACTTTACACCACTAGCCTCGATGTTCCGGATATCTTAATTTACTAATTGAGCATTGTCACTATATAGTCGGGGGCCTTAGGGAGATAGAATGGTAATTTCGTGCTAATCTGTCTAAGTGCCAAATTTTGCACAGATGTAGCCCAGGGCATGCTCTGATGATTTAGCTAGGGCGCCCGAGTCGGCGACCTTCGGAGTCGCCACAGCGGCCAAATCAAGTTGGGCTCACATCGACGTTCTATAGAGGAGGAAAATACCCCGAAAAAAATCTGCTTTAAGTAGAAAGAAGAAGAAGAATCTACCTACATCGTCCCACAAAACGATGGTTTAGTGATGAGTCATCACTTTTCACAGTTCTGTGGGGCCATTTGTAGCCCAAGGAATGTGGAATGTGACCCCTCACAGCAGATTTCTTTTCCCTCCTGTAGTATAGTGTGTAGAAAGTCGATGGGAGCCCAACTTTGGCCGCTGTGGCGACCCCGAAGGTCGCCGACTTGGGCGCCCTAGCTAAATCATTAGAGCATGCCTTGGGATACATCTGTGAAAAAATTGGCGCTTTTAGATTGATTAGCACGAAAAAACCCTAAGGCCCCCGACTAATAGTGGTGAGGATCAGTCTGACATCTGACCTGTTGGGGTTGAGGGGCGGTGCTTTCTGTGGGGCCCTCAGCTCTACCCGTCCTCAGCGGGTCGACGGGTTGCTTCCTCTTCAGACGAAGACTCCTAGTCTTCTTATTGGTCTGGTTTACCGTTGCTGTTACGCAAACAGGAAGCGGATGTTGAAGGTTTGGTCGATTTCGAAAAGGTCCTGGGGCAAAAAAACGTGTTGTTTTCTTTTGTCGAGTTGTATATTCTCCTTAGTGTAAAGCACTGTTTGTTTTGTACAGTACAGTCTTTCTCTTGCGTTCTCCTAATGTAGTCGTTGCCGGGGTCCCGTGTACCGCAGTCCATATCACGGGAAACCCGCAATGACGCGTAACACTTTGAAAGGAGGAGAGTTACGTGTTAATATTCCGCTCAGCCTGCAACACAGGCTGGCAGTAAGTTATAGAAGGTGCAGGAAATGGGTCTTTTTTTCTTTTTACGGCTACCACGGAATCATCCGGGAGCCTTACAAGACTTCCTTTCCTTTCTGTTTCCTCTGTGATATTTTGTATTTACAAATGCCTTTGCCTCGGGCATTGTTCTAAACACGGTTCTTTTTTTCTTTTTTTTCTCCAGTATTTTCCAGTGCAGAGATTTCTCTGGGTTTTGGTCTCGTGGAGGGGTGGGGGTGGGGGGATGGGTTGGCAGGGTGGGTCGGTCGTGGTGGGAGGGGTCGGTGGGAGGGGGAGGAGGGGAGGGGGGGAGGACGGGGGCATCCTCCTCTCATGCTTTGCTGTGGTGGTGTGTGGTCGTGTGAATGCTGTTGTCACTGTGCTCTTTGATCTCCATCGTGTCCGGCTTCAGGGCGTCTTTCCCGTTCTCCTCCTTCAGCGGTAGTTTCCTGCGGCGGATAAAAAAACACAATGCAGAAACACACAGAGGTGTGTTATGTGGAGTGCTGCACACTAGGGCATTAACGAAGAAGTCGACAAGTCGACTCAGTCGACTTCATTACACAAGTCGACTCCCACCAGAGAAAGTCGAAAGTCTAAGTTGAAATAAATAAATAAATAATACTTTCTATTGTGACAATAGCAGATCTACATGCAGATCTTACGGGTCACATTACACAACAGACTGAAAATGTTGCCCTACTGTACATGTATGTTATTGCTTTCCAATGGGGAATATATTAGTATTATTAATATTATTATTATGGACAGAAAGTAATTGGTCACAGGGTTATGCAAACTAGCAGTTGGTCTGTAGCAGTTGGGACTCCCGCACGACATCAGGTGGGAACTGGCAGCCAAGACTACTGACATTAAAGGTCCTACACCATGCATTTAAAAATAATTTATATAACACTGTTTGTGTCCCAAAAACGTTTTTGAAAAGGTTTGAGGCTAAATTACCACTCCTGAATACAGAGCCCCTGTCATTTCTGCCTGGCTTTCAGAGCATTTTCAGCTGCAGTACCACCTTGTCCTGAGTGGGAGGACTGCGCTATTGAGCCAGTTTTGGCCCCACACTCCTCCCCACCTCCTGCTCAGCAGGCCTGCCCACCCCTCCCCAACCCTCTCCCAGCTCCTCCTGCCTCCTTCTCAGGCCTTGTGACATCACAAATCTGACCTTTCACAATCAGGACCGTTCTGAGACATGCTAACATAGATCTGCCCATAAACTGAGAAAGACACAATGGTCAGAAATAGGACTTTGTGAGGATAGAAGTTGCTGGTGGGACACCAAGAAAATACATAAAAATTGGAAAAATGTAAATTCATGGTGTAGTCCAGAAGTAATGCCTCTGGTCATGGCTCTTAACAGTGGAAGTATAACTGAAAGGAGGCTGAGTGGCAAATTCTATTATGTACATACAGTATGAGTCGATCCATATTTGCTAAGGATTTCAGTCCAATCTGACCCCTATTGACTTTCAAACAGATCAAAAAAAAAATAGAACAGAACCCTAACTGAAATGCACCAGGGAAGATATGACCACAACAAGATCTCTTCTTTCTAAGAATAGGAATGTCTACGCCCAGTCATTCTCCATCAGAAATGACTGTAGAAACAAAAAGATGCTTTGGGCAAAGGAACAGATGGATAGTTATGGAAGAGACTTCAGGAAACAGATGTGTGTTAAGGAGAAGGTGACTGAAAATGAAGAAAATGAAGAAAATGACTGCAAGGTGTTTTTTTTCTTTTGTTCTGCTGTTATTAGAGTAGCCCCATATAGAACCTCACCCGTCGCTGCGTCCTGTTGTGCTTCGAGATGAGGTCCTAGAAACATGGCCGCTGGAATCGGGCGACAGCCTCCACATCACAGTTGGGAAACACACAAAACAAAATTTTGGCCAAAAAGTAACGGCAGTTCTGGTCGAACGTAGCCCCAACCGTCGCTGCATTCGAAAAGACATTCGACCAGAGAGGGCGCTAATGCTGCCATTCCGGCTGCAACTTCCAGGCTTGTAAACATTACCGGCTGACAAAACTAGCGATTTTAAGGGGTTGTTTCATGCCGCAGTTCATGTTTTATGTACCGAGGTAAGGTTTTCACAGTCTGGGAGCTCGGAACTGCCGTTACTTTTTGGCCAAAATTTAGTTTTGTGTGTTTCTAGGACCTCATCTCGGAGCACAACAGGACGCAGCGACGGGTGAGGTTCTATATGGGGCTATTATTAGAGGTAATATTAAAGCAAGTAGCAGATATAAGATCAGAATTCCCATTCCCAGATCTCACTCTCTGACATCTACTTCCTGTAATCACGGTTTGTACATGACACAGCTAGGAAATAAAAATAAACTAAATCTGATCTGATAGAATCAATGTGAACAAAACAGCATGGTGGAGAAATCGAACAAAAACACTCCAAGCAACAGTAGGAATGCAGTCAACACCCACTGCTATCAGGATCCCAACAAGGATAGTTTCAATGTCAGCTGTCAACTGATGCACACATGCACGCACACACGTGTGTACGCACGCACGCACGCACGCACGCACGCACGCACGCACGCACGCACGCACGCACGCACGCACGCACGCACGCACGCACGCACGCACGCACGCACGCACACACACACACACACACACACACACACACACACACACACACACACACTCACACCACACTCCATACCAGGGTGAAGATGGATTGCCTTGACCATGTCTGTCCACCCCAGGAACTCTGATGTCTAAGTCCCTTTTGAATGCTGGTGTTGATACAGTATTCAAGAACACACACACACACAGCTCTGCTCACCCCAAACATCTAATTCACCTGGGGCTGAATTTGAACCTGGGGCTGTTATTTTTAAAGAGGTGGTGCCATAGTGTTGTACTTTTTTCTGTTTCGTATGTGTCTATGGAGTTAACATTATTCTACTAGCCACCGGGTGTGGTTATAATCAGGGATGTAGTGTGTGGGGGGGGGGGGGGGGGGACGCGGGGGTACGGAGTGCCCACACTTCTCTCAAGTCAAGTCAGTTGATATTATATTTTCAGGTCGTTCTGACCCAGCAATTGGTTGAAATAGGCTCGCCAGCCATGCTGAAATGAGCATGACAAACAGCAGATGGTAATATAAGATTTGAAAATGGATTAATTAATTGGAAATATCAGTTGTGGAGCTATGTTGCATGGGAAGTTTGGCTGATGATCCGGTCATCAAATTATTGGTTGAGAACCACTGGTCTAAGGCTATTTCTGCCGCCGCGCAGACCCGTTTTAAGCCAGCGAAAACATTATGTGCACGCGCACGGACGCATGTGGGTGCACGCACGGGGAGTGCCCACACTTCCAAATTTAGCACTACAACACTGGTTATAATGTGCAGATTTGTCTTCCCTGTGTATTTGTGTTTACTTCCTGAAAGCTGAAAGAAAAACGCAGATACAATGACATCATGTAATCATCCCCTCCCATTTTACCATTCACCCAACACAGGCTCCTGGTTGCGGCCCACACTGAATACAAAACTCTGATGCTGACTTTCAAAGCAGCCAAAGGTATGGCTTCTCCATACCTCCAAAACCTGATCAACCCCTACACCCCCACCCGTTCACTTAGATCAGCCAACACAGGGATGCTGACAGAACCCTCGCTAAAAACCCCAGGGCAAAAAATCACTAGTCCTAGACAATTTGCCCTCCTGGCCCCCAAACTGTGGAATAAACTCCCTGTCGCACTCAGAACAACAGATTCACTCACTAGCTTCCGCCGTGGACTGAAGACTCACCTTTTCAGACTCCACCCCAAACCCAGTGCAATACTGAAACACTCATTGACCTACATGAAGCTAGTTAGCACTTTTTAGGTTTTAGAACCTTTTTTCTTTACTGATTATAGTTTTTCTAGATTGATTCATATGCATTTGTTATATTGTTGTTGATGTTCTGACATATTATCTTGTTTATTATAGTGATGTATTATCTGCTTATTGTAAGTCGCTTTGGATTAAAAGCATCTGCTAACTGCCTAAATTGTAAACTGAGGGTGTGGCTATCACCATATAAAACATAACACAATTTTAACTCTTTCTGTACACTTTTCTTTTTTTTTTCTTTTTTTTTCTAAATTTTTATCCCACGATTTTTGTAACCCATTTTTTCACCCGGTGCCAATTGCCTAAGCTGTGATCCTGGGCTCTACTCTCCCTCTGCCAACCTGGGGAGGGCCCCGAACTGAGCTCATGCTTCCTTCAATGCATGAGGAGTGAGCAGGCCGCTTCTTATCACCTGACAGGGGGAGCTTCCCCGGTTGGACGTAGCGCGTGGAAGGAACACGTTATACCAACCAGTTCCATTCCCCTCCATCAGGCGCCCCGGCTGGCCAGGGGGAGGCTTTTCTTTTTTAAATCTTCCTCCTAGTATAATCATAATACCTGATCATCATGTTTTAGAGGAGAAAAGAATTGTGTACTGCATCTTTAAGGATACTGTTATTACCACAGTCTATAGTAACTGTCACAGCCTGCAGCCATGCATTGCATATTGATTGTGTTGTAGGGATCTGTGTCCAGTGTGACTATCCTCACTATCATGATGACCAATGGTGGCTTGAATTACAATTACACATGTATTCTCAATACCAGGGGCATCAATTGGGTATGGCAGGGGTATGCAACTGCCATAGCCTGGGCCCAGGGGAGAAAATAACTTACTTTTAAATATACATCCACAAATGTCTCTTTGTCTATCTGTGCTGGTTATTATGTTGTTAAATTACAGTAAAATAACTACAAAAGCAACATTTAACAAAATGGGTACTTTAACAAGGTATTATAATTATATTCTCCACACTTGTATTCTCCCCATCTTGACAAAAATGATATATTCCCAGGTTCCACAGGTCAGCTGCACAGGTGCAATGCATTATTGTTAATTGTGGCACGTTTAGCTGCACTTGAATAACCGTTCCAGGCTGCCATATCCAGCCCAAGAAACCGTAGAAACGGGGGAAATAAAAATAAAATGCCTGTTGCTAAGGTATGGCAACATGACTGGTGTGTTGCACGTGCACGAGGGCGCGCGTGGAAGACACCAGTCATGTTGCCATACCTTAGCTTCTTCTGAACTGACACCGCTGCTCAATACACCTTCTATGTTGCAATGATTTTTTCTCTTCAATGTCTCGCGTTGCCATGGTTACCATAGACTTCCATGTAATTGTGCAATTGTGTAAAAAGTGCACGCCCATGCCTAGATGATGCACCACGTGTGTAGATGCTGTTCACAGCTTTCAAACAAAAAAATCCGCTTGGAAATCCGTTCAGGCATTCATGATTTATGGGCCATTATGTTTTCTTCAGATGTAAACAAACATGGCTGCCATGTTTGAAAGAATGGGTTGGTATGGGGGTTAAACATGCAATTTCGCGATCGCGATCATGCCTAATACATTTCTGGAGGTCCAAAAAAAATTTTGGAAAAAAAAAATGTTTTTTTTTTTTTTTTTCAAAAACGGCCCAAACTCGGGAAACTCGGGGTTGGCACAGCGTTGGTATCAATACAAACTCGGGAAACTCGGGGTTGGCACCAAATGTGTTAACTTCTGCATGATGTCAAACGATCAATCCTGCAAACAGTTGAGCTTATATTCTCATAGAATCTGTCTTTGGTGGTGTGTTGTATTTTGTGTTGTTGTTGTTGTTGTTGTATTTTATCTGAGGTTCTGTGCTTTACTTGAGGCGCCTGGTGATTAAAAAGCAATTGTGACACTGTTGCGAACAACAGTGGAATTAACATTAAAGGGATAATTCACCCCAAAACGACTTGTTTTTTATCGATTACTCAACCCATGGAGACTTGAATTCATGGATATTTTACAGTATTTGTCACATTCCTAAGCCAATAATTTGTTGACTGACATTTCTTTCTCTTTCATTCTGTCCTCTTCCGGCATTCGTCTCTTCTGCAGGCACTGGACTTGGATGCTGAGCTGCTGACAAGTCTGTTTTGCACCCAGAATTGTTACTACTGAGGCCAATTAATCTTACAAGACCTTGGGCGTATTAAACCACCTAAATAAGCCACTACTGCTCACATGTTAATTGAAATGAGGATGGATGTAAATCCTGGAATCAATGGGTTTTTTGTTCCTTTCACTGGAGTGGAGCTTATAGTGGGCCGAGATACCGGTGTGTTTGCATGAATTGCATTCGGTATGATTTTGAGTTGGAGGCACATGTGATGATACGAAATTTGCACTAATGATTTTCCATCTCTCTCTGCACGCGCACACACGCACGCACGCACGCACGCACGCGCGCACGCACGCACGCGCATATGGGGCTCCTTCAATGCCTTTAATCTCACCGAATTGCGCAGCAACGCGTACCATTACGCGTGAATGCGTGAACGCGTGACCAAGTACGCGTTCACACGTGCACGCGTGAACACGTACACGCGTGAACGCGTACACGCGTAACCACTTTAAGTCAATGGGAAACTACGTGACGCAACCACAAGTTCAGTCACGCTCGGGGGTATGAGGTACGCGTACGTGAGAGTTTTGGCACTCATGGGGAGAGACAGCCGCTGACTCTCTGCGTCCACGTCTGAAGACGCGTCTTATGACCCGTCTGATGCCGCGTCCGTGCTTAAATAGCGGTCAAGACGCAGCTTTGCGTCCAGGACGGAGCTCCCGCGGCTCAAGACGCGATTCTCGGTTTCAATCACGTCTTTTAACCTCAAAGACGCGGCTTGGACACTACAATCGCGTCTTTGATCCCAAAGACGAGGCTTGGAATCGCGTCTGGCTGGAACTCGGTGTGGCCGTAAAGGAGACATGTAACCCGCAAAGTCTGCTGTGTGCTGTCCTTGTATCTATTAGATACATTTTACTATTATTTATTGTCAATGGAACATGCTATATTCTACCATATTGTCGGCATTATAGTGTGTCATAACGTTTTTAGTGCGAAAATATATCTTTTCGTTTCTTTTTTTTTTAGCATTTAAAAAAAAAAGGCAGGTTATATCTGCCTGGATTCATGGCACAGAGCAGAACGTTTAGCTCAGTCGCTAGAGTGGCCGCCCCGTTGACCGGAGGTTGCTGGTTCGATCCCCGCCTCAGTCACTCTTTATTTCTAAGCACTGTGAAACACGTTTTCTTGCGGCTCCAGACGCGAATCTCGTTTCAATCACGTCTTTGAGCCAAAAGACAGGGCTTGGACCGCGTCTTTGAGCCCAAAGACGGGGCTTGGACACTACAATCGCGTCTTTGGGGGCTTGGACCGCGTCTTTGAGCCCAAAGACGGGGCTTGGACACTACAATCGCGTCTTTGATCCCAAAGACGTGGCTTGGAGGCTACCGCGTCCGGCTGGAACTCGGAGCGGAGTCAAGTTCATTGAAAATAACGGGGCCGTATGTTTTGACGCGGCGCCTCCGTGCGGCCGATGTGTCTAGTGTGTGTTCCCCTTCAGACGTCTGCTGTCTGCTCTCCGTGAAAAAAAAAAAAAAAAGGGTGTCTATTGTATGTATTTTTTGATGGAGAATTCAAATATTACCTTCTTTTTTGCATAGGACAACTCTAACCTGCATCAATTGGTATTTTATAATTGCCAATTGTACCCTATCCATCTAAAAAACAAATTGGATGTCTATTGTAGGTATTTTTTGATGGAGAATTCAAATATGACCTTCTTTTTTGCATAGGACAACTCTAACCTGCATCAATTGGTATTTTATAATTGCCAATAGTACCCTATCAATCTAAAAAAAACAAATTGGATCTCTATTGTATGTATTTTTTGATGGAAAATTAAAATATTACCTTCTTTTTTTAGATAGGACAACTCTAACCTGCATCAATTGGTGCATCAACCTTCTATCTATCTATCTATCTATCTATCTATCTATCTATCTATCTATCTATCTATCTATCTATCTATCTATTTATACTTCACCTTTAGTCAAGAAGAGAGTTCAGCCTCAGGAACTTGCACACCTGGAACTGTGTCATGACTGTGTCATGGAGCTAAGCAGAACTATGTTAAATACTCACAATGAGTCTGATGGACCAATCAGAGTGGTGGTGGGGGGAGGGATCAACAATAGACAGAAACTGGATAATGCTTTGTTAACTGTCCCACCTAAGTCCCTGCTAGTCTGAACAAATCACCTTCCCTCTCATAACACTACTACTACTACTACTACTACTACTACTACTACTACTACTACTACTACTACTACTACATTTATATAAAGCTGCTCTTGCATTTGAATTCAAGTCTGACACAAGTTAAGGTTAACTTAGGTAGTAGTTCATTTTGCTGGCTTTTGTGTGTGAGTGTGTAGGCCCACAAATTATTATAATTGTCTGTCATTAAGTGACTCAAAGGGAGACGTCTAATGGGTGTTTATTATTTTAATATTAACTGTGGGAAGATTATATATATTTTATTTTGCACTTACAGTGTTGTGATATTATTCCTGAAGGAAGAGGGGTATTTTCACAGCCCAGGCTTTGAACCTAAATGCTGTTTACATGCTCTATAAATATTTATTTCTATATAAAACTCAGTTGTGTGGAGTTATTGTGTGCCTTTTCTTGTAGCTAAAGAGTCCATTTGTTCACTAGACATTAAGTCAAGGTTACTATTTTGAGTTGAAGCCAAGTGTTTTATTACTTTGTGGTTTAACATTATTTAAAAGGCAAATTCATTGTTATGGTTACTTTAGAAGACTGCTTTTGCATTCATGAGTTAAAAAGAGAGCCAAGCTAATTCAAAGAGTTAAGTTAAAGGAACACAAAACGTGACTTAACTCACAGCTGCCATTGGACAGACAGTTATAACATACTCTTATCTTTCACAGAACAGACAATTATCATTTATTTTATCTATTTGAGACATGTAGCTGCTCTAGGGGAAATAGAGCATTAATTTGGGATCAGCCTATTCAATTGATAATGACCAATGGGTGCCAGTTTCTAAGTAGTTAAGCATATTACCATAACAATATATGTGGCCTAGACATGGATATTGCCCACTCAACTCGTAATCTACAGAAATGTCCACCACATCACACAGTATAAAACCTAGTAGAGAAATCTGCCTTCTCCTGTATTGTATTAGTGACATTCATTAATAAATAGTAAAATAACAGGACAGAGCAGAACAGGCCTCTGCTGTGTCTTTATTATGGGTGCATTCCAATGCAAATGGATACTCTGGAACAATCTGAAACAATGTATCTTTCCTGTGGCTGTTATAATGAACACAAACAGATCAGAACGTAATTTAACATTAACCAGTTACATTTATCATACAACAATGTAAGGGATGGATTCCTTTCTATTGTGTGAGTTACTTAAATGCTGATCAATATGTGAATCTGGCTCTTATCAGGTGGGTGTTTTCTCTCCCTGTCCTGTGCTGTCCTCAGTTAAACCAAGACAGTGCTGTTGTCACCAATGTGGAAAAAGCTTCAGCTCAATTTATTATCTCAAAGTAGACCAGAAAATACACACAGGAGAGAAACCATACGGCTGTGTCCAATGTGGAGAAAAGTTCAGTTTAATGGCTGCTCCGAAAGTGCACCAGAGATTTCACACCGAAGAAAAGCCTTACTGCTGTGAACACTGTGGCAAACGTTTCACTGTAAAATCTAGCCTCGTACAACACAAGAAGATTCACACTGGAGAGAGACCTTACTGCTGTCACCAATGTGGGAAAAGGTTCACTCTGAAGACGGCTCTGAAAAGACACCTGAAAATCCACACTGGTGAGAAGCCATATACTGCTGTGTCCAGTGTGCGAAAATGTTCAGTGATATGCATCATCTTCGGTGTGAAATCTCTGGTGCACTTTCGGACTATCTTTTCACCACATTGGACACAGCCGTATGGTTTCTCTCCTGTGTGAATTCGTTCATGTATTTTGAGATAAGACAATCGAATAAAGCTTTTCCCACACTGGTCACAGCAATAGGGCTTCTCTCTAGTGTGAATTCTCTGGTGTTCTTTTAAAATCCCCTTTTGAACAAATCTTTTCCCACACTGGTCACAACAATAAGGTTTCTCTCCAGTATGTGAACGCTTGTGATCTTTTAGCAAAATACTTCCCACATTGTTCACAGCTGAATGGCTTCTCTCCTGTGTGTATTTTCTGGTCTACTTTGAGATAATAAATTGAGCTGAAGCTTTTTCCACATTGGTGACAACAGCACTGTCTTGGTTTAACTGAGGACAGCACAGGACAGGGAGAGAAAACACCCACCTGATAAGAGCCAGATTCACATATTGATCAGCATTTAAGTAACTCACACAATAGAAAGGAATCCATCCCTTACATTGTTGTGTGATAAATGTAACTGGTTAATGTTAAATTACGTTCTGATCTGTTTGTGTTCATTATAACAGCCACAGGAAAGATACATTGTTTCAGATTGTTCCAGATTATCCATTTGCATTGGAATGCACCCATAATAAAGACACAGCAGAGGCCTGTTCTGCTCTGTCCTGTTATTTTACTATTTATTAATGAATGTCACTAATACAATACAGGAGAAGGCAGATTTCTCTACTAGGTTTTATACTGTGTGATGTGGTGGACATTTCTGTAGATTACGAGTTGAGTGGGCAATATCCATGTCTAGGCCACATATATTGTTATGGTAATATGCTTAACTACTTAGAAACTGGCACCCATTGGTCATTATCAATTGAATAGGCTGATCCCAAATTAATGCTCTATTTCCCCTAGAGCAGCTACATGTCTCAAATAGATAAAATAAATGATAATTGTCTGTTCTGTGAAAGATAAGAGTATGTTATAACTGTCTGTCCAATGGCAGCTGTGAGTTAAGTCACGTTTTGTGTTCCTTTAACTTAACTCTTTGAATTAGCTTGGCTCTCTTTTTAACTCATGAATGCAAAAGCAGTCTTCTAAAGTAACCATAACAATGAATTTGCCTTTTAAATAATGTTAAACCACAAAGTAATAAAACACTTGGCTTCAACTCAAAATAGTAACCTTGACTTAATGTCTAGTGAACAAATGGACTCTTTAGCTACAAGAAAAGGCACACAATAACTCCACACAACTGAGTTTTATATAGAAATAAATATTTATAGAGCATGTAAACAGCATTTAGGTTCAAAGCCTGGGCTGTGAAAATACCCCTCTTCCTTCAGGAATAATATCACAACACTGTAAGTGCAAAATAAAATATATATAATCTTCCCACAGTTAATATTAAAATAATAAACACCCATTAGACGTCTCCCTTTGAGTCACTTAATGACAGACAATTATAATAATTTGTGGGCCTACACACTCACACACAAAAGCCAGCAAAATGAACTACTACCTAAGTTAACCTTAACTTGTGTCAGACTTGAATTCAAATGCAAGAGCAGCTTTATATAAATGTAGTAGTAGTAGTAGTAGTAGTAGTAGTAGTAGTAGTAGTAGTAGTAGTAGTAGTAGTAGTGTTATGAGAGGGAAGGTGATTTGTTCAGACTAGCAGGGACTTAGGTGGGACAGTTAACAAAGCATTATCCAGTTTCTGTCTATTGTTGATCCCTCCCCCCACCACCACTCTGATTGGTCCATCAGACTCATTGTGAGTATTTAACATAGTTCTGCTTAGCTCCATGACACAGTCATGACACAGTTCCAGGTGTGCAAGTTCCTGAGGCTGAACTCTCTTCTTGACTAAAGGTGAAGTATAAATAGATAGATAGATAGATAGATAGATAGATAGATAGATAGATAGATAGATAGATAGATAGATAGATAGAAGGTTGATGCACCAATTGATGCAGGTTAGAGTTGTCCTATCTAAAAAAAGAAGGTAATATTTTAATTTTCCATCAAAAAATACATACAATAGAGATCCAATTTGTTTTTTTTAGATTGATAGGGTACTATTGGCAATTATAAAATACCAATTGATGCAGGTTAGAGTTGTCCTATCTAAAAAAGAAGGTAATATTTGAATTTTCCATCAAAAAATACATACAATAGAGATCCAATTTGTTTTTTTAGATGGATAGGGTACAATTGACAATTATAAAATACCAATTGATGCAGGTTAGAGTTGTCCTATGCAAAAAAGAAGGTCATATTTGAATTCTCCATCAAAAAATACCTACAATAGACATCCAATTTGTTTTTTAGATGGATAGGGTACAATTGGCAATTATAAAATACCAATTGATGCAGGTTAGAGTTGTCCTATGCAAAAAAGAAGGTAATATTTGAATTCTCCATCAAAAAATACATACAATAGACACCCTTTTTTTTTTTTTTTTCACGGAGAGCAGACAGCAGACGTCTGAAGGGGAACACACACTAGACACATCGGCTGCACGGAGGCGCCGCGTCAAAACATACGGCCCCGTTATTTTCAATGAACTTGACTCCGCTCCGAGTTCCAGCCAGACGCGGTAGCCTCCAAGCCACGTCTTTGGGATCAAAGACGCGATTGTAGTGTCCAAGCCCCGTCTTTGGGCTCAAAGACGCGGTCCAAGCCCCCAAAGACGCGATTGTAGTGTCCAAGCCCCGTCTTTGGGCTCAAAGACGCGGTCCAAGCCCTGTCTTTTGGCTCAAAGACGTGATTGAAACGAGATTCGCATCTGGAGCCGCAAGAAAACGTGTTTCACAGTGCTTAGAAATAAAGAGTGACTGAGGCGGGGATCGAACCGGCAACCTCCGGTCAACAGGGCGGCCACTCTAGTGACTGAGCTAAACGTTCTGCTCTGTGCCATGAATCCAGGCAGATATAACCTGCCTTTTTTTTTTTAATGCTAAAAAAAAAAAGAAACGAAAAGATATATTTTCGCACTAAAAACGTTATGACACACTATAATGCCGACAATATGGTAGAATATAGCATGTTCCATTGACAATAAATAATAGTAAAATGTATCTAATAGATACAAGGACAGCACACAGCAGACTTTGCGGGTTACATGTCTCCTTTACGGCCACACCGAGTTCCAGCCAGACGCGATTCCAAGCCTCGTCTTTGGGATCAAAGACGCGATTGTAGTGTCCAAGCCGTGTCTTTGAGGTTAAAAGACGTGATTGAAACCGAGAATCGCGTCTTGAGCCGCGGTTTCGCGTCTAGAAGACGCAAAGACGTGATTGAAGTGATTGAAACCGAGAATCGCGTCTTGAGCCGCGGGAGCTCCGTCCTGGACGCAAAGCTGCGTCTTGACCGCTATTTAAGCACTGACGCGTCATGAGACGGGTCATAAGACCCGTCTTCAGACGCGGACGCAGTCTGCGACGGCTCTTGCTGCTCATGGGGCGTTTGATTATGGCTCCCTGCGTAGCACAGCTCACATGAGCATGTCATGTATATTTCCCATTGACTTACCATTGTAAGTTACGTGACGCGTCACGTGACGCGACCAGATCAGATGCGACCAGATCAGATGCTCCAACAATGCCAGCTCTCCAATGAAAACTACGTGTGAACCTGTAAAGGTACACGTTTTGGTGTAAAGGTTACATGCTACGCTTAACTTTAATGCGAAAACGTGTACCTTTACAGGTTCACACGTAGTTTTCATTGGAGAGCTGGCATTGTTGGAGCATCTGATCTGGTCGCATCTGATCTGGTCGCGTCACGTGACGCGTCACGTGACTTACAATGGTAAGTCAATGGGAAATATACATGACATGCTCATGTGAGCTGTGCTACGCAGGGAGCCATAATCAAACGCCCCATGAGTGCCAAAACTCTCACGTACGCGTACCTCATACCCCCGAGCGTGACTGAACTTGTGGTTGCGTCATGTAGTTTCCCATTGACTTAAAGTGGTTACTCGTGTACGCGTGTACGCGTGTACGCGTGTACGCGTACGCGTACTTGGTCACGCGTTCACGCGTAATGGTACGCGTTGCTGCGCAATTCGGTGAGATTAAAGGCATTGAAGGAGCCCCATACGCGCACACACACACACACACACACACACACACACACACACACACACTTGTTCGATGTTTTCATAATAACACCAGCCATGCTGCTGTGTGGTTTTATCAACATGTTGTGAGATGCATTGTTTTTTTATTGCTATGAAACAGCATCTATATTATTATAATGAAAGTCATGAAACAGACTATCATTTAACAGCAATATTAATACCAATAAGAGGTCTATTAGCCTATTCATATATCCAGCCATACAGACAGACAGACAGACAGACAGACAGACAGACAGACAGACAGACAGACAGACGTTCTGTCTGTGATCACATGCTGTCTTCTGCTATCATTTAACATGGATCTTCTCAGGGTGCGCAACCTCTTTCATACTGTAGCCTATGTCAAGTTTGCAACAGAGCCAAATATAAATTGCTAGATATCTAGAAACGCTCGGGAAGAAATCGCAGAGCGCTATAATCGCAGCCAGATCTTCTCGCAGTGCTTTTCACACACAACGAGCGAACAAAGCCCGATCTTGCAGCAGATCGCCGTTTTTGTCGGCGAGAGCCAAAAAATTGTCGGTGACAGCACACTCGTCTCAAAAAGTCGGGCAGTGTGTTGGAGCCCAAATTCATACCGAGTGTAACGCCCGGGATTCGAACCTGGGTCTCCCGCGTGAAGTCTAACATCTTAAATATCAGACCAAAGGGATATAACATACTACTGACCATGATGCAGGCATGATAATGACATGATACTGACCATGATACTAGCGTGACACTGACCATGATCAGGGGTGTCGCACCCACATTCTGGGCCCTGGGTACAAGGATTCACTCACATTTTGTGTTTTAACTATTGAAAAATAGCAGATATACAAGCTCACAGCTGCGAGCTTGTAGATCTACCATTTTTTTTTAAATCGTGAAAATGCGTGCAAGTCTTTGAATATTTCAAATCCTTCTAAGGTTTTTTGAAAATGTTTCTATGTCAGTGGTTCTCAAACTTTTTCATGTGAAGGACCCCTATAATTATGTATTTGGCCAGAGACCCCCATCTCAAAATATTTAGTTCTAGGGACCCCCCAGAAGCAAAACTTGAGTTACAAATGATCACTTAAAAAGTACATATATTCGAATTTTTGCATACATTTTCACGACTTAGATTTGCATACATTTTCATGACTTTAAAAAAATAGCAGATCTACAAGCTCGCAGCGCGGCACTCGGTGCCGCGCTGTGAGCTTCTATATCTGCTATTTTTTCAATAGCTAAAGTATAAAATAATTCCAGGCCCCTCCACCTTGGGCCCTAGTAACTCAGTCCCACTCCCCCCCCCCCCCCCTCCCCTCCCCCCCACTGTGACGCCCCTGACCATGATACAGAAACCAGTGAAAACGGTAATCAAAGGACTCACAGGTAGGCTGCTTTGCCCTCCTCCATCTCTTTCCCCTTGCCACTGGTGGTGGTCTTCTTGCTGCACAGGGTGCGCGTGATGCACATCAGGAGACCACACTGGCGTAGGAAGAAGCAGCTGATGTCCACCAGCACCAGGAGCAGCAGCAGAGCCCCCAGGCCCAGTCCTACCACCACCCCCAGGCCCAGGCCGCTGAACAGGGATTCTGCTGAGACAGGGAAACACACACGCACGCACGCACAGAGGAAGAAAACACTGTCAACAATGCTTGTTTGTCAGGCACGTGCAGAACCGAAAAAAACGGGACTGTAAGCTGGAACAGTGAAAACAGTGACTGGAAGAAATAAAATCACCCTGCAACAGCAAGTGGACCCAAACAAGAATTGACACAGTCAATATATAAGCAGGTTAAATCCAACATGGCGAAAACCATTTAGCAGCTCAAAAGTGAGCGGACAGCAGCCAGAAAATCCTTCACACGTCTAAGGAACAATATCATCAGAACTCACGACAGCATGTCAGAAGACCAGCTCCGAGATAGCTTCAATAGAATCACCATTGAAGCCGGGAATGTCATGGAAACAAATGACGAAGTCATGGCAGGTGTTGTTGAACAAGAGGAGGCAAAGCTGCAGGCGAAGGAGAGTCAGTTAAGCTGACTGAACAGCAAAACGCTGACATAGCAAAGACCGTAAAAGAATGTGATGAAAAGCTGAAGGAAGTTGGAGAGCTACTTGGAAAAACACTCTGGACAAAGTTTGGAGATGAACTGTGCACAGCTGTAGAACTAGCAGAGCCCCTGGCCTTTTATCAGTCTGTAAAAAGTGCCCTCTCCAGACCATGAATGCAGTTTTTACTATATGGTAAAAGAAATGCAAATGACCCCTTTTCATATCCATACCTGAAAGCAGCGTTCAACTCTCCTGAACTTCAATGCAGCATCTTATGTTGAAAGAATTGCCCTCACTGTCCAGAAATCCACACCACCATCTCCAGTATTGCCTTTTTTATGCTTAGTTTAGTGTGTTATGAAGTACCGAAATATTTATATAATAATATTTTCAATATTTTCTCCAAAAGGCCCTTTTAGAAATGTCAGCCCCTGCCTCTCTAACATTCTCTGCACGTCCCTGTTGTTTGCCACCAATATGAGTGGTAGTTGTGCTTTCTAGGTGTGTTAGGTGTGTGTGTGTGTGTGTGTGTGTGTGTGTGTGTGTGTGTGTGTGTGCGCGCGCGTTTGAGTGTGAGAGAGACAGAGACAGAGACAGAGAGAGAGAGAGAGAGAGACAGACACAGGGCTGTGTGTGTGTGTGTGTGTGTGTGTGTGTGTGTGTGTGTGTGTGTGTGTGTGTGTGTGTGTGTGTGTGTGTGTGTGTGTGTGTGTGCGTGCGTGTGCATGTGCATGTGCGTGTGCGTGTGCGTGTGCGTGTATGTGTACGTGTGTGTGCCTTGGAAATACTTGTTGTGTGCGTGTTTTGGAAAATACGGTTGAGATACAATGCGTGGGAAAATGCCACCGGCACCATCTGTGCCCACTTTATATGCTGATTTCTGAAGAGGAAGAACCGAAAATTCGATCTCCATAATTGTTCTCAATGTCATGATCTCCCAGTTGACCATGGAGGACCTCGAGTCTTTTTTCTGCACGATTAGAATACACATTCAAACACATTATATTCTCCTGTAATTTATATACTGCCAGAATCCACCTGGTTTGTGTGTGATTTTGTCACCTGGACCCCAGGACAGGGGTGTCACACCAAATTCTGGGCCCTGGGTACAAGGGATTCACTGCGGGCCCCCCATGAATGTTCTTCATAGGGGGAGGGGGTTTAACCCATTTAGACCGGGATCGCATTATTACGCGTTATGTTGTGCTTTAACTAGAGTGCCGCGCTGCAAGCTTGTAGATCTGCTATTTTTGAACAATCGTGAACATTTGTGAAAGTCTTAAGAAAATTTCAAATCCTTCTAAGGTTTTTTGAAAAACCTATGTTTCTATGTCTATGTCAGTGGTGCTCAAACCTTTTCATGTGAACAACCTCCACAATTATATGTGGCCACGGACCCCATCTCAAAATGTTTAGTTCCAGGGACCCCCCAGAAGCAAAATTTTAGTTACAAATGTTCCATGAAAAAGTGAGATGTTTTTCGTCAAAACTCTGGAATTTCAGCGGGTGTGGCGGGTGTGAATGTCAGCCCCTGTGGGGGGTATTTATATGCAAATATTGTGGCCAATGGCATTGTAATACTAAACAATAGAATCCAATGGTGGTGTTTAGGTGGTAGGGGGAGCTAAAATAAAATGATTTAAACCTTTTTTTGGATGAAATACAAACGTTGTAATATTACAACCGTGGGCCTTAGAGGGTTAAAAAAGATTTGCACACATTTTCACGACTTTTCAAAAATAGCAGATCTACAAGCTTGCCGCGCTGTGAGCTTGTATATCTGCTATTTTTCAATAGGTAAAGTATAAAATAATTAAGGCCACTCCACCTTGGGCCCTAGTAACTCAGTCCCACTTTCCCCCTTTTGACGCCCCTGCCCCAGGAAATGAGAGTGAATAGAGAGAGGAAAAACATATTTTTTGTTGTTGTGCAGTGTAAACCTTGTTCAGCCCTCCTTCGAAATAGATGCCAAACACTTTGGCTCCATTTACAGCTAATGAAAAAGGCCAGCGCTTTCCGCGCTGCCCTGTGCTACAGACTGCATGACCTCTCAGTTATAGAGATAAGTATATTTTTACCCTTTAAGCCCCCGGATGATGCCTCTTCTAAAATATTGAATTATCCATATGCTCCGACAGGCTACACCATATGCAGCAAAATATAAGTATAATGCTTCTCACTTTCCTTCAGAGCAGGAACTGCAGTGCATAGACCACTAGCCTGACTCTCAGCCTGAATTGACATTTTGTTTCACTTCATTATGCAGTCTGAAGTTGGTTCCACCCAGGGCGATTGCTGGGATGGGCGTTGCCAAAGAGGCAGTCTTCTGCGATTGGTTCACCGTCTGACCAACATGACGTAGTGTTGTTATGTGTGGCTGGCTAGTGGCTAGCCTGTTGCTTGCTAGTGCTACTTGCTAACCAAAGAAACAGCAGGAATAGGAATTAGTAATCAAACACAACATAACATGTCTGCTACTGATGTTTCATAGCGAGATCGATATGATCGCATTTTACCGCGACGCGATGTGTGCGGTCCCGTCCGGCGGCGGCGAATTGCACATGAGTTCTGGTAAATCCTCACCCACGCTGATCACAAGACGCTGATTCATGATGCTGATTCGCCGTACGGATTTTCGAACGAGGAAAGCCTCTTCAATGAGAGCAATTCTAGACCCCTGAATCGACAAAACAAAAATTTAAAGGGGTGTGGCTAGCGATTCAGGGTCTGGAACCACAGTGAGTGCAATCAATCTGTAACATAAAATACATTATATTATACCAGTAAGACTCCCTAATTGGGAGATAATCGACCGTCAGGTCGCATACACAAACTTTAGAGGGCAATGGTAGCCAATCAGGAGGGAATATGGGAAATGGGACAGATCCATGTTGACTAGAGATACTGTGTACCACTTTGTGTCCAAAAATGTGTTTTTCAAAAATCGGCCTGATGGTGGCGCTAAATGGGACAGATCAATGTTGATGACATGACTCTAGACATTCTGTGTACCGCTTTGCGTGATTTTAGGGCAAAATTTGTAGGAGCAGTGTCCAAAAATGTGTTTTCCAAAAATCGCCCTGATGGTGTTGCTAAATGGGACAGATCCATGTTGATGACATGATAGACATACTGTGTACTGCTTTGCATGATTTTAGGGCAAAATGTGTAGGAGCAGTGTCCAAAAATGTGTTTTGCAAGAATCGGCCTCATGGTGGCGCTAGAAGAGGGGCATGTAAGAAATGAGGGGTGGAGGTTGTGGTTTGCCAGCCAAGGAGTGTGTGTGCAACGTTTGGAATGGATAGGGGCAACGGTGGCGGAGATATGAGTAAGGGGAGTGTGTGACGTGACGGACAGACTGACTGACAGACTGACAGACAGCAGGTGGAGGTTTTGATAGTAACTGCGACCCGACGGTCGCAAAAAGGCACAACACATTTGAAAACACTGGACCATGTGTAATTATGCCATGGCCCCCTAGAGGTCTGTGGACCACCGGTTTCGAAACGGTGGACCAACGGCAGTGGCCGGCGGGTCGATGTGTTATTATGATTAATGTACACCACAACTATATGTGCACCATATGTGCAACACAGTGTTACTACTATCGGCATGCTCGTGGGTGCGAGCAGCGCTCCAGTCCTTTTACAGTGGCATTCAGCTCGTCCAGGGCTAGAGATGTATCAGCCTGCTGGGGGACGTAAACAGTTGCGAGGGAGGACTGAGCTGAACTCTCCTGGGAGGTAGAAATGTCTGCCTTTGATGGTCAGCAGCTCCAGAACGAGCGAACAGTGTGTTGTTAAAGCACAGACATACCGTGGCCCGCGGAGAGTTATCCATAAAGCTCCCCTCCTCGACTTAACAGGCATGCTGGGCTCCAGCCACGTCTCGGCGAACGCCAGAAAACACAGCAGTACCTAATGTCCTGTTGTTGTTTAATCCGTGAGCGCAGCTCATATAAAGCAGATTGTTTTCCAGGGACTGAACATTTGCAAGCAGAACGCCCGGGCAGATGAGATTTGTTGTTTCTCCGTTGGGTTTTGTGGAGCCCCGGCGTGCTTACTGTACCTCTCTCGAGTCTTCTTTTTCTTTTTTTTTACAAGTAAACAAAGGACCCAGGGGAACGCATCTCTGAAAGTGTTTGTCTATCATACTGAATATATGATAGCACCAAATGTGCAAAAAAGTAATACAGAGTAAATCCACACATGTTTGCTGAGTTGACTCAGAGCCCTCGGGGCACACCGGCAGAAGAGAGCAGATGCAAGCGGACAAGCACATTAATACTGTAAGGCAGGGGTGGGCAACTTTGATGATGGCGAGGGCCACTATATTTCCACCTTCACTCCAGAGGGCCGCAATGCATATATTGCTACGTCCAACTTTGTCATTCTAGTATCTCATACAAAAAGAAGCAAAAATAGCAGATCTACAAGCTCAAAACGCATCGCGCTGCGATGCGTTTTGAGCTTGTAGATCGGCTATTTTTGCTTCGCGTTGCTCTGCGTCGCGTTGCTCTGCATCTTGACGGCGTCATTGACGCCTTCACGTTGACGTCCGACTGGCTCCACTGTGCGTGAATTTGGATATTTCAATCAAAGATCAGATGAGGATATGAGCATTATCAACTGCGGTATATGCCTAAAAAAATAATAATTCATACTGTGTAAAGTGACGGAAAAAAGTAGCAGATCTACAAGCTCACAACACGTCGCATGCATGAGTCAGGACTGGAGTCAGGACATGCTGTTTTGTGACTGTGAGCTTGTAGATTGGCTATTTTCGGTGCACAAGCGCCACCACGATAATGTATAAAAATCTGTCTTTAGTGTTCAGACTCAGTCACTCACTGCTGACCTGTTTTAGGAGGAAGAAATGAGAAAGGAGTTGTTTCCAAGCCTATTGTGTTATACATAATTTGATCCAAAGACCACTGGCTACATTAAAAATATGCTTTTTGGGACATCTCACCATTGTGAATGACATGAATGGATAGCCAACGGCATAAAAGCACGTATACATATACATTTAAATGCAATGCAATTACATTTAATCATAATTTATACATGACTGGACGTTGTGGACGCCGTCAAAAAATTGAACCGGGGCGATTTTTCGAGTTTGGACGCCCTTCATTGATTAAAACCAGAGCGTTCCCAGCGTTGCCGTTGACGCGACGCTCAACACTTGCAGTGGAGCTGGGGGGTTAGGGGTTAGAGGGAAAAAAAGGAGACGTGATGGCATCAAACACAACACAAGTGCATATCTCCTTATATGGGCCGTTCTGTCCGTGATGTTAGTTACGGTATCTCCATACATGGAGTTCCATGCTCACACACGCACGCACGCACGCACACGCACACACGCACACAAAGCCAGACCTATATGTCTGAATTTAGTTCAATTTTTAGTCTTGAATAACTCAGCTTTAAAAAAAGAAAAATAGAAAAGACAAAACCTTTCTGATCCTCAATTCTAATTTTCTAGCTCTAATGACCCTTTTACATGCCTCTGATTGGAGCAGTGATATATATAAGGGCCCTTAGAAGTATTATTCGATTGGCTTGAAATTGCTAGTCATCCGACTTGTTGCACCCGACCTGGTCGCCATTCATCTGCATCTCACCGACATTATCAGCTCATTACAGCTTCAGCGCTGATTGACTCTCCCCTGATTACATCTGAGGAGGCTCGTGCGGTCGATTTATGATGATTGAATGGGCACTCGCTGATTGGGGAAGTTAGCAGGTGCTAATGCTTTGTGGGATAAACATGATCATTAGTGGATATCGTCGCTGTCGAGTGAAAACCTTGTATGTCCAAGACCGTTTGTTTTGTATTTATCATTTTAAAATGATCTAAACTAGTGAAAACAGCCGATCTACAAGCACACAACGCCTCGCGGTGCGAGGCGTTGTGTGCTTGTAGATCTGCTGTTTTCACTACTTTTGTGCGACGGCCTTGTATGATGAAGCAGGGCTTTACTTTGCGAAAGAACGTACAAATTTGAAACTTGGAGATACGAGGTTTCCACCCGACGACGACGATATGTGACTAGGGAGGGGCATTTCCTGAGTGCTCAATTTAATCTCCTTAAAGGAGCGAGTGAAAGAGAAAGTTTGTCTGGAGGAAGTCAAGAGAGAAGTAAACATCATCATTAAATCTTATCTGGTAGTTTGCGGAGTATAGTGAAGCGGCAGGGGCAGGGGCGTCACAAGGGGGGAAAAAGTGGGACTGCCTAGGGGCCAAGGTGGATCTGCTATTTTTGAAAAGTCGTGAAAATGTGTGCAAATCTTTGAATATATGTATTTTTTTAAGAGAACATTTGTAACTGAAATTTTGCTTCTGGGGGGGGGGGGGGTCCTTCACATGAAAAGGTTTGAGCACCACTGACATAGAAAAAAAAAAACTAAGAAGGATTTGAAACTTTTCAAAAATAGCAGATCTACAAGCTATTTTTCAATAGTTAAAGCACAAAATAATGTGTAATAATGCGTTCCCAGTCTAAATGGGTTAAACCCCCTCCCCTTATGAAGAAGCTTAATATTCAGGGATCTCCATATACAGTATGGGCATAAAAGGGATTCTGTTAGTGTGGTTTCCCTGACATCACAGTGATGTCAGAGCGTGATGTCAGAGCGAAATCAAGAAATGTGTAGAAATCAAGCTTTGTTTTCACCAAAAGGCCCTATTAGAAATGTCATCCCCTGCATCTCTAACATTCTCTGCACGTCCCCGACGGAGATGTTTAAGTTCTCATTCTCTTCCTAATGGCTTGGCAGAGCTACAGTACTTATCTGGGGGAAATGGCTGTGTGGAAACAGGGCGCTACACTGCCCTCAGGTAGTTCCAAGACAAAGTCTAAATGGAGTGTCAGTACAGAACAAGCTTTTAAAGAGCAAAGCACCAGCACCTACAGTAAGTGTCTGTTGGGGTTGTAGAACAGAATGGGCCGTGTCTCTTCCACTATACAGTTAACTGAATGTATTGTTTTTGGCCTAGCTTGGTGTATAAGGTGGCAGGAGAGTGATGAGCAGGCCTGGAATTTCGTCATTTTAGGGGCAAGGCCACTTGGCCTTTGATGTTGTCCATTTTTTGAGGGCACAAAGGCCAAATGCCAGGGCAGGAAGGCCATCAAATAAAACAAGATTTTAGTCCGTTGAAAGAATTTTTGAATTTAATGTTTAGGGATGATAACCTAATCGTATTTACAATCTGATCCATGCTCAGCCCTGCATCAATCAAAGTCACTGGATTGGTTTAATGGGATGGGGACTTGGAGGAGTTAATATTTCAGAATCTAAAAAACAAAACAAAAAAAGAAAAAAAAAAAAAAAACACTGGTGTCTACATGACAAGCAAGAGACACTGGTGTCTACTGTCTACATATTGACCAGAAAGAGACAGAGGAGAAAGTGGTACAGTCAGCTGGGGCATTAAGGCCACTGTGGCCTCAGGTTATGCCATTGGTTTGAGGGGCACAAGGCCAAACTGAGGGGCAACAGCGGCCATGGCCTTCATGGCCTCCATGAAATTCCTGCCCTGGTGATGAGCCTGCAGAATCAATGTCTTTCTTTGTCTTATTAACATAGGCGGTGCTAGGGGGGTGCTTGCAGGTGCTTTAGCACCTCCAAAGAAGCCCATAGCAGCCCCGTAGCACCCCCAAGAAATGCTCAGCCAAATTTTTTTTTGTCATCAAATAAAATTATCTTTGTTGTCTCCACCAGCCGAAGGCAGGGGGAGAGTATGTTTTCGCCCCTTTCCGTGCGTGCGTGCGTGCGTGCGTGCGTGCGTGCGTGCGTGCGTGCGTCCGTCCGTCCGTCCGTCCTCCGAGTTTGTGTACAGCTAATCTCCGGCGCCGTTGGCCCGGTCGCCGCCAAAATGAGCACACACACTCCCTGGATGCCAATTCAGAACCTCTGCCCCACATTTTTCAAATGGCCCTGTTCTAGCGCCACCTTGAGGCCGATGTTTGCAAAACACATTTCTGTACACTACTCCTACATTATTTTGACCAAAAATCACGCAAATCGGTAGACAGTGTCTCTAGAGTCATGTGATCGACACAGATCTGTCTGATTGTCCATATTCCATCCTGATTGGCTGATATTGGCTTTCAAAGTTTGTAAGATTGGTCCATTTTGGACAAAATGCCTCAAATCACAAATGCAGAGTGCAATTAACATGAAATCGTGCACACACGTTCCCACTAGGCTGAGGAAGAAATGCCACTTCAAATTTTTTAAATCAGCCTCATGGTGGCGCTATAACAGGCCAATTCGTGGTTTTACCTATAACTATGATCAGTTTCAAACTTTGTAAGCGCACTCCCTGGATGCCAATTCAGAACCTCTGCCCCACATTTTTCACATCAGCCTTTTATAGCGCCACCAGGAGGCCGACTTATGTAAGACACATTTTTGGATATTACTCCTTCAGATTTTACCCAAAATTAACACAAATCAGTACACAGTAGGCTATCTCTACAGTCATATGATCAAGACGGATCTGTCCCGTATTAAATATTCAATCCTGATTGGCTAAGATTGGCCTCCAAACTTTGCAGGATTGATCCGTTTAGATCAAAATGCCTCAAATCAAACACAGTGTGCAATTGTAATGAAATTGTGCACCCACAATCGCAAAAGGCCAAGGAAGAAATTACACTACAAAATGTTCAAATCAGCCTCATGGTGGTGCCATGAAAGGTCTAGGATTGGTGAAGAACACATGCCACCCTTTTTACATTGGCCTATTATAGCATCACCAGGACACGTGGCTGGTGGAGACCTGTGCTCGGAAGAGCACTTCTTCTAGTTCAAATCTGTGACATTGGTGAAACAAAGATTCCTGCCCACTAGAAGTCCTTCATGATAAGTTAGGAGAAAAATTAAATGTGCCAGAAATTATCAGTATCTGCATTGTGTGCAGCCTATATCCTATACTATACTATATCACTCCTTTTGTTGATGGTATTACCATTTATTTAAAGTTATACCATGTAACTTTTTTTATAAAACAAATCTTAAAATTGTCCTAACTGTTAAATCGCTAAAGTTTTAGAACACCCACTCATCCGTTATTTTCAGCTTCTGAAGCCTTCTCTTTATATGTTTTCTTCTTAGCAGTGACAGGGACGGGATTTCCCGGCAAAATGACGTAATCTGCATCATCTGTTTACGTTGTGTATACGTTGGCCAATCACATCGCAGATCATACACACATGATACACTACCGGCCAATAACCGACTCTTCAGGAAGTAGCTTCCCTCAGCAACCAGTGTTTACGATGGTGAAGGATTCTTAACCTCTTATTCCCCAAATCCTGCTCAGAAAATTACGTTCTACCACTCCATGGATTCGTATCGGTTGCGGTGGTTTGCGGCGCCGCTCCGGTGGTCCGCGGCGGTGGTCCGCGGTGACTCCGGGCGAAAAACGGGCGAAAAAAGCAATACCGCGACTGACCACTAGTTTAGCAACTTACACAGTATAGCTTTAATGTGACTTAACACTTGTGATGCGATACTTGAATGGTACTGATTGAACAGTGATTCGCTTTGTCAATAATAGTACACTAGGTTTTTTTTTTCTTTTATTGGTTGTTTAACAGAATAGCGGATTTTGCACTGCAGCACAAGATATATTGTGTTTGTATACTGTATATAAAAAACACCACCATTAATAGCCAAGCTCCCTTCCAGCACCCCATTAAAAATTGTCTGGAGCCGCCACTGCTTATTAATCATTTGCACTGTATCATTTGTATATTATCTTATGTATACTAAACTATAGGGACTGAGTTAGCTCAGCGTGGATCTGCTATTTGAAAAGTCGTAAAAATGTGTGCAAATCTTTGAATATAGTATATGTATTTTTTAAGCGGACATTTGTAACTCAAAGTTTGCTTCTGGGGGGGTCCCTGGAACTAAATATTTTGAGATGGGGGTCCGTGGCCAAATACATCTATTTGGGAAAAGGTTTGAGCACCACTGACATAGAAACGTAGGTTTTAAAAAAAAACCTTAGAAAGATTTGAAATATTCAAAGACTTGCACAAATGTTCAAAAATAGCAGATCTACAAGCTCGCAGTGCGGCACTCGGTGCTGCACTGTGAGCTTGTATATCTGCTATTTTTCAATGGTTAAAGCACAAAATAATGCGTAATAGCGTTCCCAGTCTAAATGGGATAAAACCCCTCCCCCTATGAAAAACATTCATGGGGGGCCCGCAGTGAATCCTTGTACCCAGGGCCCAGAATTTGGTGCGACACCCCTGCCTATCATGTCTCACATGTTTCCTGTCTCCATACACTCTCCTATATAGACTGTGCTTAAGCCTTGGACAGAGAAAGATAATAGCCTAAAGCATACATGGGCAACTGGCGGCCCGGGGGCCACATGCGGCCCCCACCTTCACTTAATGCGGCCCACAGGTTAATACCGGAATACTGAATATATTATTGATTTCAGCTGTTACAATTCCAAACATGACCGGCTTTAATTCCTTCAGTCTATATTAGTAGCTTAATGACTAGTATAGTAGTATTAAAATGTCTTTTATGTCCAATGTATTTGTATTTAGGTTCATAAAGTTAACATGAGTATAACTAAATGCGTTGGAATTAAATCAAAATGTTACATTTCAGGATTCCAATAAAGAAATAACAAAAAATAATTCAGGATTCCAATTCAAAAGAAGCAAAAATAGCTGATCTACAAGCTCAAAACACATCGCAGCGCAATGCGTTTTGAGCTTGTAGATCTGCAATTTTTGCTTCTATTGTTTTTGCTTCTATTGTATGCGATACTAGAATGACGTAGCAATATGCAATGTGGCCCTCTGGAGTGAAGGTGGAAATATAGTGGCCCTCTCCATCATCAAAGTTGCCCATCCCTGGCCTAAAGCCTTCCTTGGAGGAACAGTTAATTTCACTTTGGGCGAGCTGTTTTAGTATATTTTCTTACATATCAATTATCAACATCTGCATTAATACTCTACATCACAAATAGACATATACAAAATTGACATTTTAACTTGCAATACGAAAGAAAAGCTCAATAACGTCCACAACTATGTAACCCCATAAACATGAATGTTCTTGAAGGTTGTCAGGCTTTCTTTCCAATCCCTTTTGTATTTCAGTGTAGGCCCATCTCTGAGGATTAATCTGCAAAGAGCACTATTAATTAGCTGATGTAAAAATATTCTTACTGCCATGTCCATCAGGTTTATTGGCAATCAGATTTGTAAAAAGCAGTCAGTGGCAATCCCATCAAATAAACGCAATGCCATAAACAAGAAAAAGCAAAAGTTGTTCTTTTAGAGAGCTCGTTTAGTGGACAGCTCGCTTTGAATACAGATGACAGAACATAGCAGCCTCCCAACCAAGCAAGCCTCGTCTTTTTACATTCCATTGCTTTTTGATAAATAAGGGAATATGATTAATATAATAGGCAGAGATAAAAGCATCCATTTTGATTTGCTGGCATCATTTCCAGGAATGTCTCTTCCCCGCTGAGATAAAGTGCCTCTCTGGATAATCTCATGAATATCTTTGATGCCATTATTGTGTCCCGCACAAATAAAACCCAAGATGGTGCCTTATTTTTGCAATCAAGTGCTTTTATGAAGCATGACCAGCAGAAGAGCAAAAAGACCATGCGAGACAAACATCATGAAGAAAGTGTTGGCATTCGCACCGTCACAGGCTAGTAATGTCATGGCAACGTCACAAGAACAAATACAATCTGTTTTTGGTAATGCTCCTTATTACCCATAGACTATAAAACACTTGGACGTGCAAAGCCATTGCTTTCTATGCTGCGAAAATGATGCTTTTTTGTCCCTTGGGTGTCGCCATCATTGTTTTAATGGTACCCAAGGAATCATAAGGAATGCTATTGGCTGCCAACGGTCACGTGGAACCGCAGGGATACATGGGAGAATGTGTTGTTGAGCCTCCCGAAATAAAGCACACGAAGAAGAACACAGCCGGCTGGTATCAGTTTAGTTGTCCACGCAACTTTATCATGAATTTTAACATAAATGGGACCATATTGCTCAAAACGCATATCATGGTGATTGAAAGGCAGTTTTTCACTAGCAACAGGAACCATGTATTAGAAAATCAAAGAGGGAAATGACTGGGGTCCAATGGATTATGGATAAATATTCTTTTTGAACAGCGCAACTAGCGGCCAATCATGGGATCTTTCTGTTCCGCGAATGCTTCATGAATAATCCAGGCAAAAACACGCCTGGTATTACCTTATTTGAAGAACCCTAACAAAGAGGAGGGGGAGGGGACATTTTCTGAACCATTTAACCCCTATATTCTTTGTAAGACAAATTAAAATGTAGCAACTTTATTTTGTGGTTAACCTTTTTACTGTTAAACTGTGTTATTATCAAACATAAATATCAGAGGGTCTACATTTCCCAAAGGGAAATCCATATTTAATTCAGCCTGATCAGAAACCGGGATAAAACATATCCCTAGCAGCCAAATGAATGACCAGAGGGGGTACTGTATATCAAAAGCTGTGGCATGGATCCAACCGTCTCCCTGAACAAACCCAACACTTTAACGGTGTGTTTTGAGCTGAGAAGTATGAAAATTGCAAATCTTTCTCAAAACCTTGAAGAACCTTTCCCCAGAATTACAGTTTTAAGACTCATAATTCTACAGTCTAAAGCCCCTGATACACATAGCAATTGTGGTCCCATCCTCTTTTACAGTACACTTTAATTTTAATTTTAATTTTTAATTTTTACATTCTCTGGCACCGTCACCTGCCGCGGAACTGCAGCGGCAGACACTGCCGCACGACTGCTAGTTCGACCAGCAGTCCCGCCAGAAGGACCGGCGGCCGCCGCACGGACCGGCAGGTCCCGTGGCGGTAAACTGCCCGTCCGTGCGGTGGTGGCTGCCGCGGCAGTTACCAGCGATGCCGGTGCCAGATAATGTATTCGCTTTCTGCTATTCTGCCTCAGCCACCACCGCACGGACGTGCAGTTTACCGCTACGGGACCTGCCGGTCCGTGCGGCGGCCGCCGGTCCTACTGGCGGGACTGCTGGTCCTATCGCCGGCGATGCAGTGCGACTGCTGGTCGAACTAGCGGTCGTGCGGCAGTGTCTGCCGCTGCAGTTCCGCGGCAGGTGACGGTGCCAGAGAATATATTCGCTCTTTCTACTATTCTGTCTTTGTTTCTGTCTAATAAAATACATTAGCTCTAATTACCAACACATTATTTCTTATTATGGCTTTATTCTGTGTTATTATGTCTTATTATGTCTTAAAGTGTACTGTAAAAGAGGATGGGACCACAATTGTTTCATCAATATCAACCAGCAACGATCAGAGGGGTCAATTGGGTATGGGTAGTTGCCATACCTTGGCTAAAGGGGAAAAAAATAAAATGTACTAAAATAAATTCATGCCTGTCGATAAGGTATAGCAACATGACTGGTGTCTTTCACACGTGAAGGCACAAAAATATTAATCCAATGACGCTGCCAATGGCCATACCCTTGACGACTCTGGTCGTTGCTGGTTGATATTGATGAAGAAATTGCTATGTGTACCAGGGGCTTAAGCAAGACATGCACGATTTTGTAGTTCTGATCTGCTCACATGATAGGAAATACAACAATTCAAATGACCATCTATAGTTGCTGCATTTGGTCACGAATTGTAGAATAAGCTGTCTCTGTGTTAGGCCTGCCCTTTGCTTGTCCCATGATTTATTGTCTTTGTTACTGTGCCCTGTAGGCCTACCATCTATATCAGGGGTCGTCAACGTTTTCAGGCCAAGGACCCCTTAGTTGAGAGAGAGATGAAGCAGGGAGGCGTTGTGAGCTTGTAGATCTGCTATTTTTGGTTCTCAGAATATGGACGCTATAGGGTTCAAGTGGTTAATATAAAAAAGGTTTAGAGGACCCCCTCTAGTAACTTTGAGGACCCCCTGTTGATGACCCCTGATCTATATGTTGTGTCTTTGTCTTTGTTTTGTACTTTGTTCTCTTAATTTGGTATTGTGCAGCACTTTGATCTGTGTTGTTTTTGTTTGTTTGTAATGGGCTCAATAAATGAACTTGCCTTGACAGGAAGACTAACATTTATCAGTGCACCAATAAGTCAGCCTCACTTGCAATGGAATGCAAACCTAAATAGAGACACGGAATGTCATTTGAGGGTGGTAAAAGGAAAGCTTCAATTTCAGAGGACCAGAGGGAAGACGAATGAATTGCAAACAAACCAAGGACAACGTTGACATCGCTGACATTTTAGTTTAAGAGACAGAACAGCCGCGGAGAAAAGAAGAGAGGAGAGGAGAAAAGACGACAGAGTGGGGAAAAGAGGAGGAGGTCAGGAACTAAAAATAAGAGACAGGAAAGGTTGTAAAAGGAGGGATCAATAGAAGAGCGCAGACTCAACCCTCTGCAGATTCATAAAACAGAGGAAAGGAGAGATTGTGAAAGATAGAAGTCATACATACTGGTTTTGTATCACCAAGGACAGCCTACAGTATATGGCTTTCATCAGTGCAAGTGTATGTCGGTAGGTAGGTATAGTAGGGGTGTAACGATACATTTTAACAGCGATACGATACGCATCACGATACATGGTTAAAGATACGATACATGAACGATATTGGTTCATTCATGGCGATACGATTCAATTCAATGATTTAAAATCAATATGGTAACTATTTAGCAAAGAAATGAAATCTGTGTATAACATGTAAAATATCTATTATTATGGAAGTCCAACCGGGGAAGCTCCCCCCTGTCAGGTTATAAAAAGCGGCCTGCTCACTCCTCATGCACTGAAGGAAGCATGAGCTCAGTTCGGGGCTCTCCACAGGTTGGCAGAGGGAGAGCAGAGCCCAGGATTACAGCTTAGGCAATTGGCACTGGGTGAAAAATGGGTTGCAAAATCGTGGGTCATCTTACACAAAGTTCCATAGAGGGGGCACAAGAGGTATTGTTTATTTTACCCAGTGATGTACAAGTACAAAAGTATTGGTATATTGGTAAATTACACAAAGTAATTGGGTAATAAGTGGCGATGTGACACATTTGTGAGCTTGTAGATCGGCTATTTTCAAATAGCCTAGGTGTAAAATAGGGCTAAAGTGGTTTATGTATGTTTTATACTATTATAATTTATATCTGCAAAGTAACTAGTAACTAAAGTTTTCAAATGAATGTAGTGGAGTAAAAGTACAATATTTGGATCCGAGGTGTAGTGGAGTAGAAGTAAAAGTATTGGAAATTGGAAACACTCAAGTAAAGTACAAATACCTCAAAAGTACAGTACTTAAGTAAATATACTTACTTTACACCACTGGTTTTACCTGTGTACTCACAGCATGACACATCTTTCAACATGGCTCTGTATCCATTATTGTCTTATTAGCTAAACAAACACATTAAGCAAGAAGCAATTTCTTCCTCCCCTTTCCCTCACTTTGTCTTTTTCCAACAGCGCAGCTCAGTTCACTTACAATAGAGGACAGCCATTCAAAATGATCCATCTTAAGAGAGCGGACAGCCAATCAAAGTGACCCGCCTCGAGAGAGGACAGCCAATCAAAGTGATCCGCCTTAAGAGAGGACAGCCTTGAAGCTCACTGACAGCCTTGTTTTCTATTTGAGAAGCACTGCACACGCTCACAGGAGATTTAAACGCCAACAAATAAACATTTTGTTTGCCTGTTGGCACAATATATCTCCAAAAGTTATGAACAGATATGCATTCAACTTGGAGAAATATCATGGGTGCAGGCGTCAGGATTTAAAATGAAGCAACACGGAACTGAAAGTTCCTATGATTGGCCGCTAGTTGCGCTCTTCTGGTACCAGAAGCAACATGTTCTCCATAGGATTCCATTCTATTCCCCCGAATTTTTACATTTGATTTTCTTACCTTAACACATTGGCCGCCATTTTAACATTGACTGTATGGCTCTCCTGCCATTTTGTTTAATAAAAAAAATTATATATTTTTTTTACATTGACATTTTTCCTAAATTCTGTTTTTTTTCGACAATGTCATACAGTACCTGAAATGAAACAGGACAACCTCTAGTCTCACCAAAAAATAAAATAAATAAATAAAAAGCTTTTTTTTCTATAGTTGCAGCCATCTCAAAATAGCCATTTTTGACCAAAATCCAGCTATAATTGAAAAAACTGGAGATATTGACCTTTTTGTGATCGATCGCTTTTCAAGTGGATAACTCACTTGATATTTGTCTTTATGGCTTCAGGGATTATCAGATAAGTGTACTAATGTAATTATGTAATAGGATTTCTTTTTTTTTTTTTTTTTTTTTTCTGTTTAGAAAAATGCAGAGAAACATATTTTTATTGGTTATGTCTGACCATACACTCAGCAATTTCACATACTATATTGCAGTATAATTGGGGGCGCTTTCTCTCTGTCTCTATGTGTCTCGGATGGATTTTGATCTCTACAGGTGCACACACACAAATAGACATCAAAGGGGGCATGAGTCTTTTTTTCTAACATATATTTTTTCGAAAATAGCAGATCTACAAGCTCTACAAGCTCAACACATCGCTCTGTGACACATTGAGAGCTTGTAGAGCTTGTAGATCTGCTATTTTCACATTCTAGGACATAGTTAGAAAAATGTCTCCCCCTGCCCCTAAAAAATCCTCTGCACTGCCCTGCTAAACAGCTCTGGTGCGCGTCTTTGCTAACGAGGCAAGTTGATCTCTGTTGCGTCTTTTGAGGCTTCATCACAGTAGTTGTTTGTTTGGTGGTCCACGGACCGGCTGGTTCCCTGAGAAGTGTTGGCTGGAGACCAGGGTAGTGAGAGGACGGGGACCCCCTTCGTGATCGCCAGGGACCACTTCATTTGTCTCTGACAACTGGATGTCGTGTGAACTTATGTAACAAATGATCGATTGATTTTATAACTTATGTAACAGTTGATTATCGTGTTCCCACTGCTCTGCCTCTGCGGAGCGAAGCGTTGGGCGCGGACCCCCTATTGGTTCCGTTAGAAAGGCGACCAGGGACCCCCCTTTGCAAAGGACTGCTTGTGGACTAACATAACATTACAAAAAAATATATTATAGCCTGGATATATGGATTATAAACCTTGGAGTGGATTCTAATCAACCATCATCATTCTCAGGTATGTTTTAGAAGCATTTATATGGCGAATTGGCGATATATTTTTTGTGTCTTGAGAGAGAGAGAGGCAGATCTCTGATAGCACTATTTCTTTATGGGACTGTGTGCTGATCAGGGGGACCACTGGTGGTCCGTGGACCAGCCAGCTAAGAGATGTACACACACACACACACACACACACACACACACACACACACACACACACACACACACACACACACACACACACACACACACACACACACAGCTGTTCTAACACTTTTTTTCTTCTCTTTTTTTTCCGGCTGATAGCCTTGAGTGCTCAAATGCGTCACTTTGCCAGTTCACTGTGCGTTATGGGGAGATTTATACATTTGTATTGCAATGTATACATTATTACAGTCTTTTTTTCAAACACACTTACTTTGATGTGTGATATTTTTGGTTCTGGTTCTCACAGAAGGCTCAAAATTTGTCACGGGCTGTGGAAGAGTGTAATTAAACATTACATTATATAAAAGCAAATTCTCGGGACTATCGGGCCTGGCGGGGAACGACATAGGGATTTTCTCGGGACTATCGGGGGAGACGGGGAATGAGTTAATAAACATTGTCACAAGTACTTTATGGTTCCTGTCGCAAGTTTAAAGCCTTGATTCAATCACCATGATATGCGTTTTGTGAAAATATGGTCCAATTTATGTTATATTTGATGTTAATTAAAGTAGGGTATGCTGTACAGTAGGAGGGGCTTGTGATGGTTCTTCTTCGTGTGCTTTATTTGGCAAGCTCAACACCACATTCTAGTATCCCTGCGGTTGCATGTGACCGTTGGCAGCCAATAGCATTCATGATGGTACCAATTCTACCAATGAACGTTGATTTCTACAATGATGGCGACACCCATACAAGGGACAACAAAAGCGCCATTTTCGCAGCATAGAAACCAATGGCTTAACACTGTCCATATTTTTTTACAGCCTATGAGAAATATGTAGAAAGTCATTATTGGGCAAGGAAGCACTTATAGTATGCTGCTTTTCACACTTATTGGTCAGAACGGGTTGTAGCGAGGATGGGAGAGGGTGACTTCTCAAAAAGGCATGATGTAACTTCCTATTGGATTCATGCAACACCACACAAATGTTGGGAAAGGTTTGTCATGGGCTAAGAAAGAACAGATAGGCTACACGCTCACACCTCGTCACTGCCACGCCCTCACGTGGAACGTTCCCAAAGGGGGCAGGGATGTGCAGAGAATGTTAGAGAGGCAGGGTCTGAATTTTCTAAAAGGGCCTTTTGGTGAAAATATTGAAAATAGCAGACCTCCAAGCTCACAACGTGAGATTTTTGGTACTTATTCATGGTCTGGAGAGGGCACTTTTTACAGGCGGGTAAAAGGGCAGGGGCTCAGGTGCCATGGCATTGGTCCAAAATCTCATTGTTCCTACATCCCATTAGTCAGGATCTGGTGATGTTAACCTGGTGAAAAATACTATGCCTAAACCTAACCCAAACCCTAACCCTAACCTCAGTAAAACTATGCCTAAACCTAACCCTAAAACCTAACCCTAACTAAATTCGGACTAGAGATTTCGGACTAATGAGATTTTCGGACTTATGGGCTGTCCCCGGTGGCTCAAGCCCCCTTTAATGTCTATGTGTGCACCTGCCTGAAAGGGGGCCTACTGGGATGTCATTGGACTCGAGCTCAGAGCTGCTGACTCACTGGTTGAATCAAACATGAAGAGAAAACCCCAAGCCAAAAAAACTGCTGTGTTTGCTGGTTGGATTAAAGGCCAGCTAGGCTGTCCTCACTTCCGCTTTTTTTTAATTTATTATTATGTCCCCAAAGGAGGCTCTGTGTCTGTGGGGTGTCTCATCGGATTCTGCTATGAACCGCTGACTTGTTGGCTGAACCCCCCTGCCGCCAGCTCCTCCACAAATGAAGAGAAACCCCAGACTAAACCTCCAACTGCTATGTTTGCTTGTTGGCTTATAGGCCAGGCAGTCTGTTAGCCTCCCAGCTAAAACAAAATTCTGTGACATCTGGCATATTAAATCCTTGGCGTTAAGAGATAAGCGTACAAATGTGATAGACTCGTATAAGGGTCTATTTGGTTACATTTATACACTCTCAGACTCACGAATGGATAACTTAACACTGAGGATTTTACTGTTTATCCATCGCAAAAGAATAGCTCACTTAAATAATGGCACTGTTTAAAAGATACCGAAACGGTGACAAATAAGGCAGTAAAAAGTGTGAGGGGGGCCCTTTTTCTAAGTGTTCTTATCAAAGGGGATTTACTGCTAGCACCACAAACACTTTTGAGAGGGTGTATGTATGTTGATCTCTCTTCTTTTTTTCTTTCTTTTAAGATAAGCACCTTAATCCATTCAGAACGGGTACACAATGTTGTGTATCATTATTTTATACTTTAACTATTGAAAAATAGCAGATATACAAGCTCACAGCGCAGCACCGAGTGCCGCACTGTAAGCTTGTAGATCTGCTATTTTTGAAAAATCGTAAAAATTTGAATTTTGACCCGATTCTATAGGTGTCTTTTGAATCCTTCAAAGGTTTTTTGAAAAACCTATGTCATCAATCTGGTGAGCCATCGTCAAAGAAAAGGTCCTTTTCACTTAACCGGAGCTCAGTTAGTCTGTTCTTGAGAGACCACTATGTCAGTGGTTCTCAAACCTTTTCATGTGAAGGACCCCCAAAATGATATGTATTTGGCTACGGACCCCCATCTCAAAATATTTTGTTCCAGGGACTACCCAGAAGCAAAATTTGACTTACAAATGTTCGCTTTAAAAATACATATTCAAAGATTTGCACACATTTTCACGACTTTTTCAAAAATAGCAGATCTACAAACTCACAGAGCTTGTATAATTGCTTTTTTTCACTGGTTAAAGCATTCAATAATTGTAGGCCTAAATGGATTTAAATCCTTGTTTTACGAAATGACAACAGTGACAGATAAAAATGCAGGAAACGCTGCATTTCTGAGATGAATAAAAATAAACAGGGTAAATCCGTTCATTTTTTCCTAGGTTGTGCTTCTCCGGCAATATGTCGCTACCATGACAACTGAATTAGAAGGAGGGGGGGAAGAGGAAGAGAAGAATTAGAGAAAAGAAGGGATGAGAGAAGAGCAAGAGTCAGGCCCATGCAGCGCTATGGGAGGGCCCCGGGGGGCCAGGCCGGCTCATCCAGCAATATAGAAGAAGAGAAGATCAAGAGAGGAGAGATCAACATAACACTCTCTCAAAAGTGTTTGTGGAGCTAGCAGTAAATCCCATTTGATAAGAACACCTCAGAATTGTATCTGCCTTATTTGTCACCGTTTTGGTATCTTTTAAAAAGCACCGTTATTTAGTGTGGTTGCCTAGACTGTTCCTTTTTTTTACGTCGTCCAATGCCGGCATGACGCCGTCTTTTTGGTGGAGCCCTTTTATGCCCATATATGGAGATCCCTGAGGTCATCAATGTTAAGCCAATAGCTTGGAATGCCCATATATGGACATATTGGGTGAGTCTCATGTGGTCTATGACCTCTATGATGTCAGACGTCAGTCATATCCATATTTGGGAGAATATGGTCACATTTTGGGCACATTTTGTCCAACTTAAACGTCCAACCGCAACTCGAATGACACTTGCAAATGAATTCCGTCCTGCGCGACCTTGCCCTTGGCGTCTTACTGGTAATATACAGTATATCAGTGGTTCTCAAATTATTTAATTTCAAGGAACCCCATGCCTCTGAGTGTACAGATACATGCTGCAATAAGTGATTGTTTAAAGAAGGAACTGAGAATGAGCATGTGATTATCAAGTTGATAGGTCAAGATATAACAGATGTCTACATGAGGAAACATTAGGCTCAACAAGGACGACATGGATTCTGACCGGCAGCACGGCCACCTGTTCCATGCAGCTGCTTCCCCCGCGTCCCTGTGATAATGATGATCATCATATCACATTATTAATTCTACTCCTGTAAAAGGCTGTGTGCTTTCACATGGAAACCATTACTTAATCTAACCATACGTTTGGGCCAAATATTGCTTATTGTCACTGTCGGGCAGAAACCTCGTATCTCCAAGTTTCAAATGTGTATGTTTTTTCGCTAAGTAAAGCCCTGCTTCATCATACAAGGCCGTCGCGCAAAACTAGTGAAAACAGCAGATCTACAAGCACACAACGCCTCGCGGTGCGAGGCGCTGTGTGCTTGTAGATCGGCTGCTTTTCACTAGTTTAGTTCATTTTTTAAATGCTAAATACAAAACGAACGCTTTTGGACATACAAGGTTTCCACCCGACAACAACGTTATGTAACTTTACTGATCACTGATGTGGCCTTTCTAGGTAAGTATGTACTACTAAAAAGCCTAACTCTGTCGGTCTTTCCTTTCTTTGAACATTATTTTTTTCTCTATATTCTTTATAGGCAACCTATCTATGCAGGGACGGATTAACCCCCGCGATGGCCCCTGGACGATAATCTTTTAGGGCCCCCCCACCCTCCAACATAACCTCCCCTCCCTTCCGACGCGCACTACCCAGGTCGGATTTTAAGTCACGATGATTATCTGTGGGCCATAAGCACCTGTAGACAACAGAGGAGGGGCCCACACATTTTAATTAACATATACATTTCATTTTAGCAAATTGTCAATGACCACGCGGCCCAGTTCCCACCAAGGGCCCTGAGAGCCAAGGGCCCCTGGCCCCACCGGCCCGATGGTTAATCCAGCCCTGTATCTATGCTGTGTTTTGTGATATCACAATATTCTGTGTAATGATAGCTGAGCTGGTGTGTTACTCTGCACGTGACACAGGTGATCTGATTGTGAATGAATCTACACTTCCACAGCCTGCCCAGAATGGCTGTCGGTGGACTAGCCGGAAATTTCTATTATTGTATTATGATCTGAGACAGCATTTCATTTTACAAGACAATCAGCGCGATCCCACGTAACGCCGTTCTTTTTTCCCGATCACGGTCCCCCATTGTAAACTCACCAGCGAATTGTCGAGTTAAGCAAATGTAATCCACTCCGTATGCAGCGCCTGTGTCAACTTTTTTCTGATCGAAAGCATCACGGACAGATGCTATGCTAACGCCTCCTCCTACAATGAAAGTGAACGGGACTCTGGCTGTAGAGTACGAAAAGCTACTAGAAGCACTTCCGGTTCAAAGGGTTGAGAGAATGATTCTTTTAGATCAGTCGAAGAAGAGATGGAGAAGAGCTGCCGATCGTTTTTTTTCTTCGATCATTATCACTTAATCGTTGTTCACCTGTGATGTCTGGCTTGTGAGGCATGAAGAACTGGTAGAACGTGGGCTCTGACAGGCCCTTGATGTTGCGCGCTGTGATCTCCACCTCGTAGCGCGTGTTCCACTGGAGAGGCTGCAGCATGGCCACGTCATTTGAACCCGGCACCAGCTTGGTCATCCACTGATCCTCTTTATCCTGAAGAGGTGTGTGAGAGAGACAGTGGCGTCAGTTCAGAAAAGCTAAGGTATGGCAACATGACTGATGTCTTGCACGCGCGCAAAATCATGTTACCATACCTTAGCAACAGGCATGATACATTTATTTTAAGAAGTACATTCTATTTTTCCCCCGTTTCTATGGTTTCTTGGGCTGGATATGGCAGCCTGGAACGGTTGTCCAAGTGCAGCTAAAAATAGCAGATCTACAAGCTCGCAGTGCGGCACTCGGTGCCGCGCTATGAGCTTGTATATCTGCTTTTTTTCACTGGTTAAAGCATTCAATAATTGTAGGCCTAAATATATCGTTACACCCCTATCTACACCTACAGTATGTAAACACATTTACTGAAGTAAGCTGATGAAGATTCCTTGTTCCTTCAGTTCCCAGCATCCTCTCTCTCTCTCTTTCTCTATTCCTTCCTTCGCCGTTTGTTTTTCAGTGTTTTCTCTTTGTTGACGGCGTGGTGTGCTCAAGACTGATAGAAACCCAAAGTGAACCATAGCGCTTTGAAGGCGTGTCAAAAGCACATTTATGCTCCCTCCCTCCCCAAACACTCACACACTCGCACCACCACAACAACTTTATCTCTGACAACAGTTGCCAACAGGCCTTTAATAACGTGGTTGAGTGTTCAGAATAGAAATTCTTAAAGTCTAAGCTACAGATTCTGAAGTGCATCGCATTGTGAAGTATATCTGTGATGTGGCTGAGCTTTAAACTGACCATGTAACATCCCCTCATCCCGTCTTAATGTGTGTGCGTGCGTGTGCGTGTGCGTGTGTGTGTGCGTGTGTGTGTGTGTGTGTGTGTGTGTGTGTGATGGTGGCTGCAGCAGCAGCAGCAGCAGCAGGAGAAAACACGAGCGCACTGTTTTAAACATCTAACCACACACCCGTCGTAACTGCCGTCGTAAATGTAGCCATGTGCAAGACGTTCTTGTGGAGATTATTCTGGACCATGTGTCTGGTCTCTGCGATCAGAATCGCCTACAAACGAGCACTCCAAAGTGGGAGAATCTATCAACAACAGTGGATCCCCTATGACCCAACGCCGGTTGACTTGGGCTTGGTGTTGCTCCCGCAGACAGACTTCTCCGACACAGTACAGCCCCTGAATGAGCAGCAGTGGTCGGACTTCCAGACCCGCGAGAGAGCCTTCAGGAAGAGCTTAGATTCAGAACAACGTGACGAGGAACACCACTACCTTTCATCTGGAGATCCTAGAAGCTGGATACGACTCATAACTCTACTGAATGGAATATTCTTCAGGAACGGTGTTTTCACCACAGTCAGTCACTGGGGACACCCGCTTGGCTTCCCTCTTCTAAAATACGTCGTTCGAGTCAGGGACGTGCTGGCCATTGGGAAAACCGGGACAACTCCCGAACGGCCGGTTCATTCCCGGCCGGTCCAGGCCGGCCATCAGGAAAAGAAATGTCGGGCTGTTTTCACTAGTTTAGTACATTTTATAGATGATAAATACTAAAACGAATGACATACAAGGTTTCCACCTGACAACGACGATATGCCATAAATATAAGGTGCTGGGAGTGAAACTTATAATTTAGGGGTGTCTCGGATTAAAACAATATTTATGGGGTGCCCTGAGACAAAAATGTTCGGGAACCCCTGACTTAGTTGACCGTGGCCGACTCTGTACTGGGCCTCACCTTTTTTCTTTGAAGAAAATAGCAGATCTACAAGCTCGAGCTATGAGCTTGTATCTGCTAATTGGTGCGAAATTGTGGTCAAATGGTTGACAATCGTGCTAGATGACACTTTGTTGGGACATCACTGTTAGTCGGGGGCCTTAGGGAGATAAAATGGTAATTTTGTGCTAATTAGTCTAAAAGTGTCAAATTTTGCACAGATGTAGCCCAGGGCATGCTCTAATGATTTAGCTAGGGCGCCCGAGTTGACGACCTTCGGGGTCGCCACAGCGGCCAAATCATGTTGGGCTCCCCTCAACTTTCTATACACTATACAGGAGGGAAAACAATCTGCTTTAAGTAGCAAGTGAGGGGTCTAACTAAGGGTTTGTCATCATTCTGAATCCATTGCAAGCATTTGTTTTGCACAAAAGATACGATATATAGTGATGAGTCATCACTTTTCACAGTTTGGTTGGGGCCATTTTTAGCCCAAGGAATGTTTTCTGTGCAAAACAAATGCTTGCAATGGATTCAGAATCATGACAAACCCCTAGTTTGACCCCTCACATGCTACTCAAAGGAGTAGTTCACCCCCAAAATGTTTTTTTTATTTTTATTTTTATTTTTTTATTAGTAACGCCATGGAGACTAGAGTTCAATAATATTTTAGTTTTTTGTCGCATTCCTAAGACAAAAATGTGATAACAATAAATTTACCCCCATTCGTTCCGGATGTGGACCCGTTTCGAAACGGGTCCCCATCCGGAATCAATTTGTCTTAGTAATGTGACAAAAAAGTAAAAATATTATTGAACTCTAGTCTCCATGGCGTGACTAATCAATAGAAAAAAAGTCATTTTGGGGGTGAACTATACTTTTTCCCCTCAATGAGAGCCCAACTTGATTTGGCCGATGTGGCGACCCCGAAGGTCGCCCTAGTTAAATCATTAGAGCATGCCCTGGGCTACATCTGTGCAAATATCTGGCGCTTTTAGACTGATTAGCACGTAAAAAAACAAAAAACCCTAAGGCCCCCGACTAATCCTCTGCATCTTCATCCTAAACACCAATGCTGCTCCAAGGAGCCATGTTTGAGACCCTGTGATACTTACCGTCTTGTATTTGACTATGTACTCAACGATGGGCATTCCTCCATCGTCCTGTTTGACCAGGCCTAGTTGGTAGGCCTTGCCCATCCCCCTCTGCCCGTGGACGGCTGGGGGGCTCGGCTCTCCTGAGGAAAGGCGGGAGAGATGACCGTTACCAGGGGTGTCGCACAAGGATTCACTGCGGGCCCCCCATGAGTGTTCTTCATTGGGGGATGGGGTTTAACCCATTTAGACTGGGAACACATTATAACGCATTATTTTGTGCTTCAACTATTGAAGTCTTTGAATATTTCAAATCCTTCTGAGGTTTTTTGAAAAACCTATGTTTGTCAGTGGTGCTCAAACCTTTTCATGTGAAGGACCCCCAAAATGATATGTTTGGCCATGGATCCCCATCTCGAAATATTTAGTTCCTGAGTTGCAAAAATACATATATTCAAGGATTTTTCACACATTTTCACAACTTTTCAAAAATAGCAGATCTACAAGCTGTGAACTCCTTCATTAAGTAGTTTTTTGTTAATAAATTGAACTTCCGGTATCACTTTCCCATCTATAATCTACAATCCATTATAAACATAATAATGCATTATAACCTGCTTATACAACTGTATTATAGTGATTAAACACACATAAAGTACTTAACCCTTCCAGTGCCAGCCCCTAGAGGGCGCCAAAGAATGCCAGGGTATATCCCATAGGCGAGCGCATTAGCATCCGGGGACTCACGTTGCAGTGACACGCGAGCTCACGTTCGTGCACGTCATGGAAAGGTCCCAGATGAAAATGGCTACAAAATAGCTATTAGCATTTTCTCACTTAAAAGATCATTTTTCTGCGATTTCGCCGTAAATAAACCTTGCGCCGCCTCCCTAAAAACACAATCCAGAGAAAATGACCTTCAAAGATGTGGTTTTTCATTGGATTCGGCGGCGATTCGCGGCAACGTTACTCGCTAACGGCCGGCCGGGGAGCGGCCGGTCCTCGGCCACTGGATTGAAAATTTAGGCCCAGGTTTCAGAAGGCCTCGGATCATTTTATTCATTTCATTAAAAAAGCCGAACTTGTTCGGGATAGGCACACTGGACTAGGTTCCGGAAGCGGCGCTGAACATTCGGTGAACATTGGGGGGCTCAAAAATGTATTTTAAACCATTTTTAATGGAATATATCGTCGGACCATGTAAAATGGCTCGCTGGCTAGCGTAGGACGAGCCAGGACCACCCACAGCTCTACAAGCAGCTCAGGGTAAGTAAAATAATAAAATAAAATTTGTATTGGATTGAAATGAAGCCGAACTTGTTCGGGATAGGCACTGTATGAGTTAATAATTGTTGGTCACTCATGGACTTTTTGTTGTGGGCAGAATTGTAATACATTATATTGTAATAACTGTTATAATGCATTATAAGATTATCATAAAAGAAAATGACAAATACCAGTATATAAGAATGTCAATAATTTGTATTTACTGCAATGACAGGAACAAGAGAGCTAGAAGGTGCAATTGCATAATATTGGTGGGACTGAATACATGCCCATGACTCGGTTTAACTTGGAACAGTACAACTTGCAATGTTCCAAGTAAAAAAAAAAATCCAAGCCCATTCATTTTCAATGGAAGCAGGTGAGTTGAGTGTCAAAAAGTTGAGTTTGTAAATCGTCGTTGTCGGGTGAAAACCTTGTATGTCCAAATTTGTTCGTTTTTCATTTTTCATCCTGAAAATGATTTAAACTAGTGACAACAGCCGATCTACAAGCACACAACGCCTCGCACCGTGAGGCGTTGTGTGCTTGTAGATCTGCTGTTTTCACAACTTTTTTGCGACGGTCTGGAACGATGAAGCAGGGCTTTTCTTTGCGAAAGAAAGTACACATTTGAAACTTGGAGATACGAGGTTTCCACCCGACAACGACGCAATGATAAGCAACAGCGGCCAATCAGATCTTTGAATGTGGCAGGGTAGCAATCGCGCAGCAGTCGTTCGTCGACTGTGCTTACAGTCCATGTACAGTATCTGTGAAAGAGTGGACTTACGGATGGGTAACGTCTGGAAGGCCTCTGTGTGGCTGAACTCTCCCTGGCCCTTCCCATTGACCGCTGCTACACGGACCTCGTACGTGATGTTAGGCTCCAGACCTGTCAGCACCACCGTCGCTGGTTATGGAGACAGGAATCAGTGCAGGCGTCATCAATATGTCCGTACACGGACAAATATGTAATTTTTAGACACTCAAGGGACAACTTAGATTTTTTAAAACAAGGGTTCATATTTTAGATGGTCATTAGAGAAAAGACAAAATGAGTGTTAAAATGTTTTCATTTACTTCTTTCTATCGTTTTAATGATTTTAAAGATTTTGATTTGCATGCAAGTGCCTAAATATTTATTTTTAGACCCAATAAGCCCATTTCCATGATGCACCACAATCTTTCATGGGCAGATGTGACTTATGGGGGCTGGTGTAAATAGTAACAAAGAAATTGACGGCTTTTGTGTCTAAAAAGACATATTTAGCCACTTGTACGCATGCCCCCAACCACTGAAATCAAAATACTAAAATCGCTAAAACATTTAGAAAGCAGTAAATGAAAACATTTTAACACTCATCTTTTCATTTCTCTAATTACAATCTAAAATATGAACCCTTGTAAAAAAAACAAAGTTGTCCTTTAAAGGAATAGTTCACCCCGAAAAAGATTTTTATTCCTATTGATTACTCACACCATGGAGACTTGAGTTCAATGATATTTATTTGTATTCCTAAGACAAAAACTGTATTATAATAAATTTACCCCCATTGATTCCATATGGACCCAAATGCATTTGGGTGCCCATCCGGAATAAATCGGGGTATATTTATTATATCGAATTATTGGCTTAGGAATGCGACAAAAAAATCTATAGTAATCAATAGGAAAAAAAGTATTTTTGGGGGTGAACTACTCCTTTAAGAGTATAACAAATCAGAATATCCATGAATTGTGCAGAAGCCAATATAGTTGCCATATTGGATTTAAAAAAAAAGATCTTCCATCTCTGAATATTCATTTTTCAATATCTAGTCTTCCAGATTATAGGATCATGATTCTAGCAGCTAAATTAAACATTTTTACAATTGATCAGTGGCAAATATCTGGGTCATCATCTGTGATTTTGGGGGGAAAAAATACATTTTAAGATTTGTTTTTCCTAGATTGTTAATCTAACATTTCCAATCTAATATTTTCAGGAAATCCAAATAATTACAATTCTGTTTTTTTTTTTTTTTTTTTAATCTGTACAGATGATCTGAATAGCACATATTTGGGTCATAATCTTGAACTATGAATATTTGAAGAGACATGAACCATTTAATTACATAAACACAAGCACTACGTATAATGTACATATCTCCATATAATAGAAATTATGATATATATTCCATTCTATTGTAGAAAACTTACTATGCCTACCCAACATTAAACTGAATCGGTTAAGTTTCAAACTACCAAGTAAAGCTTGTTATTGTTGCTGTCGGGTGGAAACCTTGTACTGTATGTAGAAAGCAGTTACTTCTCAGAAATTGGAAAAACAACGTGAATGAAGTTATTATTTAGTCACAAGCTCTTGTTTTTGCTGCTTTACTGTGACATCTGACCATCTCAATGCCTCTGATGCTGGGAGGGACTCAGTTGTAACTGGCTTCAGCTGGCCATCTTCATCCTTGTAGTAGCCATTGTTGAGTGGGTTAAGGAATTCCATGTTGTTGGCATGCCCATACTGTATATGGGCATATTTGTTGGATCGGTGGTTCTGGACAACCGTACATCCGAACGACTCAGCGGAGGGCACCACACTCCATCGACTTCTCACCGATGCACGTGCAGAGTTTGAAGTCGGTCTGTCCTATACAGAATATACAAATGACCATATATGGCATAGCGGTCGGATCTGTGGCTCTGGACAACCGGATCTCCATATATGCCTGTATATGGGCATATCGGCTCCCGGCCTAGTCAGGTTTCTTCTCTCATCTCTCAAGCCATGGCCATGCTTTGTGTCTTAGTGTGGTGACGATCTATGCTTCATCTGGCCAAACCAAGTGTGCCCAACAAGTGCTCGAGAAGGACATTCTTCTTATATTATTAAATGCAGATATCTATCTATAAACTAGAAATACTGTTCCTACGAAACAGTGTGGGCTCGCTCATGACTATATTCTGCAGCGTGCTAACTGTCATGTGAAGCTCAACCAATATTCCAGCTAACACCACTCCCAGATTGTCTGCACCTCAATTGCACCTCATTGGCTAAGGGCCCTGCCTTTGTACTGTTGTGGCGGAACTTGGTAAATAAACTAGACCAGGTCAACCTGGTTGTGCCAGACCCCCTGTCTGTCATCATCATTTATGACATCATGCCTTTTGTAGGCATGTCATCATCATGTCATCATCATATATACCCTTTATATAGAAAACCCGGACAGACATTTGCTTATGTAGGCCTACCCATTTCATGGGTCTGGCAATAATGAAGATAACATAGTGTTCTCGCCTTTCAGGCAAGCCCACAACTAAATACTGTTCCTACAAAACAGTGTGGGCTTGCATGTAACACCATGTATGGGCACGAAGATGTACCCTTTGGCTGCACCTCATTGGCTAAGGGCCCTGCCTTTGTAGCCTTTGTACTGTCGAGGAGAACTTGACTGATAGATAAATAATGAAGATAACATAATTAGGGAAATCTAAGTCTGTGTGTCTGCGTGTCTGCGTCTGCATGTCTGCACTGACGTCTTCCAATGCCAGCATAGCGCCAGATGGGCATAGTTGGGCATACCGGTAAAAGGGAATATGTTCGATAAGCTTGAGCCTTTACTTCCGGTTTTGGTCATCAACTTCAATGATTCAACTAAATGAATATTGCAACTGTCAGATGTGCAAATCGGTATTATTAGGATTAATGTCAATGGTTTGTGTTGTGTGACGTCAGACCAGAGCTCTGGTCGACCTGAATAAGATGTGACGCAGTTTCTAAACGTAACATTTAGTCTGAGTACGACCGTGTAAACATGACGAGTAGCCAAAACAACTTCTACAGTGAAACGATGAGAAATGGACAGCTCCCCTCATCTTCCTGTCCGACGATCACCAGCTGTGTAACCGGCCATCAACAAAGAGACACAGGCAAACCAAGATCTTGCGAGGACTTCAACGAAGCCAGGAGAAGTAAAGAAAGATTTGATGACCTACCCAGGAAAGAAAACCTCTTATGTGATAAGAGTTTCGTTGAGTTATCGACACAGCATGTCCAGCATGTCCACACCAAAGAAAAACCTTTCCAGTGTAAACACTGTGACAAGGGTTTCAGTCGCTTGAGTGAACTGAAGACACACGAGCGTGTCCACAGTGGAGAGAAACCCTTTGTGTGTAAACAATGTGACAAGGGTTTCAGTCAGTTAGGTAGCCTGAAGTCACACCAGCGTGTCCACAGTGGAGAGAAACCCTTTGTGTGTAAATGGTGTGACAAAGGTTTCAGTGAGTTAGGGACTCTGAAGAAGCACCAGCGTGTCCACACTGGAGAAAACCCCTTTGTGTGTGTACAGTGTGACAAGCGTTTCAATGTGTTAAGTAACCTGAAGAGACATCAGCGTATCCACACTGGAGAAAAACCCTTTGTGTGTAAACAGTGTGACAAGGGTTTCAGTCAATTGAGTGATCTGAAGACACACCAGCGTGTCCACAGTCGAGAGAAACCCTTTGTGTGTAAACAGTGTGACAAGGGTTTCAGTCAGTTAAGTAACCTGAAGAGGCACCAGGGTATCCACACCACATAAGAGCTTCAATCAATGACATATTCTGATGACAAACCATCAACACACTTGAAATGCGATGATCCAGGTGACTCGTCTTATTCACGACTTGTTTTTTTTTAAATATTATATATAATTCAAGAAAAGAAAGAAAAGCCTTGGGGGGAAAAAGAAGGGGAAAAAAGAGAAAATAAGCACTTCTTGAATTTGAGATGTGACTTCGTTCAGTGTGATCACAAAAAGATAAATAATACAATAATAATTAGATAAATTAGGTAAAAACTGTGTGGCTCCTGTGTGGGCCAGTATATGACTTCAGTCATCTATGCCATCTGAAACTCCGAATCTGGACACGATCGAACCACGATTCACTCCCATATCATAAAGCACAGTTTGGGTAAAAGAAATAGTGGAGGTACTTCCGTGGTTCACAAGAAATTGTATACACGAGATTAGCCGCAAAAAGACAACATGCATACTAAATAAAACCTCCTTCTGGACCTCGGAGAGGGTGCGGCCATCTTCCAGTTGTTTACCAGCAAAGATCAATCTTTGCTGGTCACGGGGAATACCTTCTCTGTCTTGGATTTTGGCCTTGACATTATCAATGGTATCGCTTGGTTCAACCTCCAAGGTGATGGTCTTGCCAGTGAGGGTCTTGACAAAGATCTGCATGTTTGTGCAATTTACTGTGAACACTTAGAAAGAACTTCAATATCAGTCCACAGAAAGTATTGGTTTCAGTCAAAATATACAGTAGCTATGAATGATTCACTTTTGAGGATAAGATGCATTATACTGTATATGCTAACTCGATGAGTTTATCGCTGACTTCAGCCTTGCCCAAATATGAAATTACAGTTCCAGTTGTCGAAAAATATCTAGAACTAGACAGCACTCTGTCGAGGTGCCAACTTGCACTGTGTGCACTTGTGGCCATATATGGCCTACCTTCGGTGATGACAGTTGGCATGTGGGTATATGACGACACTTGTTGGTAGTTGGTGACGTCATGAGAACGCTGCTCCCTCATTGGCTAAAGGCCCTGCCGTTGTACTGTCAGCCGGATAGAGACAGCCGGGCTATTATGGAATCCATAGGAGACGGTGGGGGAAGGAGCGCTTGTTTTCGGTTCACCAGCGTCGGCAGGTTAGCTGCTCACCAGCGTCAGGGTTACTGAGGTTAGGGTTAGGGTTTGGTTTAAGTTTAGGCATAGAGGTTGACATTCCCCAGCGTCGGCAGGTTAGCATTTCACCAGGTCAACATTCACCCGCACGGTCCAAGTGAACACAGCCGAGCACTCCCGACCTCCGCTCCAGCCAATCACAAGCCGGGCCTTCTAATTTATTCAACCCCGTCTCCTACGGATTCCATTATCACGAGATATATTCCATTCTATTGTAGAAAACTTACTATGCCTACCCAACATTAAACTGAATCGGTAAAGTTTCAAACTACCAAGTAAAGCTTGTTATTGTTGCTGTCGGGTGGAAACCTTGTACCGTATGTAGAAAGCAGTTACTTGTCAGAAATTAGAAAAATAACGTGCTCCAATGGATGAAGTAATTATTTAGTCACATGCTCTTGTTTTTGTTGGTTTAATATTTATTATAAACCCCACAACAGACCTGACCCCTTCCAGTCAATATTGTTTGTAGCAATAGCAAGAACACAAACTGTAGACCAATCACCAGTCTATGCATCATCCTCACATCTCATCGCTGTCACTAGAACATTTATCTGGACTGTCTTCATCATTTTGGTAGTCAGCATACATGACATATCGTCGTTGTCGGGTGGAAACCTTCTATGTCCAAGACCGTTCGTTTTGTATTTATCGTTTTAAAAATTAACTAAACTAGTGAAAATAAGCACACAACGCCTCGCACCGCGAGGTGCTGTATGCTTGTAGATCGGCTGTTTTCACTACTTTTTGTGCGACAGCCTTGTATGATGAAGCAGGGCTTTACTTGGTGAAAAAACCTACAAACCTGAAACTTGGAGATACAAGGTTTCTGCCCGACAGTGACAATATAGTAGCTCAGTACAGAGTAGCTCCACCTGAACATCCATGTAAGAACAGTCCACTTTACAGTGACATCTGACCATCTCAATGCCTCTGATGCTGGGAGGGACTCAGTTGTAACTGGCTTCAGCAGGCCATCCTTATCCTTGTAGTAGCCATTGTTGAGTGGGTTAAGGAATTCCATGCTGTTGGCATGCCCATACTGTATATGGACATATTTGTTGGATCGGTGGTTCTGGACAACCGTACATCCGAACGACTCAGCGGAGCGCACCGCACTCCATCGAGTTCTCACCGATGCGCGTGCCGAGTTTGAAGTCGGTCCGTCCCATACAGAATATACAAATGACCATATATGGCATAGTGGTCGGATCAGTGGCTCTGGAAACCGGATCTCCATATATGCCTGTATATGGGCATATCGGCTCCCGGCCTAGTCAGGTTTCTTCCCTCATCTTTCAAGCCTTGGCCATGCTTTGTGTCTGAGGGCGGCTTGCACCAAGAGGGATTAAATACATCTTAGTTTAGGGTTAATCATGGTTTTGTTGATCTAGGATTTATTTTAAATCGAGGTGTATTGCACCACTTAAATGTAAGCATTGCTTAACAAATCGGTGTTTAAATCCTTAACCTGTGATTAAATCCTTAAACTGCGATTATTTCATGGTTTAAATGTCCTCCATCTTGGATTTGCGATGTAAACACACTGGAATAAACTATTCTCTTACGCCTAACATCATTAACGTTACTTTTTTATTTACTTCGGGGAGAATGTGGGCAGGCCTATCACCTTCTATGTTAAGAAGAGCGCCTGCAGCCAAAAAATATTTAATTTTATAACGCTCCGTCATACGACGGTGGCGCTCGCTACAGCGCGGTGCGGCGATGCGCGGCTATCCTCCTGTGAGGGAAGCAAAGAAATACACCACAGTTTGATAGTTTCGTCAATTATGAAGCGATTTCGAAAATTAAAACGTCTCCATATTGGTTGGGAAGTCCTCTTCCATGACTGTAGGCCTATTATGTCCCCGTAAATATATAAATGTTCGCTATTTTAAAATAGCCGATGTACAAGGATGTATTGAAGACAACAATATGATGAGATTTTTGTTTTCAGCTGTGAAACGCTGTCTGCAGCAAGCCTGCAGGGCTTATGCTGTGAGGCTTCCCTCGCAGCCAGGAGGGGGACCCCCATTCATGTCAATGGCATGTTTGCATTTAAACCACCTCTACAGCAGGTTTAAAATTGATCCCTTACTGATGTTTAAATCAAAGTTTAAAGTAGTGGTGCAACAGGATTAACAGAAATCCAGGTTTACAGTGAAAATTCAAACCAAGATTAAAAGGATGGTTTAAAACTAAACCTGATTAATGAAAACTAGATTTAAGGTTTGGTGCAAGCTGATTAAAAGATAAACCTTGATTTAAACCAGTTTAAGGCTTAAACCGTGTTGGTGCAAGCCGCCCTTAGTGTGGTGACGGTCTATGCTTCATCTGGCCAAACCAAGTGTGCCCAACAAGTGCTTGAGAAGGACATTATTCTAATTGCGACCGTCAGGGAGCAGTTTACTATGAAAACCTCCACCGGCCGTCCGTCCGTCCGTCCGTCCGTCCGTCCGTCCGTCCGTCACACGTCACACCTTTGCCCTGCTCATATCTCCGCATCAGTATGACATCACACCACATGTGTACACAAACCTTTGTGTACGTTGCTGTGGCAACAGTCTGTTGTTGCTGGTCTGTTAGTGTACGTTAGCAACCACCTTAGCAACCATGGTTTTACCCTAGCAACCAACTGTTTACCCTAGCAACCAACTGTTTACCATAGCAACCATGTTTTTTTACCCTAGCAACCAACTGTTTACCATAGCAACCAGATACGCAGAGCAGGGATCCCCATATATGGGCATAAACAGGTGACATCACACTGATGTCAGATACTCAGAGCAGGGATTTCTCCATAATATATGGGCATAAAAGGGATTCTGTTAGGGATCTCCATATATGGGCATAAAAGGGATTCTGTTAGGGATCTCCATATATGGGCATACAAGGGATTCTGTTAGGGATCTCCATATATGGGCATAAAAGGGATTCTGTTAGGGATCTCCATATATGGGCATAAAAGGGATTCTGTTAGGGATCTCCATATATGGGCATAAAAGGGATTCTGTTAGGGATCTCCATATATGGGCATAAAAGGGATTCTGTTAGGGATCTCCATATATGGGCATAAAAGGGATTCTGTTAGCTGTTAGTGATCTCCATATATGGGCATAAAAGGGATGCTGTTAGGGATCTCCATATATGGGCATAAAAGGGATTCTGTTAGGGATCTCCATATATGGGCATGAAAGGGATTCTGTTAGGGATCTCCATATATGGGCATAAAAGGGATTGTATCCCAGATGATGCCCTGTTAGGAGATCCACACTAACAGAATCCATATATGGTCCTACCGACAGCTGCTATAAGCCAACCCTGGCGATAAGGTCTGAGTCGAAGAAATGCTTCTTTCCTGGCAAGAATTGCCCCTTTATACTGTAGGGCTCGTTTGTGTATTGTATGACATCACGCCACATCATCGGCTGAGGACTGTGTGATGTCATCATATCTCCATATATGGAGACATAAGTTGCTCATGCCCAAATATGGGCTGGTGAGGTCAGACTTAGTGTGATGCGTAGGTTATCTCCATATATGGAGATTCAACTTCAATGAGTAACCATGGCTGCCCGTATGTCTTGATAATTGGTAAAACAAACTTTTGGCCTATTTGTGGAGATAAGCGACCAACGGTCGCTTATCTCCCGATTAGGGAGTCTTACTGTTATTAAATGCAGATATCTATCTATAAACTAGAAATACCGTTCCTGGGGCGCCCGGTGGCCTACTGGTCTAAGCGCATACCATATAGGCATTGATGCCTGGCGGCGTCGCCGGTTCGATTCCCGATCCGGACGACCATTGCCGCATGTCTCTCCCCTTCTCTCCCCCCGTTTCCTGTCAGTCTACTGTACTATCCAATAAAAGCATAAAAGCCAAAAAAAAAGAAAGAAAAAAAAAGAAATACCGTTCCTACAAAACAGTGTGGGCTCGCTCGTGACTATATTCTGCAGCGTGCTAACTGCTCAACCAATACACCAGCTAACACTGACCACTCCCAGATGTTTTCCGCAACTCAATTGCACCTCATTGGCTAAGGGTCCTGCCTTTGTACTGTCTGCGACGGAACTCACTAAATAAATTAGTAATACTGTTCCTACGAAACAGTGTGGGCTCGCTCGTGACTATTCTGCAGCGTGCTAACTGTCATGTGAAGCTCAACCAATACTCCAGCTAACACCACTCCCAGATTTTCTGCACCTCAATTGCACCTCATTGGCTAAGGGCCCTGCCTTTGTACTGTTGTGGCGGAACTTGGTAAATAAATAATGAAGATAACATAGTGTTCTCACCTTTCAGGCAAGCCCACAACTAGAAATACTGTTCCTACGAAACAGTGTGGGCTTGCATGTAATACCATGTATGGGCACAAAGATCTACCCTTTGGCTGCACCTCATTGGCTAAGGGCCCTGCCTTTGTACTATCGAGGAGAACTTGACTGATAGATAAATAATGAAGATAACATAATTAGGGAAATCTACGTATGCGTGTCTGCGTCCCAAGTGTCTGCGCTGACGTCATCCAATGGCAGCATAGCATACAGGTATGCCAGATGGGTATAGATGGGCATACCGGTAAAAGGGAATATGTTCGATAAGCTTGAGCCTTTACTTCCGGTTTTGGTCATCAACTTCAGTGATTCAACTAAATTAACATTGCAACTGTCAGATGTGCAAATCGGTGTTATTAGGATTAATGTCAATGATTTGTGTTGTGTGACGTCAGACCAGAGCTCTGGTTGACCTGAATAAGATGTGACGCAGTTTCTAAACGTAACATTTAGTCTGAGTACGACCGTGAAAACATGACTAGCCACAACAACCTCTACAGTCAAACGATGAGAAATGGACAGCTCCCCTCATATTCCTGTCCGACGATCACCAGCTGTGTAACCGGCCATCAACAATGGGACACAGGCAAACCAAGATCTTGCGAGGACTTCAACGAAGCCAGGAGAAGTAAAGAAAGATTTGATGACCTACCCAGGAAAGAAAACCTCTTATGTGATAAGAGTTTCGTTGAGGTATCGACACAGCATGTCCACACCAAAGAAAAACCTTTCCAGTGTAAACACTGTGACAAGGGTTTCAGTCGCTTGAGTGAACTGAAGACACACCAGCGTGTCCACAGTGGAGAAAAACCCTTTGTGTGTAAACGGTGTGACAAGCGTTTCAGTCAGTTAGGTAACCTGAAGACACACCAGCGTGTCCACACTGGAGATAAACCCTTTGTGTGTAAACAGTGTGACAAGGGTTTCAGTAAGTTAGACCACCTCAAGACACACCAGCGTGTCCACACTGGAGAAAAACCCTTTGTGTGTAAACGGTGTGACAAGAGTTTCAATCAGTTAGGTCACCTGAAGATACACCAGCGTATCCACACTGGAGAAAAACCCTTTGTGTGTAAACACTGTGACAAGGGTTTCAATGACTTGAGTGATCTGAAGACACACCAGCGTGTCCACAGTGGAGAGAAACCCTTTGTGTGTAAATGGTGTGACAAGGGTTTCAATGTGTCAGGGACTCTGAAGACACATCAACGTGTCCACAGTGGAGAAAAACCCTTTGTGTGTAAACAGTGTGACAAGGGTTTCAGTCAGTTAGGTAACCTGAAGAGGCACCAGGGTGTCCACACCACATGAGAGCATCAATCAATGACATATTCTGATGATCGACAAACCATCAACACACTTGAAAAGCGATGATCCAGGTGACTCGGGAGCATGTCGCTATTTCTAAAAGTAATCTTTTAGACAACCAAGCCTAACTCTAACCCTAACCTCCGTGGGGTGAGTAGCGATACCTGCCGACGCTCCGTCGTTGAAATGATGTGCGTTTCGAAAAAGCGAGATTTCCCCTGGTGACTCGCCTTAGGCACAACTTGTTTTTTTATATAATTCATAAAAAGAAACAAAAAAGAAAAGCCTTGGGGAGAAAAAAAGGGAAAATAAGCACCTATTGATTGAGATGCGACTTTTGTTCAGTGTGATCACAAACGTAAATAATAATAATAAAATATGAATTAGATAAATTAGGTAGAAACTGTGTGGTAAATTAGGTAAAAACGTGATTAGCTGCCAAAAGACAACACACACGCAGACACACTAAATAAAACCTCCTTCTGGACTTCTGGGGAAAATTGTGTTCATTCAACCACAGTTGAGGCTAATGTCATTTTCTTCAAATTCAGTGCCACGGCTTGCTTGCCTAGTGGAATATTCTTATGGGATCGTTTCGTTCAACTTGCCAGTGAGGGTCTTGGCAAAGTCGCAGCACCAGGTGTAGCGTGGACTCCTTCTGGATGTTGTAGTCAGAGAGGGTGCGGCCATCTTCCAGCTGTTTGCCAGCAAAGATCAATCTCTGCTGGTCAGGGGGAATACCTTCTTTGTCTTGGATTTTGGCCTTGACATTATCAATGCTATCGCTTGGTTCAATCTCTAAGGTGATGGTCTTGCCGGTGAGGGTCTTTTTTTTTTTTATATATATATTTTTTTTATCCCACGGTTTTTGCAACCCATTTTTCTCACCCGGTGACTACCTAACCTGTAGTCCTGGTTTCCGCTCTCCCCCTGCCGCGCCAGGGGACATTGGGGAGCACCTGGAGATCTGCATGTTTGTGCAATTTACTGTGACCAATACTTTCAGTCCACCGAAAATATTGGTTTCAGTCTAAATAAACAGTAGCTATGAATGATTCACTTTAGAGCAGCGATCGGCAATAGGCGGCGCCGGCCCGCGGGCCAAAACTGGCCCCTCTGAAATTATTTCTGGCCCCTCAGATTATTTTGAGATTTATTCGTTTTTATTTTACTTTTTATTTAAACAATACTGACAGTCACACTAGATTGGTAGCATCATAGTACTACTGACGTCATAGACCGCCCTCCAAGTACCAAAAGAGTACTGCACTAAGTACCCTGATGGTTACAATGGGTCCAACAGGTATTGCATAACCATAAGGTCATGTGTTCCCAACGGGCACCGTCCTCAATGGGCATCGCATCGTTCCCAACAGGCTTAGGCAGGGACATGCTGGGCCCCTGATTCAGCCTGGGAAAAAGAGTTGGAGAGGCCCTCATTGCGCGCTATAGAGAGATCTCTCTCTATAGCGCAGCTGCTACTCAAAGATTTGTCATTTCAGATCATGACAAGTGACAAGCCAGTGGGCCAATTACTGTACATGATTTATATTTCGTCGAAACCTTATATGTCCAAAACCATTTGTTTTGTATTTATCATTTTAAAAATGATTTAAACTAGTGAAAACAGCAGATTTACAAGCTGTGCTTGTAGATCTGCTGTTTTCACTACTTTTGTGCAACGGCCTTGTATGATGAAGCAGGGCTTTGCTTTGCGAAAAAATGTATACATTTGAAACTTGGAGATACGAGGTTTCTGCCCGACAGTGACGATTTACTTTGTTGGCCGCCCAGCCCCCAAAATTTTATTTATTTATTTTGAACCGGCCGTTCGGGAGTTGTCCCGCTTTTCCCAATGGCCAGCACGTGCCTGGGCTTAGGCCTAATATGAATTGTGTGTATATCTTTGTACACGTAATGTCAGCAGTAAAAAGAAAAAAAGAGTTCTAAACTCTACACTAAATTCCCTAAATTATGAATCATTCATATTCTACTGTTATTGTGTACCAGTTACACCAAGTCCATATGGATGTTGAAGGCATACTAGAAACACTAAATGTCCCAAAAAGCCCGCCTTTCAAAGCATAAAACCTGAATCCCAGAGAAACCCACTTCATGGATTTTGAAATGTTGAAGTGGGTTTTGAAGTGACCCTAAAAGGAGTAGTTCACCCCCAAAATGAAAAAAAAAATCACACCCGTGTGAACTGAGCGGTGGTCGTGGAGGCTGTGCAACAGCACTACTGGGTGGGTGCAGCGGGGTTAGTGTGCTTTACAATGCTGTAGTTTCTTCACACACTCTAATTTATTTGACCCTAAAACATTCAGTTTGTTAATAATAATAACTAGAAGTTCGCGGCCGCTCACATCTAGAAATCGCGCCCTAACGGGCGCTCATATAAAAAAAAAAAAAAAGTTGATGGTCAGCAAGGAACATGCGTTGTTGATTTTTGTATTATGTTTTTGAGACAATTGAACAACTGCTGAACGTGGAGTTGCAGATGCAAGACATTGGGACATACAGACATACAGACATACATACACACGACCCCATTCTGATTAGGTTGTGAGATAATACTTGACCACACATGTTGACCCACCCTTCTCCCCTGTGTGTGTGTGTGTGTGTGTGTGTGTGTGTGTGTGTGTGTGTGTGTGTGTGTGTGTGTGTGTGTGTGTGTGTGTGTCTGTGTGTGTGTGTGAGAACAACAGCGCCCCTCCCTTAACATGTGTGGTCAGAAAAGGTACTGCAGGCTTGAGGCTACATACACGGCCGGACGGCCGGACGGCCGGACGGACGCATACACACACGGCCACGTATAGGAGACGGTGTGACCACCGCTCAAAAAAAAAAGAAAAAAACTTCTATTGATTACTCATGCCATGGAGACTTGAGTTCAATAATATTTTTGTTGTATTTGTCGCATTCTCAAGGCAAAAAAAAAAAAAAAGATTTTAGTAAATTTACCCCCATGATTCTGGATGGGGATCCGGAATCAATGGGGGTAAGTTTATTGTAATCAAATTTTAGTCTTTTTAGTCTTAGGAATGCGACAAAAAACTAAAGAATATTATTTAGCTCAAGTCTCCATGGCATGAGTAAGTGAACTACACCTTTAACATTTAGGCCTAGAATTATTGAATGCTTTTTGAAAAAAGTCGTGAAAATGTGTGCAAATCTTTGAATTTATCCATTTTTCAAAGCGAACTCAAATTTTGCTTCTGGGGGTCCCTGTAACTAAATATTTTGAGACGGGGGTCCGTGGCCAAATAAATATCATTTTGGGGGTCCTTCACATGAAAAGGTTTGAGAACCACTGACATGGTAGTCTCTCAAGAACAGATTAACTGAGCTCCAGTTAAGAGAAAAACACCTTTTCTTTGACGATGGCTGGCCAGATTGCTGACATAGAATCATAGGTTTTTCAAAAAAACCTTTCGAAGGATTTCAAAAGACACTTTATAGAATCGGGTCAAAATTCAAATTTTCACAATTTTTCAAAAAATAGCAGATCTACAAGCTCGCAGCAAGCCAACTCTACCCAACTCTACCGAATTTTCTACTTAAGTTAAAGTATGGTTTATGTATGTTTTGTAATAATATTATAATTTATATCTGCAAAGTAACCACAGTTTTAAGATAAATAGAGGAAAAATACTGGAAATACTGGAAATTGGACATACTCAAGTAAAGTACAAATACCTACAAGTGCAGTCAGTAGGCCTACTCAAGTAAGTAAATGCATTTTACACACAAGTTGTTGCAAAATAAGTAAATAAATCATATAGATATATGCTCATGGTGTCTAGAAAAAGCACAAGTTTTTGTTTGTATGTGTTTACAATTAGGTATGGCCAAAGGTATGGCTCCTCCATACCTCCAGAAGCTGATCAACCCCTACACCCCCACCCGTTCACTTAGATCAGACAACACAGGGATGCTGACAGAACCCTCGCTAAAAACTCCAGGGCAGAAATCCACTCGTCCGAGACAGTTTGCCCTCCTGGCCCCCAAGTTGTGGAATAAACTCCCTGTCGCACTTAGAACAACGGACTCACTCGCTAGCTTTCGCCGTGGACTGAAGACTCACCTTTTCAGACTCCACTTAAACCCTTAGCACTACAGAAAAAATCAATGACCAATCATACATGAAGCTAGTTAGCATTTGTTTTTGTTTTTTAGGTTTTTAGAACTTTGATTATATTGTGTTTTTTCTAGATAGATATCCATTTGCATTTGTTATATTGTTGATGATGTACTGACATATTATCTTGTTTATTATTGTGATGTTATCTGCTTATTGTAAATCGCTTTGGATTAAAAGCGTCTGCTAAATGCCTAAACTGTAAACTGTAAACTGTAGGTAAAAAAGAAACCAGTCGGTCTTGCACACCTCATAGAAGAGGCTAGAATCGCCTATGAGCACAGCCATTACTCACTCTGCGCGCCGTGTGACTGCACATCCCTCCAGTCCGGGGAGCCCACCTCCTTGTACTGGACCAGGTAGTGTCCGATGGGGACGCCTCCGTGGGAGTCAGGCTTCATGAAGGCCACGGTGGCGAGCCGCTGGGATACCGCTGACAGACGCACACCGTACGGGCTGGACGGTACGTCTACAAACACACAACCAGAACGCTTTGTCAAAGACAGCGCGCAATCAGAGGAGTAATTTGACCAATATCTAGGGTGTTGCAAGGAATTGTTGGGTTTTATCCGGTTTTGGGTGATTTTTATCACACTTTCGGGTGTTTATTCCCCACACAACAGTCTAACAAGGACACACACACACACACACACACACACACACACACACACACACACACACACACATACTCATTTTTGCTACCTACTTAGGACATTACATAGACTTCCATTCATTTTTATGCAAGTCCTGTGGTCCTACCCTAACCTCTATCCCTACACCTAACCCCTAACCCTAAACCTAACCCTAAACCTAACCCTAATCCTTATTAGGACCTGCTATCGGTCCTCACATTGCCTATTTTTTCCAATTCTACTATACTTGTGAGGACATCTGGTCCTCACATGGTAATAAAAACGGACACACACACACACACACACACACACACACACACACACACACACACACACACACACACACACACACACACACGCGCACACACACACACACGCTACAAAAGGGATAATGTTTTACGGGCGCAAACAGACAATACTCCACAGGTAGATATAGGTAGCCTAATAATGCGCCAGTATGAATAAGAGAGTGAACTTAATGAAATAATTAATTCGAGAGAGAGAGCGAGAGAGCGCGTCTGTGCGATTAGGCTCGTTGAATGGACATGTGCGTGTACAGATGTTGCGCACCAAAAATAGACAATCTACTGTACAAGCTTGCTCTCATTTTAGGATAACAAGCTAGATAATTATGCAGTACTACATGGATTTATACACAGAGGGTAGGCCTAATTCATCTACAGTATGTACTGTCCTGCAAACGTTTGGGGCGGAGAAAAAATGCATAATTGACTAAATTATATTTTTTTATGAAAATGCTAGGCAATGGCAATGCTTGGCAATGGCAACACCCTAGAGGCCCAAATGACGCCCCTGCGCACAATGGTTATAAGCCAGGGGTCTTCAAAGTTTTCAGGCCAAGGACCCCTTAGTTGTGAGAGAGAGAGATGAAGCAGGGACCCCCACAACCTTCTCAGATTCCATTTAGTTTCATTTTTTTACAGCACGATCATCAGTGTGTTTTGGTATCGTGTCAATTTGTGTTTTCAGATATTTAACCACTTGAACCATCAATGCTTAATTGACCTTTCACTCTGTACTTAGTCTGCTCTTTTTCCCCTCTTGGCCGAAAATAGCCGATCTACAAGCTCACAACGCCTCGCAGCGCGTGTTGTTGTGTTGTTTTAGTCGAAATCAACACTGGCACATTTCCTGCTAAGCTGTGGCAATTCGATCTCCACTAAAGAAAATTAAACCACACTGTTGTGTGTTGGGCTGCGCTACAGTAAATTAGGAGGTACTTCAGCAAACAGTGAATCAGGCAGCACTATTTGAGATTAGGCTGCGCTGAAAAGGGGGTTCGCAAGCTACAGTGGAATTTATCTCCACGTGGTGAATTGCATAAAGGCTAGTAGCGATAGCAGACAGCTCCAAGGTTACTAATAATCGGGGGATATCTTTAGAAATAGTGTCAAATCCTGGAATAAATTCCTTACCAAAAGAAATCTTCACCAATGTGTTTGTAAAGGTGTCTAGTAACACATCTCACAAAGACTGAAATTCAGTTTCCCTAGGAAAATCTTTGACAGCTAGGGTAATTCTGGGTCTCATTCACTCACTATACACTATACTATAGGGGAAAAAATCACTCCCAAAAAATATGCTTTAAGTGGGATGTGAGGGGTCTAACTAGGTGTTTTTAATTATTCTGAATCCATTGCAAGCATTTGTTTTGCACCAAAAACATTCCTTGGGCTAGAAATGGACCCCCATACTACTGTGAAAAGTGATGACTCATCACTAAACCATCATTTTATGGTCCATTTCTAGCCCAAGGAATGTTTTTGGTGCAAAACAAATGCTTGCAATGGATTCAGAATAATTAAAAACACCTAGTTAGACCCCTCACATCCCACTTAAAGCATATTTTTTGGGAGTGATTTTTTTCCCCTATAGTATAGTGTATAGTGAGTGAATGAGACCCAGAATTACCCTAGCTGTCAAAGATTTTCCTAGGGAAACTGAATTTCAGTCTTTGTGAGATGTGTTACTAGACACCTTTAGAAACACATTGGTGATGGTGAAGAAATGTTTTGGTAAGGAATTTATTCCAGGACTTTTTAAGATATCCCCCGATTATAAATAGCCAAAGGCTGAGATTGCTCTGAGAGCTCTCTGAACACAAAACATCTTTCAAGCTGACTGGCAGGCTTGTGCTGAAATGGTGGGTGTGGTGTTAACCGGTGTCAATTTCGTCGACTAAAACTATAATAAATGTTTGTCGACTGTGTTTTTTTCACTGACGGAAACTAAATAAAAACTAAATAAAAACTAAGCTGTGATGACTAAAACTAAGACTAAATATATTGACAATTTTGTCAACAAAATACAAAAACTAGACTAAAACGTTAGGGAGGGACTAGTGGAGAAGAAAGTAATTTTATGTTTGGTTGCTCTCAGGTGTTGCGTGCTGAAAATAGCAGATCTACAAGCTCACGACGCGTCCCAGCGTGACGCGTTGTGAGCCTGTAGATCTGCTATTTTCAGCACACAACCAAGTGTAAAATCAGTCATTATGATGCCATCAAGGCCTGCCAAAATACATTTCAGTTGACTAAATCAACTGTAGATGTAGTCGCCTAAACACGTATGATATTTAGTCGACTAAAATTAGACTAAAACTAAAACTTTTCAGGTGACTAAATTATGACTAAAATTAAATTTCATTTTATTCAAAAGACTATGACTAAAACTAAATCAAAATTTGCTGTCAAAAACAACACTGGTGTTAACCACTTGAACTCCAGGGGGTTCCAGGGGGAAAAATCTGCCTAAGATGTATGCCCAAATTGGAACAGTTGTGGAACACAAAACTACAATGATTGTGGCTACTCTTGACCCACCAAATGTCAGCTAACCCCTGAAAATCCACAAATGCAGTGTAAAACATCACATTTCTCTTACCAAATTGTAATGCTGTGATCACTTACTAGGGAAAAGAGGGCTGAAAAAATAGTGAAAAAGACTCAAGATCTCATTGGAGACATAGTGAATAGAGAAATTGTCCATCAAGGTGTCATTATTGACAGGCAAAATCTTATACATATATTTCAAACTATGTAAACTCTACAGATGTTTTAGTGAGAGTAGTGCTGTAATGTAAAAGTATAGGGTGAACAATTATAAAAACGAGTAAAAACTAGAAGCAGTGCTCTTCCGAGCACAGGTCTCCACCAGGCCGCGCGTCCTGGTGGTGCTACTGTATAATAGGCCAATGTAAAAAGGGTGGCATATGTTCTTCACCTTAGATCTTTCATGGCAATCGGACGCTGCATGCATGATTTGAAGCATTGTGTTCCAAAAATGTGTTTTGCTAAAGTCTACCTGCTGGTGGCGCTATAACAGGCCAATGTGAAAAAGGTAGAATTTGTTCCTTGACCTAGTGGGAATATGTGTGGCAAATTTCACAGTAATCGCAAGCTGCGTTGATGATTTGAGGCATTTTGTTCAAAAACGGAGCAATCCTGCAAACTTTGGAAGCTAATATTAGCCAATCAGGATGGAATATGAAATATCAAATGGATTGGACTTGATCACATGACTATAGAGATACTGTGTACCGATTTGCGTGATTTTTGGATAAAATCTCAAGGAGTAATATCCAAAAATGTGTTTTACATAAGTCGGCCCAAAGGTGGCGCATTTCTTCCTCGGCCTAGTGGGAACGTGTGTGCGCGATTTCATGATAATTGCACTTTGCGTTTGTGATTTGAGGCATTTTGTTTAAAACGGCTCAATCCTACAAACTTTGGAAGCCAATCTTAGCCAATCAGGATGGAATATGCAAAATCGGACAGATCCGTGTCGATCACATGACTGTCGAGATACTGCCTACCGATTTGTAGGATTTTTGGACAAAATCTGTAAGAGTAGTGCACAGAAATGTGTTTTGGGAACATCGGCCACTAGGTGGCGCTAGAAAAGGCCCATTTGAAAAATTTAGGGCAGAGGTTCTAGAGGCATCCAGGGAATGTGTGTGCTCACTTTGGCAGCGACCGGGCCAACGGCGACTGAGATTAGGTGCACACAAACTGCGAGGACACACGCACGGACGGACGAACGCACGGACGGACGGACACACACACGGACGGACGGAGGGGAAAACATACTCTCCCCCATGCCTTCGGCTGGTGGAGACAATAATGTGTAATAATAATGTAATAGTAATGCATGGATGAAAAATACAATGGCAGCTGGTTATATGTGCTGTAGGGCCCCTGTAGCAGAATCAACATTGAAATTGTAATTGTAATTTGTCTCTATTGATTTATTGACCTCTGAACAGTTTGGTGACTGGTCATGGGAAGCCGGCTTCCCATATGGGGCTTAAGTTTAAGGGAGTGGTTCTCAAAGTGGGGTCTGGGAACTCCCAGGGGTCCTTTTCGGAGATTCCAGGGGGCCTGCAGTTAAATGATTGATAGCTAGCAACCGAACGGACCCTTACATGCCTGTACCGTAACTCAGAGGGGCCTTTTCCACTGGCAAAGAACCGGTTCCAGAACCAGTGCCGGTTCAACTTTCTTGGAACCTTGGTTCGTTCTTGTGAACCGGCTTGCGTTTCCAGGGGTGTCTTCAAAAATTCGACGAATCGACGCGTTGTTTTAAGCCCCCGGATATAAAATATATTATTTTTTATCACACCGGTGCGGTATGAGAGCGCTGGACTGTCATGTTCTTCCTATTTAGTCCATACTTCCTACTGCTTGCAACTAGACTTAAAAATAAAACCAGTTCACGTGACTTGAAAGTTGCCTTGATCATATAACAAGGTGCTCTTATTTTGAAGTTAACCGCTTAGAGAGGAAATGCGTCGACTTGTTGTTATTCTACTTGTTAAAGCTGACCAAGAAGCAGTAGCGCGATGCGCTTTCACTTTCACTCACTGCCGCTGACTCGCTGAGTGTGGCTCTGTGGTGGTGGTCTAAGGCAGAGGACTGCGGTGGAGTAGAGGACTTCTTAAAAAGTTTTAGATTATGACAATTTGCTTGCATTGTGATGCAGCCGTGTGCCGTTCTGCATCGACGCAGTGATGTTACATTATTGTTACCTTTAGCCTACTTTGGTGTTGTTTTTCCTCCTGAAGGAACGGGGCTAAATCGTTAGCATGCTAGCGCTTTAGCCCTGTTCCTTTAGCCTTGGAGAGGCATAAAATCATTACAACCAGGCAGTTTTCAAAGCAGAGAATCCACCAATCATAGTGGTTTACAACAGCTGTTGTACCGGTACTCTATCAATGCGTTGCGGTCGCGCCTCCTCTCCAGTCATTAAAGCACAACTTTTTTTTATTTTTTATTTTATTTTTTTTTTACACATAAACGATTCATCGACGCGTCGGATTAACCCCCGCGACTCGAGTCGACTTGATAAATCCTGAGTCGAAGACAGCCCTAGATTGAACCATGATTGAACCAGAGGAACCAAGGATTTAATGGTTCTCGTTCGGAACCAACTTTTACAGTTCGGAAACAACTCCGGTTCTCGGTGGAAAAGACCACCTCTGGTTCATCCCATAGGCGGGAGAAAGAACCAGAACCGGTTCTTTGCCGGTGGAAAAGGCCCCAGAGAGTGTACAAATGGCCCCAAATGGACCCTTTGCTTGCAGGTCCATTTGGTTCCAATTGTACACTCTCTGGGTTATGGGGGTTGAAATAAGCCTTTTTCTAGTTGATGGTTTGTGCTGTTGCCTTTCGTTACAAAACATTGTTGTCCTTGATCTCTCTTTGTCCTTTCATAGTATAATTTGAACACCCTCATACCACACATTAATTCATTACTGTAGACAGGTAACCTGACTGCACCCGATGGTGGCAGCAGTGCGTATGCCTGGCTGCATACCGCTCTGCTTACCATCATCTGGGATTGCTCGGGCAGACCCGATGTAAGGGGCGGGCCATTTTTTCAAATTCTTTAGCAGGTGATTGGATGTGGCCGTCTCTCTATCACAGTCTGTGCCAACTCCAACCACTCATATTGGCCTGTCTGCATCCACGTGGTCTGCAATCAGACTCTATTGGCTCAGAGCCCGCCCGTAGCTGCCGCTGATTCGTCCGGCCCGGGACTTTACGAGCGTTATCAACTCCCCCCGAGAGATCTCAGATGGTAAAGTAGGGCGGTAGCCTACACACTACTGCCACCATCTGGCGCAGTCAGGTTAGTAGACAGGGGTGTCGCACCAAATTCTGGGCCCTGGGTGCAAGGATTCACTGCGGGCCCCCCATGAATGTTCTTCATAAGGGATAGGGTTTAACCCATTTAGACTGGGAACGCATTACTACGCATTATTTTGTGCTTTAACCGAGTGCCGCGCAGCGAGCTTGTAGATCTGCTATTCTTTTTAAATCGTGAATATTTGGGCAAGTCTTTGAATATTTCAAATCCTTCTAAGGTTTTTTGAAAAACCTATGTGTCTATGTCAGTGGTGCTCAAACCTTTTCATGTGAAGGACCCCCAAAATTATATGTATTTGGCCACGGACCCCCCTCTCAAAAGGTTTAGTTCCAGGGACCCCCCAAAAGCAAAATTTGAGTTACAAATGTTCGCTTAAAAAATACATATATTCAAAGATTAGCATATATTTTCACGACTTTTCAAAAAATGTTCCAATAGGTAAAGTATAAAATAATTAAGGCCCTCCCCATTGGGCCCAAGTAACTCAGTCCCCCCCCCCCCCCCCCCTTGTGACGCCCCTGGTTGGAGATGAGGATGAGAATGGAGGATTGTGGTCCTCTTGCAGAATAGAGACCTGTGGGATATAGTAACCACCTGACAGGGCTGTGTTGTGACCAGAGTTGCGGTATTATAGTTTTGAAATTCATTCGTTTTTAGTTTTAGTTTCATGAGTGTTCGTTTTATGTGGGTCTGGAAAGCGTTCTTTAGGTCTATAGTCTATGTTTCTCTTGTTTCTCAAACTTGTCATTTCAAGGTCTTTCCTTAACTCTGACATCTGTACAAATGGAACCAAATGGACGCGTTGGGGTCCATTTGGTTCCATTTGTACAGTGTCAGAGTTACAGACTTGTATGGGTCAATTTAGTCCCCCAAAAAGGAACCAACAAAGTCCCTGGAATCCACTTTGAGAACCACTGGTCTAGATGGACAAGGGGGTCTGCGCGCATAGGGTGGATTTTTTTCGCCACCTGTTTTTTTTTTTTTATTCCTGAAGGGTATATTTTAAGATTCTGCCAGGTAAGCTGAAATATGTTCTCATGCCAGGGGTTAATTTTTAATGATTTCTTTCACCTACCCATTCACTCACTATACAGGAAAAAAAAAAGATCCCCCCAAAAATGTTTCTTTAAGTAGCATGTGAGGGGTCTAACTAGGGGTTTGTCGTGATTCTGAATCCATTGCAATCATTTGTTTTGTACACAAAACATTCCTAAGGCTAATAATGGACCCCACAAAACGTTGAAAAGTGATGACTCATCACTTTTCACCACACAACCATAGTTTCGTGAACTGTTTTTAGCCTAAGGAATGTTTTTTGTGCAAAACAAATGCTTGCAATGGATTCAGAATCATGAATACCCCTGGTTAGACCCCTCACATGCTACTTAAAGTGCTACATGCTACTTTTGGGGGGGTATTTTTTCCCTGTAGAGTAAGTGAATTGGTAGGTGCAAGAAATCATTAAAAATGAAGCCCATGAGAACATATTTCAGCTTGGTACCTGGCAGAATCTTAAAATATACCCTTCAAGGATTAAGAAAAAACAAGTGGCGAAGAAAAATACACCTAGACCCCCCTGTCCATCTAGACTACTATATTTGTGACAGGGTTGTAGACTCACCTGCTTGGGCTAAGATGAACTCCTGGTACCGTACTCCGATGTTGTTTCGGGCTGTGCAGTTGAAGCGTCCAAAGTCTCTGTCAGACATTGGTGTCACCTGGACCAAAACCACCAAAAAAGAAAACCCAATGACATTGAGTTGAACTTTATTATTTCTTTAATATTTCAACCAGGTGTCCCAATTTGCCATGCTATTATAGGCAGACTTAAATAATACTAGGCAGCAAAACTCTACCACTTGTTCTAGAAGTTAAACCTTCTCCTGAATCTTCATAATAGCAAGTCAACCAGCGAGACAGCTACGATATATTGTACACAGTGACTAGAAAATAGTGACCAATTTGTCAATACGTTGAAAATAAAAGTAAATAGCCTGTTTTCTATTTAGTAACAGTAACATTCTTACTTAGTTTGGTTTAAAACAGGGGTCGGCAACCCAAAATGTTGAAAGAGCCATAATTGGACCAAATCTGTCTGGAGCCGCAAAAAATTAAAGGCCTTATATAAACCTTATAATGAAGGCAACACATGCTGTAAGTGTCTTTATTAGCTACACGTATTAGCCTACTATCAAAATGACTAAGTAGGCTATACCTAATGAGCGTTCATGATTAATTGTTTATTTTCCCTGCAGCGCATCCTGGAGAGAATGTTGAAATGTAATATTTATTCTGCACATGTTTACAGCATTGGAAAACGTTAAGAATGTTTGTGTCATGTCTGTCCTCCTACAGAAACCATATTAAAACAAAAAATATATTCATTCCATTTTAATACATTTTTGAAAAAGCTCCAGAGAGCCACTAGGGCGGCGCTAAAGGGCCGCGGGTTTGCTGACCCCCGGTTTAAAACTATACAGAGCCGCACATTCACATACATTTGTCAATGTTTTGTCATTAAACATAACGTAATGAAGTAAATAAAATGTTTTCATTTTCCATGTTCTCTCAAGTACCCCCTTTAGTACCTCTGCGTACCCCATAGGGGTACACGTACCCCCCATTTGAGAAACACTGTTCGTACACACCTCCAGCAGGGACCTGTCCATGGCGCTGTGCAGGCGCATGTTGGGCATGCCCTCGGCAGGGATGGTGAAGCGCTCCCTCCTCCACAGCATGGTGGCGGGCGGGTTGGACATGACCTCACAGCTGATGTTGACCGGGTTCCCCTCCCACGAGTAATAGATGGTGTGGTTGCTCAGGAACTTGGGCATGTCTGCACACAGCACACAGAGAGGCAGGGGCGTCACAAGGGGGGGGGGGGGGGGGGGGGGGGGGAGAGAGTTAGCCTCGCGTAGCCAGGCTTACTCATCTGCGAAGAAAAAAGCCTGGTCAAGATATGAGGCAGAGACCGTCCTAGGAGGTGGGGCTGAATTTTCCTGGAATTTGTATATTTTTCCACAGTGCGGGTATTGTTTTCTACTGTATCTTCTTATCTTATCCTAGTTTTTTTTTTCCTAATAAAGTTGTTGTTTTTATCTGCCGTACACACACGCACACACAAACATGTAGTATTAAGCGGCTTTGAGTACTAAGAAAAGCGCTATATAAATCACAGCTATTAATATTGTTACATTTTTCACAGTGCGGTGTCCCTCCAAACGTGTTCCCCGCTGGAAGAAAATCTGGTCTACGTCTCCTGCTCCGTCGGTTGCGCTCGCAATAAACAATATACAAACGAAAACATTGATTCAGGCGATGTTACACCTATTAACGCTTCCAGTGCCAGCCCCTAGATGGCGCCATAGAATGCCAGGCTTTCTCCCATAGGCGACTGCATTAGCATCCGGGGACTCACGTTGCAGTGACGCGCGTGCTCACGTTCGTGCACGTCATGGAAAGGTCCCGGATGAAAAGGGCTACAGAATAGCTATTAGCATTTTGTCATTTTAAAGATCATTTTTAGGCGATTTCGCCGTAAATAAACCTCGGCGCGCCTCCCTAAAAACACAATCCAGAGATATGGCCCTTCAAAGATGTGGTTTTTCATTGGATTCGGCGGCGATTTCGCGGCCACGTTACTCGCTACGGCCGGCCGGGGAGCGGCCGGGCCTCGGCCACTGGATTGAAAATTTAGGCCCAGGCTTCAGAAGGCCTCGGATCATTTTATTCATTTCATTAAAAAAGCCGAACATGTTCGGGATAGGCACACTGGACTACGTTCCGGAAGCGGCGCTGAACATTCGGTGAACATTGGGGGGCTCAAAAATGTATTTTAAACCATTTTTAATGGAATATATCGTCGGACCATGTAAAATGGCTAGCTGGCTAGCGTAGGACGAGCCAGGACCACCCACGGCTCTACAAGCAGCTCAGGGTAAGTAAAATAAAAATAAAAAATCGAACCTCTGTTCGAAGTGGAGCTGTGTGTGTGTGTGTGTGTGTGTGTGTGTGTGTGTGTGTGTGTGTGTGTGTGTGTGTGTGTGTGTGTGTGTGTGTGTGTGTGTGTGTGTGTGTGTATTGCAGTTGATGCTCAGGGCAGGCTAGACTCAACAGCACCTCTCTGGTCACCCAGGGTACTCAGGCTACACCAGAGGCTACATACAGACAGACAGACAGACAGACAGACAGACAGACAGACAGACAGACAGACAGACAGACAGACAGACACACCGCCACGTATAGGGAGCTTGTGTTCCACACAGCTCCAAAAAATTGTATTGGATTGAAATAAAGCCGAACATGTTCGGGATAGGCACTCAACCAGTTAAGAGCGATTTAACCCATTTAGTGCTCCAGAAATTAACGGGTTAAAAATCCAAGCTGTCGGCTGCCTGCTCCGTCCACGGCCAGTCTCTTATTTTGAAGTCCGGAAGTAGATCGCGCTCACATTTCCTACTTGACGACCTTTTGAAATTTACCCGGAAGTGTTGTCGTCCAAAGCGTAAACAGTAATGGCGGATCGATGCCTTTCAGCTTGTACTATTTTAGCGAGAATCCAATGCCATCCTTGGCATCAAAAGTGTCTTTTGGAGAAAATGGACATCAAAGATGAGAAAGACCGTTGGCATCCATGTTAAGGGATCACTATTGTGTGCACGTGGATGCGCGATGATGATGAATCGGCGAGTAAAAGGTGAACTGATCCCAGTGCGTGACGGAGGACGATATCACGATAAATTAAATCTCCACTATACGATTATCGTGAGTGTTTTTTTATCACGATAAAAACGATAATATCGCATATCGTCCCATCCCTAGACAGAACCCTCGCTAAAAACCCCAGGACAAAAATCCACTTGTCATTTTCGACACTCAACAATTTCCCCTCCTGGCCCCCAAACTGTGGAATAAACTCCCTGTCGCTCTTAGAACTACAGACTCACTCCCTAGCTTCCACCGTGGACTGAAGACTCACCTCTTCAGACTCCACCTAAACCAGGGGTCGGCAACCCAAAATGTTGTAAGAGCCATATTGGACCAAAGAAACTAAAAACAAATCTGTCTGGAGCCGCAAAAAATTATAAAAGCCTTTATATCGTCGTTGTCGGGTGGAAACCTTGTATGTCCAAAACTTAGTTTTGTATTTATCATTTACAAAATGAACTAAACTAGTGAAAACAGCCGATCTACAAGCACGAGGCGTTGTGTGCTTGTAGATCTGCTGTTTTCACTACTTTTGTGCGTCAGTCTTGAATGATGAAGCAGGGCTTTACTTTGTGAAAAAAAAAAAAAAAAACATCTAAATTTGAAACTTGGAGATACAAGGTTTCTGCCCGACAGTGACAATATATTAAAAGTCTATATTAGCTATATTAGCCTACTGTCAAAATGACTAAGTAGGCTAAAAATACATAATGAGCATTAAATTCAATATTTATTCTACCCATTTTTACAGCATTGGAAAGCGTTAAGAATGTTTGTGTCATGTTTGTCCTCCTACAGAAACCATATTAAAACAAAAAAATATAGATTTCCCCCCTATCCTTTTCCCTTAATACATTTTTGAAAAAGCTCAAGGGAGCCACTAGGGTGGCGCTAAAGAGCCGCATGCGGCTCTAGAGCCGCGGGTTGCTGACCCCCGACCTAAACCCATAGCACTACTGTAACACTCCCCTTCCCTCTTTATCTGTGACCACACATGAAGCTAGATAGCATTTTTTTACCGTTTTTATTTTATTTTTCTATTCTTTGTTCTGATTAGGTACATGGTCTACCTATGTTATTGTTTTTTTCTAGATTGATATTCCTATGCATTTGTTATATTGTTGTTGATGTACTGACATATTATCTTGCTTATTACTGTATATTGATGTATTACGTGCTTATTGTAAGTCTTGTACTTTGGATTAAAAGCTTCTGCTAAATGCCTAAATTGTAAAATTGTAATCATTAATATATACTGTAGATCAGTGGTTTTCAACCTTTTCCATAACAAGGACCATTATTTACTTGGCAATTGAGCCACCATTTGATGAGATTTCACCTCTCAGACCCAAACCATAGAATATAGTGTTGTTGGCTATGTTTTTGTACATAATTTCATGCTGTATTGATGTGGTACCATAGGAGAGATAACAGGCAAACGTTGATCAATATAAAAATGCTTCTACATTGTTTAATTGTGTAGATTAAAGGTGATACACCATGAAATTTCACTTTTCCTATTTTAAAACCTTTTTTTGGGGTCCCACTAGCACCTTCTATCCTCACAAAGTCCCATTTCTGACCGCTGTGTCTTTCTCTGGTTTTGGGAAGGCGGAGGTTAAAAGCATCCCACGGGTTCTCAAAACAGGCTGTCCAGATTTGCTGCCATCGCTGACGTCATCGACGCCCGTTTTTTCTTTTTTTTCAAAATATTCTCCTCTCAGGGGGGGGAGCTCTCTATTCAGGAGTGGTAATTTAGCCTCAAAAAAACGTTTTTGGGACATAAACAATATGACATAAATACTTTTTAAATGCATGGTGTATCACCTTTAAGTAATGCAGATGTTTAATAATTTACCTCTTGAGAGTGTAACATGAAACATCTATTAAAGATTTCATTAAAGATCTATAGGGGTCCATTTGGTTACCAACACCCCACATTTTCACGACTTATGCCACGCTGCGAGCTTATCTGCTATTTTTCAATAGCTAAAGTATAAAATAATGAAGGCCCCTCCACCTTGGGCCCTAGGAGCTCAGTCCCACTTTCCCCCTCCTTGTGACGCCCCTGGGCGGCAGCCTGGGGCCCGGATGGCCTGGATGGCCCGGATGGCCCGGCCCGCCTCCGACGGAGAGGAGAGGTATTACTATTGTTTTATGCTGGCTCACAGGATGCCATTAAAGAGCTTGATGGCCATGCAGCCCTCTGCCACACATCCCCTCCCCTCAGTCAGCGGTGACTTAGTAAATGACTTCATTACTTGTGCGTTCTACGGTTCTTGTGTGTGTGTGTGTGTGTGTGTGCGTGCGTGCGTGCGTGCGTGCGTGCGTGCGTGCGTGCGTGTGTGTGCGTGCGTGCGTGCGTGCGTGTGTGCATGCTGATCCTTCTTACGAGTGTATGTTTCTTTCCAGTGTGTACGTGCGCTTCTACGTGCACATCATCTCAGTGTTTTGTTGCCACTGATCTTGGGTGGTGGAAAGTAACTCAGTACATTTACTCAAGTATTGTACTTGAAATAGCTGTAAGCTCACAGCTTGTCATATCGCGATGCGCTGTGAGCTTGTAGAACTGCTATTTCTAAACCATTTTGACAAACATTTGTAAAGAATACGATACAATTCATCAATGGGTCAATCTGCATAATGACTACGTTTACTCAAGTGTAAATGTTAATATAATGTAGGACTTTAGTTATAACAGAATATTTCTACATTGTGCTATTGCTACATTTACTTAAAGTGCGTGTGCCATGATTTCCCCCCCCCCCCCCACACCCACCACATATGTTGGGTGAATGGTAATTAGGGGAGGGGTTGATTCTGTGATGTAATAAGTATCTGTGTTTTTGAACCGGCACGTTTGACCCCACAAGGTGGCAGCCTCCAGCTAAAACCCAAATAGAAAGGCAATACATAATTGCTCATAACAACCACACCAGGAAGTGAATGAAGTACTGTCAACCTCCTAGACACATTAAAACCAGAAAAAGTACCAAACTATGGCACCGCCTCTTTAAAGGTTGACTTTAGCCATTTTCAACCCATCCTCTCACTAATTAATGCTCATTATAATATGGTAACATTTTTTACAGCTCGTTGGCTCATTGGCCAAGCTTTGGGACGCTTTAATGAAATTAACGCATAAACAGCACCGCTCACTTCACACTGGGTGCGATTTTTGTCTACTCTGTGTCTTCTATTATAGCATGTTAACTTTCCGGGAATAGAAAGCCTGCAGTTTCGCTTGGATTCCTCATCGATTATGTCACCTCTAGATGGGTTTCTGAATGTGTGAGTAGGCAGAAATGGTGCCATTTAATAATGAGTATTAGTGAGAACCAAATAATGTGAATATAGGTTGAAAAATGGGTGAAGTTGTCCTTTTAAGTAAAAAAAGAGCAAGTACTTTTTTCCCACCGCTGCTGATCTTGCACTTCCTGATCCTACTCTGACGTTCCTCATTTCATTTCCTGGCTTCTCTCTCAGAAGAGGTTGTGCACTGAGGTAATGAGCCTCTTTCAGCCCAGATGGAGATCTTGTCACTGGGTGGGTGGATGCTGGGGTGTCGCACCAAATTCTGGGCCCTGGGTACAAGGATTCACTGTGGGCTCCCCATGAATGTTCTTCATAGGGGGAGGGGGCTTAACCCATTTAGACTGGGAACGCATTATTTTGTGCTTCAACTATTGAAAAATAGCAGAGATACAAGCTCACAGCGCGGCAACGAGTGCCACGCTGCGAGCTTGTAGATCTGCTATTTTTGAAAAATCGTCAACATTTGTGCAAGTCTTTGAATATTTCAAATCTTTTTTGAAAAACCTATGTTTCTATGTAGCCTGGCCGCCAGCCTGTTCACTCCGTTATGCAAACTGTTTTGTCTCTAGGCACCACAGTCTGGAAAGCCTCCTATCTCCAAGGGGAGGTGGGACATGGAATCGGCTTTCACACATCTGTGGCTTCCGATTGGTCTTTGGTGATGTCTGTCAAGCACATAAGTGTGCTGAGTGTGTTTATGATGACGTGGCTACCCTAACCCTAATCTGATTCATTGGAACAACATCAGCAACGACGACGCCTACGTCACAACTTGCTTCCTGAAATATGAGTCAGCTGAATCATTTCCAGACTGTGATGCAGAGAGACAAAACAAATCTCGGAACAGAGCGAACAGGCTGGCACCCAGGCTAATTTCCATGTCAGTGGTGCTCGCACGTTTTCATGTCAAGGACCCCCAAATTGATATGCATTTGGCCACGGACCCCCATCTCAAAATAGTGTGTTCCAGGGACCCCCCAGGAGCAAAATTTGAGTTATAAATATTTGCTTAAGAAATACATATAAAGATTTGCACACGTTTTCACGACTTTAATAATTCCAGGCCCCTCCACCATGGGCCCTAGTAACTCAGTCCCACTTTTCCCCCCCTTGTGATGCCCCTGGGTGGGTGGATGGTGGTTGGAGTAATGGTGAAGCTACACCAGGTCTAGTTCCAATCCATCTGCGTTCCGTCTGTCTGTTGGATCTGATGCAACCTAATCGATGCAGCCAGCTACACTGACCGTGTTTGCAGCAACTACACAGAACACTTGATATAAGCATCAAGCATGCCTTCTATTTTTGCCACAATAGGCGTTCATAGCTATGCACTTTGAACCTGTCTACTCAGCCATATAAATCAGGGGTGTAACGATAGATTTGAACAACGATACGATTTGCATCACGGTACATAGTTGACGGAACGATACATGGACAATATTGGTTCATTCATGGCGATACGATACAATTTGATTGAATGATTTAAAATCAATATAGTTACTATTTAGCAAAGATATTAAGTCTGTGTGGAACGTGTCAATAGAGCAGGTTTTTTAAGGTAAGAATCTATTATTATGGATATAAATAAGTAAACACTGTGATTCTTTAGCAAATACATGGACATTATATTACAACACATCACCTTGATGTGCACACAGAGATTACACACATGGAATAACCAGATTTGATATTCATGTGATATTCATGCATTATTTTGTTGTTTAAACCTCGATTTCAGTTCGGACTTATAGGTGAATGATAGCGTGGTTCAGCCACACCCCTTTAAATTTTTGTTTTGGCGATTCAGGGAGTCTGGTGTTGCTCTCACTGAAGAGGTTTTCCTCGTTTGGAAATCCGTCCGGCGAATCAGCGTCATGAATCAGCGTCTTGTGAAAAGTGTGGGTGGGGTTTTCCAAGAAGTCATGTGTGATTCCATGTAACCCAGCGCCGCCGCCGGACCGGACCGCACATTCCCAAACATAAACATCGCGTCGCCCATCGCGGTAATATGCGATCGTATCGAGCTCGCTATGAAACATCAGTGGCAGACATGTTATGTTGTGTTTGATTACTAGTTCGTAGCGCTCCTATTCTGGCCTGTTTCTTTGGTTAGCAAGTAGCACTAGCAAGCAACAGGCTAGCCAATAGCCAGCCACACATAACAACACTATGTCATCTTCTTTGCTACTGTTGTGTTGGTCAGACGGTGAACCAATCGCAGAAGACTGCCTCTTTGGCAACGCCCATCCCAGAAATTGCCTTGGATGAAAGCAAGTTCAGATTGAATAATGGAGTGATACAAAATGCAATTCTGGCTGAGTGTCAGGCTAGGTGAATGACAGTATTTCTAAATTCGGAATCTGTCTTTGTTTTGATATATTACGCTTCCTTCATGAAAGAAATCATGTGCTTTGGAAACTCCATTCAATATCTAGCATCAATGGACTTAATTCTAATAAATAACCATTTCAAATATTGCTTGCGACAAATCCAGTCTGTCTATCACCTTGTCACTTTGTGAGCGCTTATAGGTTTTGCACGCAGCGCCTTCCTACACGATTTTGGTGCCCTATGCAAAAATCTCTGACGGAGCCTCCCTCCCCCTGAAGTGTTCTTCTGTGGCTGGCAGCAGGGGCGTCACAATGGGGGGTGAAAGTGGGACTGAGTTACTAGGGCACAAGGTGGGGGGGCCTTAATTATTTTATAATTTTAGCAATTTTTTTTTTAAGCGAACATTTGTAATTCAAATTTTGCATCTGGGGGGTCCCTGGAACTAAATATTTTGAGATGGGGGTCCATGTGGCCAAATACATATCATTTTGGGGGTCCTTCACATGAAAAGGTTTGAGCACCACTGACAAAGAAATAAAGGTTTTTCAACAAAAAAAAAAAAACCTTAGAAGGATTTGAAATATTCAAAGACTTGCACACATTTTCAAGATTTTTCAAAAATAGCAGACCTACCGGTACAAGCTCGCAGCGCGACACTCGGTGCCGCGCTGCGAGCTTGTAGATCTGCTATTTTTCAATAGTTAACGCACAAAATAATGTGTTCCCGCAGTGAATCCTTGTACCCAGGGCCCAGAATTTGGTGCGACACTTCTGGCTGGCAGCACTTATTGAGAGCAGGGTGGCATGTGGATGCATCATATGCTGAGACAGCATGGATACTGATAGCGGGGCGCATATATGCTCACCAAATGAGGAGCGCGCGCCATACGCATCTCTGCTGCCCTCAGCAAGTTGTCAGCCCAGGGAGTTGTCAATGATGGCCTCGGACCAATACCGCATGCAATCCTTTCCCATTTCCTTTCTCATGTTGTTACTTTATATGTGGATTCGAGGCGAGATGCGTTTATTTATTATGAATGCGACCGCCCGGATTTCGTCAAAGACTATATAAACGCCTTTTTTATTTATAAGGTGCGAGATATTATATAGTCCAGGTGTCTGGCATCTTAAAGGAGTAGTTCATCCCCAAAATGACTTTTTTTCTATTGATTACTCACGCCAAGGAGACTTGAGTATAATAATATTTTTAGTTTTTTGCCACATTCCTAAGACAAAACATTTTTTACAATAAATGTACCCCCATTGATTTCGGATGGGGACCTAAATGCATTCAGATCCCCATCCGGAATCAATGGATGGGGCTTTACAAAGCATTGAGGGTTTAAGTGATTACATGTCTGAAAACACACATTTTAATATGAATCCAATATGCAGTGGAAGCCCCTGCTTCTTCTTTCTCTCTCTCTCTCTCTCTCTCTCTCTAGCGTCCATATTCTGAGAACTTTAGACAAAAATAGCCACTGCGAGGCGTTGTGAGCTTGTTTGGTGTAGAGGGGAAAAAGAGCAGACTAAGTACAGAGTGAAAGGTCAAGTTTATTAGGTATTGACGGTTCAAGTGGTTAAATATCTGATAACACAAATTGACATGAATCCAAAATACACCGATGATTGCGCTGTCAAACGATGAAACTATATGGAATCTGGGGGTCCCTGCTTCATCTCTCTCTCTCTCAGCTAAGGGGTCCTTGGCCTGAAAACATTGAAGACCTCTGCCTGTATGGATTCTCTCTGATTCTCTTGAACCCTAACCCTAACCCTGATTCTCTCAGACCATGAACCTCTACTCACACTCGATGTCCAGAAACATGCTCTTCTGATGGCCTCCAATCCGGCTGAGCGCCTCGCAGTCAAAGCGGCCCACGTCAGCCATCCTCACGTCGCTGATGGTCAGCGTGGACTTTCCATGACGACCGCGGACTTCAAAACGGCCATCTTTGCTCTGAACACACACACACACACACACACACACACACACACACACGCACACACTCACACATACACATACACATACACACACACACACACACACACACACACACACACACACACACACACACACACACAGTGTTGTAAAGTAACTAAGTACATTTACTTAAGTATTGTACTTAAGTACAATTTTGAGGTATTCGTACTTTACTTGAGTATTTCCAATTCCCGATACATTTACTTCTACTCCACAACAGCTCGGATCCAAATATTGTACTTTTGCTCCACTACAGTACATTTATTTGAAAACTTTACTTACTAGTTACATTGCAGATATGAATTGTTATATATTATCATTTATAAAACATACATAAACCACTTTAGCCCTAGTGTATACCGTGGCTATTTGAAAATAGCCGATCTACAAGCTCACAAGTCACAACACGTTGTGAGCTTGCTATTTTCAAATATTTTATACTTTAATCCTTTATTAACTGCCAGAGTTAAAAGAAAAACTTTTGCCAGCTAAAAGTATGTGTTTTCACAAACAAAGTTAAACCATCTGTGAAGTGGGAAGTGAGCACTGCTCACCGCTGAGACGCGCTATGGTGGGCACTGGGCATGTTTGTGCTTTACCTGTTAAGCTGCGTCCAAACCTGAAGCTATTTCTTCTATTCTAGTCGCTTCTATCGCTTCACTTTGGTTGTGCAGATCCGCGTTGGTAAAAAATCATGTCCCGTTGGAATCAAGGCGAAACACCCGGAAAAAAGGGAGTCCCAACTCCAAACACCAAAAACATGTCTGTGTCTCCGGACAACATCAACGCTGATTGGCCGTCAGGACGCGATGGGTGGAGTGGGGATGAAGCGAAGGTCGCTTCAGTTGGATTTTCCAAGTGGGCGATGATACGAGGCAACCGTGCCATTTCGCCATTCGCGTCACCCTGTTCGGATCATTCGCACCGTGCCAGTTCGCATCGCGCTAGGTTGTGCGTCGTCTCGTCTTTGCATTCCCTTTGTATGTAATCGCGCCGCTCGAACCATCCAGTTTTGAACCCAGCTTTAAGCAGGAAAGAAGCCAGGAAAGTGGAATTATGATGCGGAGAGAGTGGGGTCGGTACAAACGTAAACTTTACTTCAGGAAGGCAACAAAATAACAAAGGTACACCACACAGGGCCGAAGAAACAATACAACAAGAGCAGACGTAGGAGCCAGACCCAAGGAGCCAGGAGCGTGGATGAAGAGTGGATCAAAACCAATAGTTCAACAGGTAAGGGTGCGCAGCGAACAGTGGCAATTAACAAGCGAGGTGTAACGGTACAACGGTGTAACGGTACAAGAGTCAATCAAACAAAACAGCGTGCAGCTGTGTGGCCTGGGCGGAGTCAGTCAATTCACAGTCAAAGGAAAAGGTGAGAGGGATAAGGCAAGAAAGGACGGGGGAAAACGCCAGGGGGCACTAAGTGACAGTGCAGGGCACAGCATTACCAACAGACTAGTGCAGACATATAGACTGCAAACGCGACAACAGATAGCCCCCAATAGGTACAATCTAATAGAATGCAATCACTTACAGTAGCTGACTTTCCCGTCCGCTGCGTGCGGTGGTGCGCTATTGATGAGATTGACAGCGTCTTGTAAATCCATGCTTCTGCACTTTATTAACTACACACATGTATGTGTAGGCTCATCAAACCATGATATATTTTTGTTAGAAGAAAGCTTATAAACTTCCTGTGGTCGTAAGGTAATTTTCCCTCAAGTTTTTGTTGATTTCCCATTCAAGTCAATGGATAAATTGAAAAAATAAAAAAATAAAATAATATATATATATATATATATATATATATATATATATATATATATATATATATACAAATGTAAGCACACGATTCCCAATGAAGCCGGTCGATTTGACAAATGGTGCAATGGCGTGCCACCAAAACTGTGGGAGGATTAGCGCTGCAAAATAAACTTTATTATATAGAATGATGGAAAAATGGAAATATGGATGGAAAGATGGTCTGGTTGCCCCTGGCCCTTACCGTAAGTCCAGCTGCTAAGTCCAACAGTTATTTATCATAATTTTAAGCGAGAAATGTGTGCAGACAAAAAATGCCAGAAAAACACCAAAGTCACAGATGGATGAATCCCAACTGTGTAAATCGGTGTTGTTAGGAAGGATGTCAACGGTTTGTGTTTTGTGACATCAGACCAGAGCTCTGGGCAGCCTAAATAAGATGTGACGCAGTTTTTAAACATCCCATTTAGTCTCAGTATGTCCAAGAGAGATCCTTTACTGTAAGAGGCATGAGGCAGGGATAAATAGCGAAGAGGGGGAGACAGAGATTGACAGAGAATATATCAAAATCAAAATCTTTCCAGCCTCGCAATAGACAAAGAAACACCTTCCAATTAACAGTCCAAGTACCGGCAGCGGTGTCCATGAACCAATCTTCCAAGACGGAGGTCTCCTGTTCTGGGATTCCATACGCCTTCACGTCTCAGGTCCTCCTCCACGAAGACATGAAGAGGAGCCACAACGTCCTCTACTGTCAAATGATCACTAATGGACAGCTGCTCTCATCTTCCATTGTAACCAGCCAGGAACGAGGAGACACAGAACAACCAAGATCTTGTGAGGACTTCATCTCAGCCAGGAGAAGCACAGAAACATCTGATGACTTACACAGGAACCTCATATGTGATAAGATCCTCATTAAGGTATCGACTCTGAAGAAACATCAGCATGTCCACACCGAAGAAAAACCTTTCCAGTGTACACATTGTGGCAAAGGTTTCAGTCAGCTAGGTAGCCTGAACAAACACCGGCGTGTCCACACTGGAGAAAAACCCTTCCACTGTAAACAGTGTGGCAAAGGTTTCAGTCAGCTAAGCAACCTGAAGAGGCACCAGCGTATCCACACTGGAGAAAAACCCTTTGTGTGCAAACACTGTGACAAGGGTTTCAGTGAGTTAGGTGACCTGAAGACACACCAGCGTATCCACACAGTGTGACAAGAGTTTCAATGTGTTAAGTAGCTTAAAGCAACACCAACGTGTCCACACTGGAGAAAAACCATTCCAATGTAAACAATGTGACAAGAGTTTCAGTCAGCTAGGTAGCCTGAAGACACACCAGCGTATACACAGTGGAGAAGAACCCTTTGTCTGTAAACAGAGTGACAAGGGTTTCAGTGTGTCAAGTAGCCTGAATACACACCAGCATGTCCATGCTGTCAGTTAGGGGCGGCATAGCCCAGGGGTAGAGAAACCGTTATTAGAGCACGAAGGGTTCCCGAAGGGTTCCCAGTTCGAATCCGGGCTCCCCCGGTATGAATGTGTGCGTGAATGGGTGAATGTAATGCACAATCTCTGTAAAGCGCTTTGGATAAAAGCGCTATATAAATGCACCATTTACCATTTACTGGAGAAAAATGACACAGTCCTTTATAGCAGCTTGCGCCTTGTGGACTAGCCTTGCTGAGCTGGTGACGTCACCGAGAACGCTCTCGGTGACGTCACCAGCAACGCCTCGCGGTGCAAGGCGTCGTGTGCTTTTAGATCTGCTGTTTTCACTACTTTTGTGCGACAGCCTTGTATGATGAAGCAGGGCTTTGCTTTGCGAAGAAACATACAAATTTGAAACTTGGAGATACAAGGTTTCTTCCCAACAGTGACGACATTTACACCCCCGTATTATGTTGGTGCGCCCATGGATTCTTGGGACATGAAAAGTGTGCCCATGCAGAAAAAAGGTTGAGAAACACGGAGCGACGCAGAATATTCAGCGATTTTTCAAAAGTTGGTGATAAGACTAAGAGCCAACTGGACCAAATGGACCCTTACAGTTCTGTATCTCCAAGGGTCTGGTATACAAATGGAACCAAATGGACCATTTGGTTTCATTTGTACAATCTCAAGAGTTATGGGGGCCCGTGGCCTAATGAATACCAAAACTGTTTGAGAACCACTACATTAAAGCATGGCTCTTAGGGAGCAATCGTTTTTATTTATGAACAGCACCCGCTGGAGGAAAATAGGGGAGGGTCATGCTATTTTAATTTCAGTCCAGGGAGGGTCTGCTGATTTCACTTTGAATTCAAGGGAGGGTCATGCAATTTTTAGCTAACAATAGTCCGGTAACACTGCCAGGCAACTATTCATGTAACAATAGGTTAATGATCGCTCGTTGAAAATGCGCATTTGACCCAGATTTGACCACAGGCAATCAACAGCACAAAATGAATGGCAGCTGTTACAAACCTTCTCTGTCTTGTGCGTGTGTCAACTGTTTTATCTGTAACCTAGATGTCAAATAACCTGTTCTCATCCTGTTCTCAACCTGTGAGAACTTCTCACCTTTTATGTGATGTCCACTGTGGTAAATGTCATGTTGTAGGGGAGGGTCATTGATTTTTCCCCCAATTGAGAGGGAGGGTCATGGCATTTTTTATCAGGGCTTATACATTTTCTCCAGTAGGACCCCTCAATAAAAAAAACAACCCCTCCCTTAGGATCAACAGTGAAATTATGTCATCGAAAAACACCACTCCATCCGCTTCTTGTTTATCTTTTTCACAGAATCGTCCACTTATCCGCTCCTGTGTCTCGCTAAACAGTGGAGTTTTTAATTGCAGATAACTATGTATAGCAATGGCCATATATATATATATATATATATATATATATTTTTTGCACAGAAGCAGAGAAAGCGTGTGTGTGTCTGATCGGTGGATCGATCGGAAAAATATGTCAATATTCTGTGACTACATTACTATGTTGCTGGTAAGTAGTTTGGTTAAATATGCTTGGCAGTACATTTTGATGCCAACACTTTCATACTTTTACTCAAGTACATTTTAAATTCTGGACATTTTTACTTGCAGTATTGATACTTTTATACATAAGTAAAATATGTGAATACTTTTTCCACCAATACACACACACAAGCATGATCAATTATGTTCCAGTAAGAAAGGTTAGATTAGCCATCATTGTAGTTGGTTTTGAACCTGATAACTCTATTGTTCTTTTTTGAGTACTTTGAGGGCTTTACAGGTCTTTGCGGTTAGTCTTGAACGCGAGCTCTCTCTGGGTGCTGCTCTATAGGCCTACAGGTCTGTTAAAAAGCCATTTAGGCTGGGTGATACGCATTATTATTATTGACAATTTGAATTTTGACCTGATTTTGACCCGATTCTATAAGTGTCTTTTGAATCCTTCTAAGGTTTTTTTTTTTTTTTTTTTTTTTTTTTGAAAAACCTACGTTTCTATGTCAGTGATGCTCAAACTTGTTCATGTGAAGGACCCCCAAAATGATATGTATTTGGCCACGGACCCCCATCTCTAAATATTCCGTTCCAGGGACCCCCCAGAAGCAAAATTTGAGTTACAAACGTTCGCTTTAAAAATACATATATTGCAAAAATTGTCATGATTATAAAAAAAAAAAGAATGCAGATATACAAGCTTGCAGCGCGGCACTCGGTGCCGCGCTGTGAGCTTGTATATCTGCTATTTTTCAATAGTTAAAGCATTAAATAATTCCAGGCCTAAATGGATTCATTCTGAACACGAGACGAGTTCTCTTTCTGTTGTGAGCTCTTTGAGTGCGTTAGATTGAGTCATCCATTGATCTCATAAGCTGTGGATTTTACCCCCGAGGTCTTTACAATCTGTATGAAGACAGAGTGTATCAATTTGGGCAAACGGGTCAATTAGAGTGAAATAGAGCAGTCACCCCTGTAATCGAAGAATGCTCGTAAATGAGGCAATGCACCTGGGGAGTTTCCCCCGTCCTGCACGCCACCTTTGTCGCCCGAAGCCACTTGTTCCCTCGCTTGTCACGCAGAGAAACTGACACGTGATGTGGTAGCTTTTCACTTGACTGAGGCTTTTACTGCCGTGTGCGTCAGGGGCGTCACAATGGGGGGAGGGGGTTTGAGTGTGACTGAGTTACTAGGGCTTGTAGATCTGCTATATTTGAAAATTTATGTGCGCAAATCTTTGAATATAATTATGTATTTTTTAAGCGAACATTTGTAACTCAAATTTTGCTTCTGGGGGGGGGGGGGGGGGGGGGGGTTCCTGGAACTAAATATTTTGAGATGGGGGTCCGTGTGGCCAAATACATATCATTTTGGGGGTCCTTCACATGAAAAAGTTTGACTGACATAAAAACTGTTTTTGAAATATTCAAAGACTTGCACACATTTTTGTAGATCTGATATTTTTCAATATAGCACAAAATAATGCGCTCCCAGTCTAAATGGGTTAAACCCCCTCCCCCTATGAAAACATTCATGGGGGGCCCGCAGTGAATCCTTGTACCCAGGGCCCAGAATTTGGTGCGACACCCCTGTGCGTTGTATTTTGGTAAAACCCAGCACGCACAGCTACAGTTATGTGGTCAGGTTATTAAGTAAGTAGGTTATTAAGTAGTTCCCAATTCCCACAGATCCCCAATTGCTCCGTCTGTTATTATCAACACTAATAAATGCCTTGAATGAGTAAAAAGTGAGATTTATTCTATTCACTTCTGTGAAGTACGAACTATTACTACATGTGCATTGTGTTCAGGGACGTGCTGGGCCCCTGATTCAGCCCGTGAAAAAGAGTTGTAGAGGCCCTCATTGCACGCTATAAAGAGAGATCTCTCTATAGCGCTGCTGCTACTCAAAGATTTGCCTGACAAGCCAGTGGGCCAATTACATCGTCGTTGCCGGGTGGAAAACTTATGTCCAAAACCATTTGTTTTGTATTTATCATTTAAAAAATGATTTAAACTAGTGAAAACAGCCGATCTACAAGCACACAACGCCTCGCACCCCGCGAGGCGTTGTGTGCTTGTAGATCTGCTGTTTTCACTACTTTTTTGCAAAGTGTTTAATTTTTACTTTTGTGAAAACAGTTTCATTCTTTCCTAATGGCCGGCCTGGACCGGCTGGGAATGAACCGGCCGCTCGGGAGTTGTCCCGCTTTTCCCAATGGCCAGCACGTCCCTGATTGTGTTGGACGCTGGTGTAACTGAAATGTTTGACTGTTTGGGATCCTCACTGCTGTACATTAAACGGTTGTAAATGACTTCATTCATTTTACTTTTGTCACAAGGGTAACGTTATGTGTACAAAAGCAAATGAAAGAAATGTCAGGTGCTTCTGCTAGCTTTGTGGGCTCTTCAACTTCAGCTCTATTATAATGCATACAGTAGAGTCACAGAGCAGTAATGCGGTTTCTGATACGAGTGCCATGAGAATATATTAGATATGAAATCTATGTGCTTGTCTGTTGAAGGTTGTTTGAATAGTGAGCAACAAATCGTGATCGCACATCAGAGGCCTGTGTGACGCTGACGCATGGACACTTTAGATAACGACAGGAACAGGGACGTGCAGAGAATGTTAGAGAGGCAGGGGCTGACATTTCTAAAAGGGCCTTTTGGTGGAAATATCGAAAATAGCAGACCTCCAAGCTCTGAGCTTTGAGGTCGCCTAGTTTCGGTGCTTGATATCACACTGAACTAAGCATAATCAAGTCAATACTGGAGATGTGGCGTAACGGCATGGATTTCTACACAGAGAGGGCAATTCTTTCAACATGAGATGCTGCATTCAAGTTCAGGAGAGTTTGGACAAGGCAATTCTCTTGAATTCTCATGCCTTCAGGTATGGCATGGAAAGAGGGCATTTTGCATTTCTTTCACCATAGTAAAAACTGCATTCATGGTCTGGAGAGGGCAAAAAAAAAGGACGGATAAAAGGGCAGGGGCTCAAGCCCCCTTTGATGTCTATGTGGACACGTGCCTGGACAGGAATACAGGCTGAAGCTGTTGGCGTGGACATGGTGTCCATGGTAACAGCTATGTATTGCAAAAGGGATCAACTTTTTAATTTAATTATCTGGAAAGACAAACACTGGATGCATCGACAAGCATGCATTCATGCAAATCCGTCAGTGGTCAGCAAACTTGTTTCATGTCAATATGTATTTGGCTCCAGACCCCCCATCTAAAAATATTTTGTGCCAGGGACCTCTAGACGAGATCTGTGTAAAGATCTTTCAAAAAAATATCCACGCTGTGTGGTTTTACATTGTCTATTCTCAAACAGCCAATGTAAATAGGGTTAAACTTTTGCTGGGGATCCACTGAAGGACCCAGACCCCACTTTGAGAACCACACACACACGTACCGGTACACACACACACACACACACACACACACACACACACACACACACACACACACACACACACACACACACACACACACTCCACTGTCAGTTTAGTTTAGTCAGTTTAGTTTAGTAAAGGAAGCCCGATAGAGGACTCAATACGAGGGCAATCGCTAGAGGAGACTGCAAAGTGCCACACCGGGCAACCACTTTTGGAAAAACACCCTTTCAGTCCAGGGCTGTTCAATCTGGAATGACCTACCTCCATTACTGTAATAAGAGACTGTTTGTCATTTCCATCCTTCAAGTTTAACCTAAAAAGAATGGTTACTTGACAATCAAACGTGTGACCATGTATAGTCTTAATAGTCTTAATAGTATAGCACATGTATGTATAGTATAGTTTTTAATCGTCCTTTTGCGAATGTAGGGTTCTTACTGTTGGAATAGTATAGTGCTTGTATGTATGTGTTTTAGGTGTCTTCTCTTGATGTAAGATTGTTGTTGTTGGTATATGTTTTGTTTTGTGTTTCATGTAGGGACTACGGATGGAATTTAGCATTCTTGCTAAGTCCGGTATATTTACATTGCTTTGTGTAGTGTTCATTAATATACACTGTCCCGTCCAAATAAATAAATAAAGTAAAGTAAAGTATAGTCGGATCACGACCTTCCCACACGCAGGCTGGACGATACCTTGTCTCCGTGGGTGAAGGTATGTCCATCGCTGGCTCTCCTCCAGGAGATGTCAGGCATGGGCTCTCCCTCGGACACGCAGGAGATCATGGCCGCGCTGCCCTCCACCGCGGTCACGTTGCGCAGCTGAGTGATGTGAGGCTGGACTGGAGGATGGTCAGAGAGAGAGAGAGAGAGAGAGAGAGAGAGAGAGAGAGAGAGAGAGAGAGAGAGAATGGTCAAGAAAGACAGAGGTCTACATAGATAAAAAGGGAAAATGTCAGCGTGTACAATCTTTAATCGTCCTTCTAAAATGATATCCAACAGCTCATTCTAATACCATAGGCCTCCCTGCAAGCCAATTGACGTCATGATGACGTTATGATAAGGTCCTCCGGTTACTCCGGTGACGTTCAGAACTAGGCCAGATCACAGGGGGACTGCCCATAAGTCCTACATCTCATTAGTCCTAATTTGGTTAGGGTTAGGTTTTAGGGTTAGGCATATTCTTTTTTTTTCTTTTCTTTTTTTTTTAACTGAGATTAGTGTTAGAGTTTGGGTTAGCTTTAGGTATAGATTTACTGAGGTTAAGGTTAGGGTTAGGTTTAGGTTTAGGTATAGTATTTTCACCAGGTTAACATTCACCAGATTCGGACTAATGGGATGTAGGAAGTGGAACAATGAAATGTCGGACCAATGAGATCTCCATATATGGGCATAAAATGGATGCAGACAGACAGATACAGATATCTCCATATATGAGCATAAATGGACACAGGCAAACAGGTGGTCAATACAGGTCCTACAGAGATCTCCATATATGGGCATAAAACAGATCCACGACAACAGGTATAATGGGGTTTGCATTAAAGGGTGGGGTGAAATGAGACAGACTCCAGTCACTTTCAGAGCATTGCAGAGGGAAGGTGTGTGTGTGTGTGTGTAAACTTTAACAAGTGCATTTTCTCCTTGTGTGACTCAACACAGGATTTAAGAAACCCAGGGCTAATATTACTATTGTCCCTGTTTTTATTTTTTTATTTTTTTATAATTAAACATTTTTTTTTATAATTAATATTCGAATATATTCGGGCCAATTTGTAAGACCAATATTCAAATTTCATTTCTGAGGAATATTGGCAGCCCTACTCCATATATGGGCATAAATGGACACAGGCAAACAGATGGACAAAACGGATCCTATGACAACAGGTATAGTGGGGTTTGCATTAAAGGGCGGGACATTCATTCCCTATTTACATTGTTCCCGAGTTGGCCAGGTTGCCGACTAGACACTTGGCCGCCCGAAGGGCAGCCGAGCTTCTATTCGTTTGTAATGTTAGTTGAAATAGGAGCATATAAGGTTATATTCTGGGACATATCTGACTAGTTATGATATTTATCTGGCCTCGATCGGACCCTCTCTGATTAATCCAGGGCGTCCGTTTTTGTGGGCAGGATTGATGTTGGTTGAAATCAGGTGATATTCTAGGCCAGGTCTGACTAGTCGTGGTTTGACTTGATCTGTCACTGATCGGTCCAGGTCCTGACCGTGCTTGCTGGGCTAGTAATGCTCTCGGATTAATACTCTCCTAACGTCTTAAAACCTTCTTATTAAATGCGCCTGTCGCTTTGAGTCAACTCATTAAACATCCAGACATGCAGAGCTCCGACAAACACTTTAGGAGATACGATCGCTGACAGCCATTCCAGACTTTAAGCCAACTTTTGGCATCACGGTCCACGGACGATGCACTCCCCTGGGTCCTTTGTTTACTTGCTCGTAGCCGGAGGAAAAACATGGACAGGGAGGCACGCGCCAGGACTCTGCGGAACGCGCCAGAGAAACAAGCCTCCTCTCTGCCTAGCATTCTGCTAGCAAATGTTCAGTCCCTCGAAAATGATCTGAAACAAGCTGCACGCACAGATTAAACACCGACGGGACGTTAGGTACTACGCTGTGTTCTCTGGCATTCAAAGAGACGTGGCTGGAGGCCAGCATACCCGTCACTCTGCCATACTGGACCGTTTCCCTGGTCCTTCAGACTTGGAGTCGCTGACCATCACAGTGAGGCATTTCTACCTCCCCAGAGACCTCAGCTCAGTTCAGCTCAGTCTTTGCTCAGGCTGTGAACAGGCCGTATAAGATACACATAAAGTTTTTTTTTTTTTTTTATCATTACATTTCTTTTTGTTTTCTACATCAGTGTTTCTCAATCTTTTTTGGCTTGAGTACCCCCTTTTGAAGATTTTTTAATCCAAGTACCTACCCCCTTTACCCAACGACAACATTTTCCCAACTGCGATTAAAACCATAACAAGTGGTATATGATTGATAACCCCACCTTTCAAGAATATAACATCACAACAAATAAAAAAGGGAGTGAGAGTTTCAACACTTTGGCCATAACATTTCAGTCCAGTTTTCATGTCAATAACTTAGATTCAGACAACATTCAAACACCTACCAGCTGTTGCCTGGTAATCTGGGTTGGCAACTATCATGCTCACAACAAGTTTCTCCAAGTGTCACAGTAAACGTTGTTTCTCCTTCTAATTCAATTGTAGTTAATTATTTAACTATGAATAATAGTAGCCTATCATGATTTATACTTCTATTTTTCTTTTTGGGGGCATTATCTTGAGTACCCCCTGCAGTACCTCCGCATACCCCTAGGGGTACACGTACCGGTATCCCCATTTGAGAAACACCGTTCTACATTATATAAAAAACAACAATAACAATATATACATAACAACCAATCAATCATCTTCAATCTTCAATCCCCCCTCCCAACCCACCCCTCCATCGTTCACATTCGATCCATAGAATTATACATTCAGTAGGTTTTTCAGTTCAGTGTTATTGTTCCTTGTTGTGCTAGACTAATCCTTGCAGAAGAAAGCTCCAGATATGAAATATCCCAAAAGCCCCTCAGCCAATAAGTTTCTGAAATGTCATGAGGTGGATTCCATCTTTGGGTTAGGGCTGCCGTCAATCCCGCAAGCTACACTTTCCGGGTTTTTCCGTAAGATGTAATTTAAAAGTTGCACAAATGGATCTACTGGGAACTGTACCTCTGTTAGGTCCGATAAAGTCCTTATAACCTTTCCCCATAACTCAGAAATTCCCAGACATTCCCATATGAACAAATGAGCCTAATGTTCCCGGGGCACAAAATGTGCAATATGGGTCAGGTGCCAATCCCATTCGATGCCTGATTCTGGGTGTTACACAAGCTCTGTGACAAAACTTGATAATAATCATAATTCACCACCACATAAACATAATCCCCACTATCGTGTACTTTGTTCTGGCTTAACCCTTGCCTATAGTTTCCAACAGTTTCTGTAATATGCATCAGCATTGCTGACGCGCAACCTCTCTTTCTTATTGAATTTCTGTAATATAACTGAATAAAGCCGTAAAAGAAAGATAATTTTTTCGGCGCTAAGGTGGGTGCTTGTCTCTCACTGATATGGAAGAGGTCAAAGTGATGCTGAAGGTGAGGATGATTAAATATTCTCCCCAGCTTGTCTTGCCCAGCAGTTGAATCCGTAGCTGGACCAGACTGTCTCTGCTTCTTCACTGAAATACTGTGCTGCTGACCGGCTGTCATCAGCAGGGGTGTCGCACCAAATTCTGGGCCCTGGTTACAAGGATTCGCTACGGGCCTCCCATGAATGCTTTAATCATTGAAAAGTAGAAGATATACAAGCTCACTGCGTGGCACCGAGTGCCACGCTGTGAGATTGTAGAAGTTTTTGAATATTTCAAATTCTTCTGAAGTTTTTTGAAAAAAAAACTATGTTTCTATGTCAGTGGTGCTCAAACCTTTTCATGTGAAGGACCCCCAAAATGATATGTATTTGGCCCGCGGACCCCCATCTCAAAATATTTAGTTCCAGGGACCCCCCAGGAGCAACATTTTAGTTACAAATGTTCGCTTAAAAAATACATATATTCAAAGATTTGCACACATTTTCACGACTTTTCAAAAATAGCAGATCTACATACTCTACCTCTACTGCTTGTATATCTGCTATTTTTCAATAGTTAAAGCATAAAATAATTAAGGCCCCTCCACCTTGGGCCCTGGTAATTCAGTCCCCCCCCCCCTTGTGACGCCCCTGAATGTGCTGACCAGCTGTCATCAGTGCCGTTACAGTACCTGCCTACTTGAAAACACCCTGTTGGCAGAGGTTCATCAAATATCCTAGCCACACCAACTCACAGACTGTTTCAGACATAACTAGTAAAATGTGCTCCTCGGAGCACAGGTCTCCGCCAGGCCAGGTAGTAGAAGTCGACAAAATAATATAATCGGACGTAGGGATGAGACGATATGAACATTTTCATATCATGATTATTGTGACCAAAGTAATCGCAATTTACGATATCGCGATAATCTAAATCCATTATTGCGATAATCAAAATCCATTATCCCGGGGTGGAACATTTGCCAAAAAATAGGCGATCTACAAGCTCACAAAGCGTCGGCTATCCAGTATATTAGTTGCATTAATAATGTGTTAGCTAAGCAGTTTGGTTTCTTCATAATATGTAACATTTTTTATGGATTTTGTGAATGTCCACTTGTCTGCCATTGACTGCAGAAAGTATAACTTTGCTATGCTAGTAATTTTGGCATTGTTGTAGAAATACTGGAATAGCTAGCTACCAGTTATCTATGACAGCCAACATTCTGCCAGACTATTTTGACCTAAACTCAAACTGAATTTTAATATTTGTAATGTGAGTGGTGGCACCTTAGGTATTACACCTCATCCGCACTGCACGCGAGCGAGCGACGCGGCGCGATGTCCCGCGAAATACTGTCCGCATATGGAGCGCCGGCCAGTGCGTTGCGATGTAGCCCTGAACCAATCAAATAATTAAATAATAACATAACGTTTTTTGGGGGCGGGACATGGCCATTTACCTCTATGGACGTCGCCGCGAAACCTCACTCAAATAGAGGCTCCGCGAGTGAAAACAGGAGAGGTGGACGAGGTCGCGGCACAACGCGTTGTCGCTCGTGGTAGGTCAGGACGTCCTCATTGAAACAAATGTATTTTAATGACATTTCATCGCTCGCGTCGTTTTCATTGTGCCTTTCGCTAAGGTATGGCAACTCGCGCGCGTGCAAGACACCAGTCATGTTGCCATACCTTAACTTTTGCTGAACTGACGCCACTGCAGGACTGACATCTCTTGCTTCCAGTATGTAATTTTAGGCTGTTGTTTCTTTTTTAGCAGGGGCATAGATATGCATGCGCATGTACACATACAGTACAGTACAGTAGACATGCAACCACTCACACATGCATGAGCGCACTCATAGCAAGCACATCAAGACACAGAAGTCTCGATAGCTTACATTCCCCGTGCCCCTCCCCTGCCTGGGCTGTCAAGGACAATAAAAGTAACTTACAACTGTACCTCCTAGCTCCTATTGCAAAACAAAACTCCCCCATGTTACCTTCTTCATTAAAATGTGCATTTTGAAGAACAAGTTGCTTCTCTCGACTTGACAAGATGTTGATGAATGGAGTATAAATCTCCATGTCATTTCACGGTGGGAGAAGAGAACTATATCGTCGTTGTCGGGTGGAAACCTTGTATGTCCAAAAGCGTTTGTTTTGTATTTATCATTTAAAAATGAACTAAACTAGTGAAAACAGCCGATCTACAAGCACACAACGCCTCGCACCGCGAGGCGTTGTGTGCTTGTAGATCTGCTGTCTTCATTAGTTTTGTGCGACGGCCTTGTATGATGAAGCAGGGCTTTACTTAGCAAAAAAAAAAAAACATACAAATTTGAAACTTGGAGATACAAGGTTTCTGCCCGACAGTAACGATATGAAGAATTTGTGGAGAGCAGCTTACAGCTTTATGAAAATATTGATTACAAACTTTTTTCACAGAGCTCATATTGGGTGTTTCAGTAAATGAAATAAAGTATCTCTTTTGAAATTAAATGAATCACTTGGTGACGTTGCTCGCATTCCAAGATGCATTTCTATCACGTATAATAAAAATGCTGTTTTGATCAACGCAGTGCTGTGCCACCTACACTTGTCAGTGATTTAAGGTAACATAAATGCAACACGTATGCTCATAAACCTTTCAGCCCAGAGGGACTCGTCGTCTGTCATCTCATCTATCAACCACTATGGAACCTGTACCTCGCAAAACAACATTTATCATGCTCCGAAAAGGGATCGACGAACCATAACGATTTGGGTGCCTTTCCTCTATGCCAGGGGTTTTCAAATGTGTACGCAAAGCACTGCTTCATCATACAAGACTGTCGCACAAAACTAGTGAAAACAGCCGATCTACAAGCACAAAACGTGTGCTTGTAGATCTGCTGTTTTCACTAGTTTAGTAAATTTTATAGTAGATGATAAATACAAAATGAACAGTTTTGGACATAGGCCTACAAGGTTTCCACCCAACAACGACCTTATGCTATAAATATAAGGTGCTGGGAGTGAAAATTATAATGTAGGGGTGCCTTGGATAATAGAAAAATATTTATGGGGTGTCCTGAGACAAAAAAGTTTGGGAACCCCTGCTCTATGCCACCCTTAACACATCTACTGCCTTTTAATCTGAAGGGATGCTTGGTGCCGCTTTCTCCGTAGGCCGCCGCTATTATTTTGAAGGGCCGGAAGGGGGTTGTTTTAGTTTTTTTGGATTATCACTTGACGGCAACGATTACGTCATCTAGTCACATGACAGTGTGGGCCCAGAAGAGAAACATGGCTGCGCCCAGCCGAGTGCATTGTGTACAGTATGCAGACCACCCTTTGGTTGAGATTGGCACATTTCCTGGGGCAATCTGCCCAGATCATGCATGTCACACACGTCTTCTTCTTCTTTTTCATTGTTTTACTCTCAAAAAATGCCTGCAATGTAGTGCACTTGAAACTATATTGAAAGCATCTTCAGCCTCACAAAAACCCTATCCGATCACCTACAGTCCACAGATTTGGAGCTCGCGCATCTGCCAATGATCTGGTCTGTTCAGTTATCAATACCCTAAGCGAGAGAATCGCGTTTGTCGTATTAGTATTGTTCGTTATTGTTTGTTGCCAAAATTCATTAGCCCCCGCTCTAAAAAAGCCAGACCCCCCATAGCCCCCCCAGTCACAATTTTCTGGAGCCGTCGCTGCTTTATGGGGGTGTAAATTGACCCTTACAAGTCTGTAACTTTGACAGTGTCCATTTGTACACTGTCAAAGTTAAAGGAGTACTTCACCACTTTTCAACCTATCCTCATATAATTGGTCCTCACTAACAAATGATTTTTTTTTTCTCAGAGGAGGATTGTGGGCAGGTCAGAAACCCATCGTCTTGTGACATCATCGATTGGGAATCCATGCTAATAGAAAATGCAGGCTTTCTACTCCTGAAAAGTTGCATGTTAAAGTGGAAGCCATTGTTCTCGCGATAATAAAAATCTAAATATCTTTTTCAAAAATATTGATTTTTTTTTTTGGAAAATGATGATGTCACAAGACGATGGATTTCTGAACTTCCCACAGCTCTCCTAAGAGACTTGGACGAGTAGAAAAAAATTGTGCTATTTTATTATGAACATTAGTGAGGACCTATTATACGAAGATGGGTTGAAAAGTGGCAAAGTCCTCCTTTAAGCGGAGACCTTCAAATTCCAAAGTTTGAGAACCACTGGATTAGAACATCTTGATTTCTCCACCTCGTCCCACCCCATTCATATTAGGCTTCACTTACCAAACACTTTGAGGAGGAGCTCTCGTTCCTGGGAGCCGGCCTTGTTGGTGGCCCTGCAGGAGTAGGCGCCTCCGTCCTCCTGTCGGATGCTGTGGATGGTGAGAGTGCTCCGCCCACCCTCCAGACTGTAGACCACATACTTCTCCAACTGCTGCTGCAGCTGCTGCCCCCTCCTGGACAACACGAGAAGCACAGGAAGTATGGGTTTGACGCTCTGACATCATGCTCTGATGTCACTGTGATGTCAGGGGAACCACTCTTAACGGAATGGGTTTGCCGCTCTGACGTCACGCTCTGGCTTGATGTCCCTTTTATGCCCATGTATGGAGATCGCTGATGTCATCACGAGTCACACTTGCAAATTAATTACCTGCCCATATATGGACATCCCTGTGCCGATGTCATCAATATTATGGGCATGTTCTGACATCACATTGTTGACTATCATGCAGGGGTCTCCATATATGGGTAACTGGTCCGATATACATCACTGGCCAGATTGCCCTGAGGCGTCTTACGAGTTCCTAATATTCTGCGTTTAGTTATTTGTTTTTGTCATTTTGCTGATTTCATCTGTACGGATCAGTCAGTACAGTCAGGAGAAAGACATGGGCAAGACCAGTAGCTGGCAGGGATTCCAACGAGGCTAGTTGTTTGTATAGGATAGTTGGGTACTTCATCATCAAAATTTGGAAAAGGCATAGAGGGTGAACCCTAATTTTCAATGGTGTCAAGGTCCAGACATACAATAAATACAGACACAATTACAAACAAATGAGCAAGAATACATGTGCTTGGCTATATCGAATGAAACACAAACAAAATATAGCAGCTCTAAATAACTGACTGTGACAACAGGACAGCTGGGACACCTAAATGTGACAACCAAAAACTGTGACCGAACAAACAAGCTGCTCTGTACAGTGACAATCATTTACACAGATAGTTCATGTCATGGTTCTACGGTTTTATTACTTTTGGAGATTACACAATCATGTGGGAATTAAATTACATTGTGCACACACGCACACTGGAACTGATATACGTTAACCAACCAGGGGGCGTCAATTGGGTATGGCAGTCGTATGCAGCTGCCATACCCGGGGTCCAGGGGGGAAAATAAAAGTTCCTTTTAAATATAAATCCATGAATGTCTCTTTGTCTATCTGTGTTGGTTATTATGTTGTTAAATTACAGCGCGCTGCGAGCTTGTAGATCTGCTATTTTTTTTTTATTGTGAATAAAGTCTTTGAATATTTCAAATCCTTCTAAGGTTTTTGGATGTTTCTATGTCAGTGGTGCTCAAACTTATTCATGTGAAGGACCCCCCAAAATGACATGTATTTAGCCACGGACCCCCATCTCAAAATATTTAGTTCCAGGGACCCCCCCCCCCCCCCCAGAATCAAAATTTGAGTTACAAATGTACGCTTTAAAAAATAGGTGCCATGGCATTGGTCCGAAGGTTCATTAGTCTGAAGGTTCACTAGTCCAAATTTGTTAAGAATACTATGCCTAATCCTAACCCTAACCTCAGTAACCCTAACTAAATTCAGACTAATGAACCTTCGGACTTATGGGCAGTCCCCAAAAAATACATATATTCAAAGATTTGCTAAAGCAGTTTAATGACTGCTTTAGTAAGCTACTGTACACTCGTTACTGTGAAAATAGCCGAGAATAGCCTATAATGTTTATTAATATGATAAATCCAACGTCTAATAGCCCATAGAAAAAGGCAAATAATAATTGTAATAATAATAATACATAAAAAGTATCGAAAATGGTATCGAAAAAGGTATCGTATCGATTCCCAGGTATCGAAAAAGGTATCGTATCGATTAAAAGGGGAACGATACCCATCCCTACTAGTAAATCAGTCCCACTCCCCGCCCCCCCCCCCCCCCACCCCCATGTGACGCCCCTGACTGTACATGCCTTCTGTGCGATACGCTGTTGATTTATTTCCGTTCTCCCCATGCTGTGAAGCCCGCATGCTGAAAGGAAAACCACACACTGAGAGGAAACGCAAGTGGGAGCGAGGTTGGCGGGAGGTTGGAGGGAGGAGGAGGGAGGCGACATCAAAAGAAAGGAGAAGAAATGTGCTGATTGTTTACATCCTGGTTGATTCTGCGTGCGCAGTTTTATGGATTTTAATCTCCTGAGAGAGTGTGTGCAGGGGCGTCACAATGGGGGGGAAAGTGGGACTGAGTTACTAGGGCCCCTGATTATTTTATGCTTTAACTATTGAAAAATAGCAGATATACAAGCTCACAGCGCGGCAGAGTCCACAGAGGCACAGAGTGCCGCGCTGTGAGCTTGTAGATCTGCTGTTTTTGAAAAATCACGAAAATGCTTCGTGATCTTTGAATATATGTATTTTTTAAAGCGAACGTTTGTAACTCAAATTTTGCTTCTGGGGGGGTCCCTGGAACTGAATGTTTTGAGATGGGGGTACATATGATTTTGGGGGTCCTTCACATGAAACACCACATAGAAACATCGGTTTGAAAAACTTGAAATATCGAAAGACTTGCACAAATGTTCATGATTTTTCAAAAATAGCAGATCTTCAAGCTCGCAGCACGGCACTCGTATATCTGCTATGTTTCAATAGCTAAAGCACAAAGAGTGAAACCTTGTACCCAGGGCCCAGAATTTGGTGCGACACCCCTGAGTGTGTGTGTGTGTGTGTGTGTGTGTGTGTGTGTGTGTGTGTGTGTGTGTGTGTGTGTGTGTGTGTGTGTGTGTGTGTGTGTGTGTGTGTGTGTGTGTGTGTGTTTTTCCTGGAGGTGATGATTGTCTCTGGGCTGCTGTCCATCACCGATGAGTGGTTATGAACAACATTAAAGACTATTGTTGCACACCGAGTCTGTACTTTTCACATCCGCTTTTTTTTAATCCATCATTTGATAAAATGTATTAAGCACAGAAACCTTTCACACTGAGTCCGATGCATGAGGCCTCTCTGTCTACCCTACTCGATAGGGGTGTAACGATATAGTAACTGAATCGAAAATTTCATTTGCAATTACCTACTATATCGTTTGCAAAAGCAAAATATATCGTACCGTTTTGGCTTTGTATCGTATCGTATCGTTTTAAAATGTGATAATCTGTATCGAATCGTTTTGCAATGAAATAATTGACTGTATGGAAACTAAGTATTTGTGCCTTGTATTTGGCAATTTTAAGGGGGAAAATGAAAAGGAGGGGTCTAATTACCTTTCCATTCCATACAGCTAATCTTGGTCTATCGATAAATGTGTGTAATCTCTGTGTTCATGTCAAGGTGCAATGTGTTGAAATATAATGTCCATGTATATGCTAGATAATCACAGCATTTACTTCCATAATAATAGATTTTTGACACGTTTCACACAGATTTCATTTATGTGCTAAATAGTTACTATATCGATTTTAAATCGTTGAATCAAATCGTATCGTATCGCCGTGAATGAACCAATATTGTCCATGTATCGTATCGTTAACCATGTATCGTGATGTGTATCGTATCGCTGTTAAAATGTATCGTTACACCCCTACAACTCAAACTCTATAATAAGCATTGTCCACTAAGAACATCCACAATTAAAAATAACACCAGACAAGATAGCCCGCGGATCACAAAAGGCCTAGAAAATGCCTGCAGAAAGAAAAACCTATATAAACTGTATATGAAGCATAGAACGAAGGATGCAGAAACTAGATATAAAACATATACAAACAAATTAATACAAGCAATTGGAACAGCATAGGAGTAACATCCAAGGGACTTGGAAAATATGAAATAGTCTAATTAAAAAAGGTAAAGTAAAAGCTGAATATCCAAACCAATTCCTCAAAGACAATAAAATAATCCTTGAAACAAAGGGAAGTGTCAATGAATTCAACAACTTCTTTGAAAGACAGTGACGGCCTTAATGAAAGAAACATAAAACAGAATTCAAGTTCCATTTATTAAGAAAGTTCATGAAAGTGAAATTGTGGAAATTGTTAAAACATTTAACAAAAGGTCTACAGACCACATGATGCTTATTAAAATAAATAACAAATAGTATAGTAACACCACTCACTTACATCTGCAATCTATCCTTTCTAACCGGCATTTTTCCTAGCAAGATGAAAACAGCTAAAGTAATTCCTATCTTTAAAAGTGGAGACAAATGTCAGTTCACCAATTATAGACCCATCTCTCTACTTTCACAATTTTCAAAGATTTTAGAAAAAACTGTATGTGACCAGGCTTGATAACTTCATGGAAAAACACAACTTGCTCAGTAACCATCAGTATGGGTTCTGGTCCGAGGAAACCACGTTTCCTCGTCGCCTTCAGAACGCTTCAGAACTACAGAACGTTGGAATACTTCCGCATACAAAAACGTCATGTCCTAGTATGAGCGAATCGCAACGGCGATCAACGTCACAAGATATGTTCGGCCATTTTTACCCAAGCAGTTCAAAAACAAGGAAAGCGATGAGACTCGGAGAAGTTTTAGTAAACATTAATTTATTAGAAACATATGGACTAACACATGCCAACGAGTGTGCCGGCCGGTAGATATAAAGCTGTTTCGACGACTCGGTGAGCAACTTATTGATTTGTACATGTTTTGAGCGTAGTATGGACTTTGGGGCTCAACCAGCGAGAGCCATATGACTCTGGCTTATAACTCCAGGAGAGACATAACGTCCGAATATTAGCGCCCGCTCCTGGAAGTTATAATTTATGGCTACTTATACAGTAGGGGTATTCATTGACCTGAGAAAGGCATTTGACACCATTTACCGTGCACTGCTTTTAAAGAAAATAGAAAGATACGGTGTCAGAGAAACCGCAAATGCATAGCTAAAAAGCTACCTAAAGGGCCGTTTATAGTTACGTATGCTTGATTGTGTGTATGTTTTTGGGTGAGAGAGTACATACAGTAAATCCGTCGACATGCAGAGTTCCTCTACGTTATTTACGTGCCGACCCACTCTCCGATCCAATTCTGCTCCTGTAGGGGCTGTGCGCCACATGGAGGTGGTTCTGCATACACGTTTAAACCGAAGCATTTAGCCAAAATATGAAGAACCACAGAATTTCTTGACCCGACGTGATATTTGGTAATATGTGGTAACAGTCTGGACTGGTTCTGCTGTCTGTCGGCAACGTTATCACGGTAAATGCAACTCTGCGAGCGTAGATTTAACCACATTGATCCGGACACAGAGTAATTATAACAGAGGCGGTGTGAGTGTGTGAGGAGTCGAGGCGTCCTCTTCACATGCAATGACGTTCCTTTTTTCCCATTTCTTGATAAAATATATTTCTTATTGGGACACAGTTTGAGAACCGCTGTCATAGAGCAGAGGAAAAGTAATTTTCTTCACTGCCCCCACGGTTGACAAAAGTTCGCCACGGGTAGTTCATGCGTACGTACCTTTAACAGTAAATAGACAATAAAGTAGAACCTTGAACCTTTTTATCGGTTTTAATCCGTCGGGTTGAGTGTTGTCCGTAAGGTTACGGACAGAGAGAAAAACGGACAGACCAACGGAGCAAACGGATTAATCACTCTCCCCCTCCGTTTCTATTGTAGACTTGCGGTCCTTATGTATTACTATGCATGGTACTTTAGTGACAGACTCCAGTTTGTGCATATGAATGGTGTCGATTCTGACCATAAAAAACATTACATTTGGAGTCCCTCAAGGCTCAGTATTGGGCCCAAAATTGTTTAATATTTAAATAACAGTTCTGAAGAAATGGTTTGACGTTAATAAACTCTCACTAAACATGAGGTTAACATCATGATCAACTACATATAAATAGAAAGAGTGTTTGAAAATAAGTTTTTGGGTATTATTATATATCATAAACTTAACTGGACACCACATATTAACTCTTTGAGCGCCAGCGCCCTCTAGGGGCCAAAGAATGCCAGCGCATCTCTCATAGGCGAGCGCTTTAGCTTCCAGGACTTCAGCTTCCAGGACCTGACGTGCTCACGTTGATGCACGGCATGGCAATGTCCCGGATGAAGATGCTAACAGAATGGCTATTCCCATTTTGTCATCTAAAAGATCATTTTTGGGCGATTTCGCCGTGAATAAACCTCGCGCCGCTTTCCTAAAACACAAAAAAGAGATATAAGCCTTTAAAGATGCGGTCTTTCATTGGATTAGGCGGAGATTGGCGATTGCGTTCGCAAATTACGGCCGGCCGGGACGTTGTTAGCTTTCGGCTAGTAGCTACAAAAATCAAGCCAGGCTTCAGAAGGCCTCTTATCATTTTATTCATTTAATTAAATAAAGCCGAACTACTTCGGGATCGGCACACTCGTGTACTCATCGGAAGCGGCGCCGAACATCGGGTGAACATTGGGGAGCTCAAAAATGTATTTTAAACCATTTTTAATGGAATATATCGTCGGACAGAGTAGAATGGCTAACTGGCTAGCGGCTAGCGAGCCAGGACCACCCACGACTCTACAAGCAGCTCGGGGTAAGTGAATTAATAAAAAAAAGATTGTATTGGATTGAAATAAAGCCGAACTAGTTCGGGATCGGCACCAGATGAGTTAATAACTTACTAACCCTAACCCATTCTAAACCAGAACTCTCTATATACAGTAAGTTGTATTGCTCCCTCGTACTACCATAAATCAGCTACTGTGTGAAAGTACGGGGGAACAACTACAAAACAGCCATAAACCAAAGCGAGGATGATTTGGTGTTTTCTCTTTTCTCACAGGAAAATAAAAAGGAAATATTGGGTCCATCCAATCCTGCAGGTAAAGAGCAAGGAGATCGAGTTTCACCTGCTGAGCAAGGACCTGTGGAATTATCCAGATCGTTTCAAGGTTCATTTCAGTGGTCGGGTTTGATGATTTGCTAGCAATACCGGAGCCACATATTAAAAAGAAAACCAATTTCCGCAACTCAATTGATCCTGAACTGTGGCTGGCAGTAGGAACACTCACGCACACTCACGCACGCACGCACGCACGCACGCACGCACGCACGCACGCACGCACGCACGCACGCACGCACACACACACACACACGCACACACACACACACACGCACACACACACACTTTAAATGGCATTCCAAGTTGTGCACGTCAATAAAGAGTGTGCTAAGGCTATTGGCAACCTGCCACTATCATAGGCTACATTTGGTGTACAGCCTTGAAACACAAAATACAGACTAGAAGTTGATGGATGCAAAAACATAAAAAATAAACCCAAAACACAGTATTGTATATATTGAACCTGATCTGAAATCTTAGGCTTAAGTCCCAGAGGCGGTGTGTAAACGTATTTTTCGAACACGCAATGATTTCAGACAAAATCTATTGACTCGGTGTGTAAGAGCCTGAAACCTCCACACAGGGGTGTCGCACCAAATGCTGGGCCCTGGGTACAAGGACTCACTGCGTTATTTAACAATTGAAAAATAGCAGCTATACAAGCTCACAGTGCGGCACCGAGTGCAGCGCTGCGAACTTGTAGATCTGCTATTTTTGAAAAATCGGGAACATTAATTTGTGCAAGTCTTTGAAGGTTGAAGGACCCCCAAAATGATATGTATTTGGCCACGGACCCCCATCTGAAAATATTTAGTTCCAGGGACCCCCCAGAAGCAAAATATGAGTTACAAATGTTCGGTTAAAAAATACATATATTCAAAGATTTGCACACATTTTCACGACTCTCAAAAATAGCAGATCTACAAGCTCGCAACGCGGCACTTGGTGCCGCGCTGTGAGTTGTATATCTGCTATTTTTCCCTTGGGCCCTAGTAACTCAGTCCCAGTACAGTAATTTATGACATGCATGTGCAAATAGAAACAAACGTAATACTTCCTATGGTTAATATGAGCATCAAATCAATATTTCAAATGTGTTTGTGTTTTTCTTTTTGTCATAAATGACAAAAAGATGTTTTTAATTGTACATTGTAATTATAGAGGACAATTATAATGTATTAAGGCATATTTGTCGTATTAGTCAGGGATCACTTTAAGAACTTAAGAAGAAGTACTTTAATTATTTACTTTAAATATTGGAAGTACGCTTATAGGCTACAATAAATTTGGTGTGAGAGGTAAAAAAAAGTATGCTATTTTTTGTTTAAAAAGACGCAATAATCCATTTGAAATTTGAATTTGGGGGAGGGGGTTAGGAGAGGCATTTTGACGTGCCTAACTTGAAACTCATGTCCTGGGGCAGACACTCGGCTTCGCCTCGTGTCACACTACGCCTCTCAGCCGTTATAAAATACCAGGTAACCACATGCCTCACGTGGCTTATTGCTTCAGTATGTGCCTTAACCTCTATAGGTCAGTGGCGCCCGGCAATCTTAAAACATCAAACATCATGATGGCGGAGATTTGGGCCAACATCCTCAACCATTAAAACATGTTTAAATGGAGAGTTTACCTGTGCCAGGTGACATCGGGTTGAGGGGATCCAGATGTGATGCAGGTGAAGGTGACCGATTCCTGGTAGTCAGCCGTGGCGTTGAAGGACGGCTGGAACACGGATAGAACCGGAGGCACTGGAAGAGAAGAGCAGGGGGTCATAATTAGCTGTTTCAGAGGGCTGCAGTTCAGCTTCAGTATTGGTGTTTTTCTGATGATAGCAATGGACTTCAGTCAACAGAAATAGTAATGGTCATATTGACCAGTAGGACTCCCTAATCGGGAGATAAGCAACCGTCACCATGTGAGGTTGTGGTTTGGCAGCCAAGGAGTGTGTGTGCAAAGTTAGGATAGGGGCAGCGGTGCCGGAGAGAAGAGTAGGGCAAAAGTGTGACGTGACGTGACATGACATGACGTGACGTGACATGACGTGACGTGACTTGATGTGACGTGACGTGACGTGACGTGACGTGACGTGACGTGACGTGACGTGACGTGACGTGACGTGACGTGACGTGGCGGACAGACAGACAGACTGACTGACTGACTGACGGACTGACGGACAGACTGACAGCCGGTGGAGCTTTTCATAGTAACTTGTTTGTGGGAAGGGGAAAAGTTAAACCAATGAAGGTGAAGGACTGTTGGAGCAGCAGGAGTCGGGGAATCCCCGGGAATTCCCCGTGAGCAGCCCAGTCGGGGTGTTGATTTGGTCATTTTTGCACTATTTGGTGGCGGTGGCAGGGGGTCCCTGGGGGTCCCTTGGGGGCAGTGGAGGTCCGGGGGTCCTGAAGGTTGTGGTTTCGCAGCCAAGGAGTGTGTGTGGAAAATTTCACATGGATAGGGGCAACGATGGCGGAGATATGAGTAGGGCAAAAGTGTGACGTGACGTGACGTGACGTGACGTGACGTGACGTGACGTGACGTGACGTGACGTGACAGTATACAGTTTAGGCATTTAGCAGACGCTTTTAATCCAAAGCGACTTACAATAAGCAGATAACATCACAATAATAAACAAGATAATATGTCAGTACATCATCAACAATATAACAAATGCAAATGTATATCTATCTAGAAAAAATACAATATAATCACAGTTCTAAAAACCTAAAAACAAAAACAAATGCTAACTAGCTTCATGTATGGTCATTGATTTTTTTTTCTGTAGTGCTAAGGGTTTAGGTGGAGTTTAGGTGGAGTCTGAAAAGGTGAGTCTTCAGTCCACGGCAAAAGCTAGCGAGTGAGTCCGTTGTTCTAAGTGCGACAGGGAGTTTATTCCACAACTGACAGACAGACAGACAGACAGACAGACAGACAGACTGACTGACTATTAGTATGAACACTCAGGGAGGAAACTCAGCTGATCAAACAATGTAGCAAGTTCAGGCTCTAGGCGATACAGCATGAATAAATCCACCTGGAAGATGTTATCCAGACTAGCAGCAGTCAAAATAATGTGTCCCAGCCATCCAATGGGCTGTGGAGCTGTCATCCTATCCACAGGTCAAAGTAAAACAGAGAGATGGCCCAGATAACAGGACAAATAGGACTGTCTCTCGTGCCTCTCCACTCAATCTCTCCTCTCTCTTCCCGTCATTCCATTTCCAATGAGAAACAAGTTGTCCCCGGACAAATCTCTTTTCTGTCACTTTCTGTTTATGCTGCAGTCAACTGGAAAATGTGTGCGCGCACAAACACACACACGCACGCACGCACGCACGCACTCACGCATGCGCATGCACGCACGCACGCGCGCACACACACAAAGACGTGTTACTTTAGGTGAGATTAGTCTGCGTTGTTACTGTGTTGAATTGTAGTCTTTTGTAATGTGGTTCAACCAAGATGGTAAAAGATACTGGATCTCCCCATGACAAGAACACAATGGCATCTCTTGGTTGCCAAAACTCTCCTGAATGTTTCTTCCTATTTCACTTAGAAAAGCATTGCATTGTGGGATGCCAGATAGCAACTCAATTGCATATCTAACAAGGATTTTAACCATCATTTTGTTGTTTTAAAAATGATTTAAATTATACAGCCGATCTACAAGCACACATGTTGTGACTTGCACAAATATTCACTCTCTGCAAACGGATTGGTTGAAACACTTGCCCATGCAGTATATTAGGTCTCCGTATACTCTCTTCATCTGATTGGCCCGGAACTCTGCCATCGTCATTAGCCTCGGAAACCCAGGCTTTAGTGCGTCACTAATATGACGTCATAGTACTGACATCATAGACTCGCGTCAAGTACTGCAACTAAGCGCATGTGCTCACAATTGTAAGCACAATTTTGAGGTATTTTTACTTTAGTGAGTATTTCTAATTTTCAGTACTTTTACTTCTACTCCACAACATCTCTGAGGAAAATATTGTACTGATTGGTTCAGCGGTTTGCAAGATTAGCTCCGCACACGCATGCATGCACACGCACACGCGCACGCGCACACACACACACACACACACACACACACACACACACACACACACACACACACACACACACACACACACACACACACACACACACACACACACACACAGGGGCGTCACACCAAATTATGGGCCCTGGGACAAAGGATTCACTGCGGGCCCCCCATGAATGTTAACTATTGAAAAATAGCAGATATACAAGCTCACAGCGCGGCACCGAGTGCCGCGCTGTGAGCTTGTATATCTGCTATTTTTTAAAAATCTTGAAAATGTGTGCAAGAAACCTATGTCAAGGACCCCCAAGATGATATGTATTTGGCCACGGACCCCGATCTCAAAATATTTAGTTCCAGGGACCCCCAGAAGCAAAATTTGAGTTAGAAATGTTCGCTTAAACTCCTCCGCGTCATCAGCGCCCACACCCTAGGTGGGGTTGGCGATAGGGCCTTTCTGTGTGGAGTTTGCATGTTCTCCCCGTGTCTCCTAGGGTTGATACCCTCACAAAAACATGCATGTAATCCTGGTCTCAATAATGCCTCCCCCTGGCCAGCCGGGGCGCCTGATGGAGGGGAAAGGAACTGGTTGGAATAACGTGTTCCTTCCACGCGCTACGTCCAAAACCAGGGAAAAATCTCCACTGTCAGGTGAAAAGAAGCAACTTGGACTCCTCATGTATAGAAGGAAGCATGAGGTCAGTCCGTTGTCTCCCCAGGCGCGGCAGAGGGAGAGCAGAGCCCAGGATTACATAGGCAATTAGCACTGGGTGAAAAAATGGGTTACAAAATTGTGGGATAAAAATTTATTAAAAAAAAAAGAAATGTTCGCTTAAAAATACATATATTCAAAGATTTTCACACATTTTCACAACTTTTCAAAAATAGCAGATCTACAAGCTCGCAGCGCGGCACTCGGTGCCGCGCTGTGAGCTTGTATATCTGCTATTTTTCAATAGATAACGTTATTAGGGCCCCTCCACCTTGGGCCCCAGTAACTCAGTCCCACTTTCCTACCCCTTGTGACGCCCCTGCACACACACACACACACACACACACACACACACACGCACACACACACACACACACTCTCCTACTAGCCTCTTTAAGAGCCATGCCATAAAAAGGGTCATTGATATGGATGTTTCCTCGAACAAAGTTCTCGTGCGTACCCGCACACACAAACACACACACACACACACACACACACGCGCACACACACACACACACACACACACACACACACACACACACACACACACACACACACACACACACACACACACACACACACACACACACACAGACACACGCACACACACACACACACCCTTCCCAGGGACAGAAATGGTCCGCGCAATAATCAAAGTCCATGAGTCGTATCCAATAGCACTAACTGGACAACTGTGACGACCCAGCATCTGTCTAACATGATAACCATCGATCCTGTCCTCCTCTTCTCAGTCCTCTGCTCTGTGTCCACAGCACCCACATCACACATAACCTCCCTCAAAGACAGGGGCGTCAATTGGGTATGGCAGGGGTATGCAGCTGCCATACCCTGGGTCCAGGAGGGAAAATAAAAGTTACTTTTAAATATAAATCCATGAATGTCACCTCATCTGCGCTGGTTATTATGTTGTTAAATTACAGTAAAATAACTACAAATGCAAAAGGTAACCGGTAATGGTCACTTTAACAAGGTATTATAATTATATTCTCCACAATTGTATTCTCCCCATCTTGACAAAATGGTATATTCCCAGGTTCCGCAGGTCAGCTGCACAGGTGCAATGCATTATTGTTAATTGTGGCACGTTTACTAACATGCTAAGTTTAGCTGCACTTGAAAAACCATTCCAGGCTGCCTTATCCAGCCCAAGAAACCGTAGAAACCTGTGTAAAAAACTGACAAAAGTCCTTTTTTTAAGACATTGTGAAAATAGCCGATCTACATGCTCACAACGCCTCGCAGCGCGAGGCGTTGTAAGCATGTAGATCGGCTATTTTCATATGGCCTACCAATGTTTCCTGTTGAGATTGACACATTGCACCCAGGTTTTTTTCATCTCATTCACGTCACTTTGTCTGCTGACCTCACTCGAAATGAACAGAAAATAAACAAAAATAAAAATAAAACAATTCACAGGAGGCAAGCAGTGATCACCCCATGATGTGCACTGCAATGTAGTTTCAAATGCACTACAATGCAGGCGCTTTTTGAGGGTGAAAAAATGAAAATACACGTGTGACATGTGTGATCTGGGCAGCTTGCCCCAGGAAATGTGCCAAGCTCAATAGGGAAGAACGGTATGTTCGTCAAATCGTCCGACGTCCACAGTGCCAAACTAGAAATGCACTCTGTCAAGGTGCCAACTTGCACCTTGCACGCAAGTACTTGTCGATAACTTCAAATATTATTCGTGTGTAGTCCTGGGAAAACTTTATTTCTTCCACTAAAACTTTATTTGTGAATCAGATGCCATTGGAAATTGATGGAAATCAGATGCAATTGGAAATTGATGGAAAAACATTTGAGGAGTGGTGCTAGCTCAAGTATTGGTTGAGCTCTTCACATGACAGTTAGCTTGCTGCAGAATATAGTCACTTTAGTCATCTTTCTAGTTCCTCGCTCCAATTCTCCAAAGCCGCTCAGACCCATTTGAAAACTTGCTCGCTCATGCTAAACAAAAAAATAGCCCCGCGCCGCTCGAACTCCGCTCGAATGCTCCGAAATATGGGAAATATCGCAGATTTCCATGGCACCCAGCAAATAAATAATTGTTTCATCATGGGCACTCAGTGTGTTAAATTGTCACCTCACTGTCATGCGGGACCCCACTGCTCGAAGCCTAACTATATTCTTCCTGATTTATTTTTTCCCGTTATTGTCGTATTTTCGTCTCTGCTTCAGAGAGGAGCGTGAGTCGTGGATCCGGGTCAAGTACGAGCTGAGGCTGTTTGTGGCGCTGGGAGGCAGCGGTATGGACACGCTGGTGCTTCTTCAGGTCACCTGACTGACTGAAACTCTTGTCACACTGTTTACAGATGAAGGGTCTTTCTCCGCTGTGGATACGCTGATGTGTCTTCAGGTTACCTAACACACTGAAACTCTTGTCACACTGTTTACAGTGGAAGGGTTTTTCTCCGGTATGGACACGCTGGTGCTCCCTCAGAGTTGATAACTTACTGAAACCCTTGTCACACTGTTTACAGATGAAGGGTTTTTCACCACTGTGGATACGCTGGTGAGTCTTCAGAGTTCCTAACTGACTGAAACCCTTGTCACACTGTTTACAGACGAAGGGTTTTTCACCACTGTGGATACGCTGGTGAGTCTTCAGAGTTCCTAACTCACTAAAACCCTTGTCACACTGTTTACAGATGAAGGGTTTTTCACCACTGTGGACACGCTGGTGCGTCTTCAGGCTGTCTAACACATTGAAACCCTTGTCACACTGTTTACACACAAAGGGTTCTTCTCCACTGTGAATACGCTGGTGTCTCTTCAGGCTACCTAATACACTGAAACTCTTGTCACACTGTTTACACTGGAAGGGCTTTTCTCCGGTATGGACAAGCTGGTGTGTTTTCAGGTTACCTGACTGAATGAAACTCTTGTCACACACTTTACACACAAAGGGTTTCTCTCCAGTGTGGACACGCTGGTGCTCCTTCAGAGTCCATAACTCACGGAAACCCTTGTCACACTGTTCACACACAAAGGGTTTTTCTCCACTGTGAACATGCTGGTGTCTCTTCAGAGTTGATAACATACTGAAAGCCTTGTCACACTGTTCACACACAAAGGGTTTTTCTCCACTGTGAACACGCTGGTGTGTCTTCAGAGTTGATAACTTACTGAAATCCTTGTCACACTGTTTGCAGACGAAGGGTTTTTCTCCAGTGTGGACACGCTGGTGTGTCTTCAGGTCACCTAACCGACTGAAACCTTTGTCACATGCTTTACACTGGAAAGGTTTTTCTTTGGTGTGGACATGCTGGACATGCTGTGCCGATACCTCAATTAGGTTTTCGTTCATGTGTAGGTCATCAAATGTTTCTTTATTTAGCCTGGCTGCGTTGAAGTCCTCGAAAGATCTCGGTTTGTCTGTGTCTCCTTGTTGCTGGCTGGTTAAACAGCTGTTGATTGTCCGACAGGATGATGAGGGCAGCTGTCCATTGCTCATCATTTGACAGTAGAGGTTGTTGTGGCTCCTCTTCATGTCTTCATGGAGGGTGACCCGAGACGTGAAGGCACATGGACAATCAGAACAGGACAGCTGTGTCTTGGAAGATTGGTTCATGGCCACCGCCCGCTGCTACTTGGACTGTAAATTGGAAGGCGTTTCTTTGTCTCTTACTGGCTGGAAAGATTAATATGTTCTCTGTCAATCCCTTTCTCCACCTCTATATATCGCTGTAGCACACTCTATCCGTAAGGACCTTCTCTTGGTTGTACCCAGACTAAATGTGATGTTTAAAAACTGTGTCACATCTTATTCAGGTTGACCAGAGCTCTGCGGTCTGACGTCACACAACACAAACCATTGACATCATTCCTAATAACACCGATTTGCACACATCATTCCTAATAACACCGATTTGCACATCTGACATTTGCAATTCATCCGTCTGTGATTTTATTTTAATCATTGAATCAAGTTGATGACCAAACCCAGAACTAAAAGCAGATGGCAGTCTAAGAAAAAATGTCATTTTATACCAGCTTGCGTCTTGTGGAGCAGTTTAGTGGCCTAAATTGTTAACTGAATTCCGTCTTACCATGTTTTAATAATATTAATGGTAAGATATAATAATATATACATTCACACTTATTCTCCTCATTTATAGGACTAGAAGCTCGGCCGCCCTTGCGCCCTGGCCAACTCAGGAACAATGTAAATAGGGAATGAATGCCCCGCCCTTTAATGCAAACCCCATTATACCTGTTGTCATAGGATCTGTTTTGACCATCTGTTTGATATGGAGTTATCTGTCTCTCTACGTCCATTTTATGCCCACATATGGAGATCTCTGTAGGACCCGTATTGACCATCTGTTTGCCTGTGTCCATTTATGCGTCTAGTCGGCGCCCTGGCCAACTCGGGAACAATGTAAATAGGGAATGAATGCCCCGCTCTTTAATGCAAACCCCATTATACCTGTTGTCATAGGATCCATTTATGCCCACATATGGAGATATCTATCTGTCTACGTCCATTTTATACCCATATATGGAGATCTCTTTAGGACCTGTTTTGACCATCTGTTTGCCTGTGTCCATTTATGCCCATATATGGAGTTATCTGTCTCTCTACGTCCATTTTATGCCCACGTATGGAGATCTCTGTAGGACCCGTATTGACCATCTGTTTGCCTGTGTCCATTTATGCTCATATATGGAGATATCTGTATCTGTCTGTCTGCATCCATTTTATGCTCATATATAGAGATCTCTGTATCTGTTTGTCTGTGTCCCTTTATGCCCATTATGGAGATCTCTGTATCTGGCTGTGCCTCCGACTGTGTTGCAGACACAGTGCCGGTTCCCCCTTTAATGCAAACCCCATTATACCTGTTGTCATAGGACCCGTTTTGACCATCTGTTTGCCTGTGTCCATTTATGCCCATTGACTCATGTGGCGTATGTGATGTCAGAGCCTTTTATGAAGTGATGTCACAATGAGTCAGCGCTTGTGCCGATTTCCACCGGAACAGCCTGATGTCAACAATCAGCTCTGCATAAGGAGATTCCGAAAGTTTTGCGCCGGTTCGGGAAAACCGTGCGTCGGGTCGGGTCGAGGCCCAGCACAGCACTCCGCGAATCTGAAGCCGGTGGGACGAACGGTTCTCGAGATACGCGGATTACATACAGACAGAGATTTGTTGCATTTATAGATAGATACTAGAGGTTTGTGCCCGCTTCGCCCTTTTTATAGTAACCGTCACAATCATGTAAATTGGCCCACTTATAGTCTGGTCAAAGTGTCATGTGAAGCCACCAATCCTCAAGCTTATAGGCCATATGCCCATTTGTGTCCATCTGGCATATGCTATGCTACGGGCATAGACAGCTGCTCTCATTGCCCTTATATACTGTACTGTATGCCTCAATATTCTGACATCACCCTCTATGTTCATATCACGTCGCACTTATTGATGGTGACGTCACAAGGAATACTGGTCCCTCATTGGCTTTTATGTGATGATGACGTCATCACCTGATTGATGACATCACTTGTGTTTTTTCAAGGGTTTTCCCATTGGATGATGTCACCATGTGTTTTCTCAAGTCGCTGTGTCGAGCGCTGCAAAGGTCACATGAGCCGACTGAGCGGAGTTAGAAGTTGTAAACCGATCTACAAGCTCACACTGCGTGACAACGTGCTGTGAAGCTATTTTTGGCAAAGCCATTTGGTGTACGAGAAAGGGGTCAAAGTACAGTTGTAACTCAAGTCCAGTTCTCTAAGATGAGAACGAGTATGTTCGTCAAATCGTCCAAGGTTCAAAGTGCCAAAATAGAAATGCACTCTGTCAAGGTGCCAACTTGCATCTTGCACACAAGTACTTGTCGATAACTTCATATATTATTTGTGTGTAGTCCTGGGGAAATTGTATTTTTTCCACTAGATAAACCTTATTGTAGATAGATAGATACCTGTATTATCCCAAGGGGGAAATTCAGATAAACTTTATTTGTGAATCAGATGCAATAGACTCTATTCACGCCCCGCCCACTTGGCACATTTCTCAGCAACTTCCTGGTGCTGACGTCAGCTTTGAAGGGGAAACCCTGCTAAAAGCCCATAGAGTTAACACAGAAATCACTGGACTTAAAGCCAACAAATCATTATTTCGAACAGTAAAGTAAATTATAATGCTTTGTGCCTTTTACTATCTTGTGTTCTTGACCATGCTAGGCGTATTTTACACTTTACTATTCGGAAATCGCATTACATTTGTGATTTCTGTGTTAACTCTATGGGCTTTTAGCAGGGTTTCCCCTTCAAAGCGTGACGTCAGCACCAGGAAGTTGCTGAATGGGCGGGGCGTGAATATGGTGAATTGGAAATTGATGGAAATCAGATGCAATTGGAAATTGATGGAAAAACATTTGAGGAGTGGTGCTAGCTGGAGCATTGGTTGAGCTTCACATGACAGTTAGCTTGCTGCAGAATATAGTCACTTCTAGTCATCTTTCTAGTTTTTATCACTACTAGATATGGACTTACATTGTAGCCCCTGCGTCAGGGGGGTACTTATTACTTGCGCAAGCTGAGCGTGCAAGTATTGTAAACGGCTGAGTATGCAGATGTCCCCCTTTTTGGAGACCGTAGCCCTGAAATGTCTGGGATTCTGTGAATGTATGTCGGTGTCTCATCATTAACAGCAAATGAAGGACCAGTATTCACAAGTAGGCCATGAGTGGCCTGCTTGTACGTGAGGCGCAAGTTGTCACCTTGACAGAGTGTATTTCTAGTTGTATGTTATCTTCATTATTTATATAGTGAGTTCTGTCGCAGACAGTATAAAGGCAGGGCCCTTAGCCAATGAGGTGCAATTGAGTTGTGGAAAATCCGGGAGTGGTGTTAGCTGGAGTATTGGTTGAGCTTCACATGACAGTTAGCAGAATATAGTCACGAGCGAGCCCACTCTGTTTCGTCGGAACAGTATTTCTAGTTATTATTATTACGAGCCCTTCTCTACTGGCCGTTACAAAAGCACTGATGGCCGCGATTGTAACTTTTCTGTTCTGAGTGAAAGAAAATACTATTGAAAAAAAAAAAAGGAAATACTTGTATTACAATTACTCAGATAAATGTTACTTGGAGCCTCCGAAACAGAGCACATGAGCGGAGCGGGGACAAAAGACACTCCGTGCTCCACAGGGCTGTTGTCCCGCTTGCTAATTGCTCGGCCACCGTGCTGCTCCGCTCCCCGCTGTTCCGTTGCTCACCTTGATTTACGCATCTCTCTGTCCGCGCTAGCTCCGCTCAAGGTCGTCAATCAGAGTCAGCACCCAAAATTAAAAAAAGGATTTTGATACCATGTCCGAAACATTTTCTCCTTTGCCACAAGTGTTCCCAACACAAATGCCTGTGAGCCTTGGCTTGATGGAGAGCTGTCTAGCCTTCAAAAGACAACATATAAGGCATTGTTTAGTAAGACGGGCAATATTAAATCCTGTTGGTTATTGATTAAGGGAGGTCGACCATCGTGGTGTGTGTCCGTTTTTCATTCAAACAAATCAGTCTCACTTGCATTTCAAATTGTATCCTTTGACTGGCTGGTGGTGATAAATAACTTAACTAACACACGGTAGGCATTTTTTTGGAAGCGTTGAAAGCCGCTTCCAAGGTGTGGCTTTGTCTGTCCCATGTCTGTCCCGTGCATGCAGAATTGAGGATTGGTCAAGCTTCACATGACAATTTGGCCCTCCAGACAAAACCATTCGTTCATTCAGAATTCATGAAAATAAAGAACTAAAGCATATAGAAAGTATAGATCTAGAAGATAGAATGTATAGATCTAGAACACAGATTGAATAGCTCTAGAACACAGAATAAGAATTCACCGCTTCACTTCGAACCGAGGTTCGATTTTTTTTTACAAACATAGCCTACTTGTGTGGATGATATAGATACATATAGATTGACTTAAAGCTATACTATGTAACTTTTTTAATAAAACAAATCTTAAAATTGTCCTAATTATTAAATCTCTAAAGTTTTAGAACACCCACTCTGTTCATTTCAGCTCCCAAAGCCTTTTCTTTATATGTGTTCTACTGAGCCCTGGTGGCCGTGACCGGGGCTGTTTTTCCCGGCAAAATTACGTCATATGCATCATTCTGTACACGTGTCTCCCTACCGGCCAATCAAAGCCCAGATCATACACTGCCGAGCTCTTCAGGAAATACACTGCAGTGTTTACTCTGGGCTAGGAGTTTAGCATGTAGCTCCCCAACCGAGGCTCGTAGAGGGACACAAAAGACCTCTATGGATAGGTCTCGGCGAGGCGGACGAGGTGGTCTGAAGGCCCGGTCTGCGGCGAAAAACGGTCGAAAAAAGCAGACGCGACCGCGGTTTGCTATAACGCTACTGACCACTAGTTGAGCAACTTACACAGTATAGCTTTAAATTAAATCTTGATAAAGGGAATTCTCTGTCTGCTCTCCTCTCTGCGGTGCTGGCCCGGGTGCACTCTGCAGTCTGCACTGTCTGCGTGCGAAACATGTGGCGTGCGGCCCCAACAGGATCGGCTAGGAGCGGAGGAGGGTTGTCGCTCCAAGTTATGGAGAAAAATCCTCGCTCCAATTCTCCATAGCCGCTCAGACCCATTTGAAAACTCGCTCGCTCATGCTCAACAAAAAAAAGCCCTGCACCGCTCGAACTCCGCTCGCATGCTCCGAAATATGGGATATATCGCAGATTTCCATGGCAACCAGCAAATAAATCATTGTTTCATCATGGGCACTCATTGTGTTAAATTGTCACCTCACTGTCATGCGGGACCCCACTGCTCGAAGCCTAACTATATTCTTCCTGTGATTTATTTTTTCCGTTATTGTTGTTTTTTCGTCTCTGCTTCAGAGAGGAGCGTGAGTCGTGGATCCGGGTCAAGTACGAGCTGAGGCTGTTTGTGGCGCCGGGAGGCAGCGGTATGGACACGCTGGTGCTTCTTCAGGGTACCTAACTGACTGAAACTCTTGTCACACTGTTTACAGATGAAGGGTCTTTCTCCACTGTGGATACGCTGATGTGTCTTCAGGTTACCTATCACACTGAAACTCTTGTCACACTGTTTACAGTGGAAGGGTTTTTCTCCGGTATGGACACGCTGGTGCTCCCTCAGAGTTGATAACTTACTGAAACCCTTGTCACACTGTTTACAGACGAAGGGTTTTTCTCCACTGTGGATACGCTGGTGAGTCTTCAGAGTTGCTAACTGACTGAAACCCTTGTCACACTGTTTACAGACGAAGGGTTTTTCACCACTGTGTACACGCTGGTGTGCCTTCAGTTTACTTAACTCACTAAAACCCTTGTCACACTGTTTACACAAAAAGGGTTTTTCACCACTGTGGACACGCTGGTGCCTCTTCAGGCTGTCTAACACATTGAAACCCTTGTCACACAGTTTACACACAAAGGGTTCTTCTCCACTGTGAATATGCTGGTGTCTCTTCAGGCTACCTAACACACTGAAACTCTTGTCACACACTTTACACACAAAGGGTTTCTCTCCAGTGTGGACACGCTGGTGCTCCTTCAGAGTCCATAACTCACAGAAACCCTTGTCACACTGTTCACACACAAAGGGTTTTTCTCCACTGTGAACATGCTGGTGTGTCTTCAGAGTTGATAACATACTGAAAGCCTTGTCACACTGTTCACACACAAAGGGTTTTTCTCCACTATGAACACGCTGGTGTGTCTTCAGAGTTGATAACATACTGAAAGCCTTGTCACAATGTTTGCAGACAAAGGGTTTTTCTCCAGTGTGGACACGCTGGTGTGTCTTCAGGTGACCTAACCGACTGAAACCTTTGTCACATGTTTTACACTGGAAAGGTTTTTCTTTGGTGTGGACATGCTGGACATGCTGTGCCGATACCTCAATTAGGTTTTCGTTCATGTGTAGGTCATCAAATGTTTCTTTATTTAGCCTGGCTGCGTTGAAGTCCTCGCAAGATCTTGGTTTGGCTGTGTCTCCTTGTTGCTGGCTGGATACACAGCTGGTGATTGTCCGACAGGAAGATGAGGGCATCTGTCCATTGCTCATCATTTGACTGTAGAAGTGGTTGTGGCTCCTTGTCATGTCTTCGTGGAGGGTGACCTGAGACGTGAAGGCACATGGACACTCAGAACAGGACACACCTGTGTCTTGGAAGATTGGTTCATGGCCATCGCCCGCTGCTACTTGGACTGTAAATTGGAAGGTGTTTCTTTGTCTCTTGCTGGCTGGAAAGATTAGACACACCTGTGTCTTGGAAGATTGGTTCATGGCCATCGCCCGCTGCTACTTGGACTGTAAATTGGAAGGTGTTTCTTTGTCTCTTGCTGGCTGGAAAGATTAATATATTCTCTGTCAATCCCTTTCTCCACCTCTAATATCGCTTTAGTACACTCTATCCGTAAGGACCTTCTCTTGGTTGTACCCAGACTAAATGTGATGTTTAAAAACTGTGTCACATCTTATTCAGGTTGACCAGAGCTCTGGTCTGATGTCACACAACACAAACCATTGACATCATTCCTAATAACACCGATTTGCACACATCATTACTATTTTGTGTTCTTGACCATGCTAGGTGTATTTTACACTTTACTATTCGGAAATCGCATTACATTTGTGATTTCTGTGTTAACTCTATGGGCTTTTAGCAGGGTTTCCCGTTCAAAGCGTGACGTCAGCACCAGGAAGTTGCTGAATGGGCGGGGCGTGAATAGGGTGAATTGGAAATTGATGGAAATCAGATGCAATTGGAAATTGATGGAAAAACATTTGAGGAGTGGTGCTAGCTCGAGTATTGGTTGAGCTTCACATGACAGTTAGCTTGCTGCAGAATATAGTCACTTCTAGTCATCTTTCTAGTTTTTATCACTACTAGATATGGACTTACATTGTAGCGCCTGCGTCAGGGGGGTACTTATTACTTGCGCAAGCTGAGCGCGCAAGTATTGTAAACGGCTGAGTATGCAGATGTCCCCCTTGTTGAAGACCGTAGCCCTGAAATGTCTGGGATTCTGTGAATGTATGTCAGTGCCTAATCATTAACAGCCAATGAAGGACCAGCATTCACAAGTAGGCCATGAGTGGCCTGCTTGTACGTGAGGCGCAAGTTGTCACCTTGACAGAGTGTATTTCTAGTTGTGGGCTCGCCTGAAAGGCGCAAACATTATGTTATCTTCATTATTGCCAGACCCATGAAATAGGTAGGCCTACATAAGCAAATGTCTGTCCGGGTTTTCTATATAAAGGGTATATATGATGATGACATGATGATGACATGCCTACAAAAGGCATGATGTCATAAATGATGATGACAGACAGGGGGTCTGGCACAACCAGGTTGACCTGGTCTAGTTTATATAGTGAGTTCCGTCGCAGACAGTATAAAGGCAGGGCCCTTAGCCAATGAGGTGCAATTGAGTTGTGGAAAATCTGGGAGTGGTGTTAGCTGGATCATTGGTTGAGCTTCACATGACAGTTAGCACGCTGCAGTATAGTCACGAGCGAGCCCACACTATTTCGTAGGAACAGTATTTCTAGTTAGTGTGGTTGCCATGGCAACCACATTATTACTCTGGGGAATTTTGCAGTTTTTACAACTCTTAGTCTCATTGACTTGAATGGGAAACTCCATATATAGTGAGTAACTTTTAGGTATCTGACTTTTCCCATTGACTTTGAATGGGAAACACCATATATAGTAAGGTAACTTTTAGGTATCTGACCTTTCCCATTGACTTTGAATGGGAAACACCATATATAGTGAGTAACTTTAGTGATGTAAGGTAACTTTTTAGGCAACCACACTCGCAATTTCCCAAATTGCAATTTCTCTAGTTATTATTATTATTACGAGCCCTTCTCTACCGGCCGATTGTAATTTTTTTGTTCTGAGATAAAGAAAATTCTATTGCAAAAAATCGCACCCGTGTTAAGTGAGCGGTGCAAACTAATTCCTGCAAGGGCGCCTGTGCGAATCAGTGTTGATAGGCATGCATGGCAATATTCTTTTTGTTGTGTATGATGTCAGTCTGGAGGTCTGCTCAGACTATATAAGGTTTTCGTGTGTCCTGACCTTTACACCGGCTCAAATTGAACACCTCCCAGGATTTGAAACAGCAATCATAGTCTGCAGGGGTAATGTAGCGTAGTCGCTGTCTTGAATCTTGGGTGGTCGTAGATTTGCGCCAGAAAGTTCCAGGATATGCGGTTGGTCAGACTTTTTATGTCGGTTACACCATCAGGAGTATATTATGCGCAACATACCAGCCAGGTTTGTTAGTATCCTTGACCAGACCAAATAACAATTTATCGTGCACATTCATGTGCACATTTATGTGTCACCAGAAACTCCATTTGGAGTAGCCGAGAAAACTCTTAAATGTCGCTGTCTGAAAACAGATAGAGCCAAATAGAGCTTCTTGTGGGTTATAAAGCAAGGGGGAGACAGAGGGAGAACAGACAGGAGGTCAGACAAACAGCCTGGCCATTAACAGCTTGGTGGCAGTCAAAGAGTGAATAGAAGAGAAAAATAATATGCAGTCCAGACCAGAAGCTCAAACAAAACAGACAGAGGGCAGAACGGAGAGGGGATCAGACAGACAGAAAGATGGAAGGACCTTTCCTGAACTTTAAACCGGCACAAATCTTTCCTAAACTTTAAACTGGCAGATCGAACACCACCCAGGATTCGAAACAGCAACCATAGTCTGCAAGGGTAATGTAGCGTGGTCGCTGTCTCGAATCATTGGTGGTGTTCAATCTTCCAGTTTAAAGTTTAGGAAAGGACCAGGATATGGGTTTGACTGACGGCCAACGCCAAGAAGTGCTGAATTTCCTGATCTAAATTGACATGAACAATAAAGCATTTTATTGGTCTGTTCTGTTTGGCTAACAAATGTTGTCATGGGTAGAACAGTTTCTGATTGGTCGATTCTAATGTTTAGTTACTCAACTAGCCAATCGATGAAGAATGAAAGAATCGTCCCGTGCTAATATGTTTTAACTAAATAAACCGAAAGTGAAATATAGGAGCGGTTTGCACCGCTCAAAAAAAAAAAAAGAAGGAAATACACGTATTACATTTACTCAGATAAATTTTACTCTGAGCCTCCGAAACAGAGCACATGAGTGGAGTGAAGCGGGGACAAAAGCCGCTCTGTGCTCCACAGGGCTGTTGTCCCGCTCGCTAATTGCTCGGCCACGGTGCTGCTCCGCTCCCCGCCGTTCCGTCGCTCACCTTGATTTGCGCATCTCTCGCTCCGCACTCTCTCCGTGCTAGCTCTGCGCTCCGCTCAAGGTCGTCAATCAGAGTCAGCAACCAAAATAAAAAAAGGATTTTGCTACCATGTTCGAAACATTTTCTCCTTTGCCACAAGTGTTCCCAACACAAATGCCTGCGGTAACGTGAGCCTCGGCTTGATGGAGAGCTGTCTAGCCTTCAATGTTACAAAAGACGCCATCTAGCATTGTTTAGTAAGACGGCCAATATTAAATCCTGTTGGTTATTGACTAAGGGAGGCGAATTGTTTATGAACATAGCCTACTTATGTGGATGATATAGATACATATAGATTGACTTAAATTAAATCTTGTTAAAAGGAAGGAATTCTCTGTCTGCTCTCCTCTCTGCGGTGCTGGCCCGGGTGCACTCTGCAGTCTGCACTGTCTGCGTGCGAAACATGTGGCGCGCGGCCCCAACAGGGTCGGCTAGGAGCGGAGGAGGGACGACGCTACGATGAACGGAGAAAAACCCTCGCACCAGTTCTCCAAAGCCGCTCAGACACATTTAAAAACTTGCTCGCTCACCCTCAACAAAAAAAAAGCCCTGCGCCGCTCGAACTCCACTTGCGTGCTCCGAAATATGGGAAATATCGCAGGTTTCCATGGCAACCAGCGAATAAATCATTGTTTCATCATGGGCACTCAGTGTGTTAAATTGTCACCCCACTGCTCGAAGCCTAACTATATTCTTCCTGTGATTAATTTTTTCCCGTTATTGTTGTTTTGTCGTCTCTGCTTCAGAGAGGAGCGTGAGTCGTGGATCCGGGTCAAGTACGAGCTGAGGCTGAGGTTTGGGGCGCCGGGAGGCAGCGGTATGGACACGCTGGTGCTTCTTCAGGGTACCTAACTGACTGAAAGTCTTGTCACACTGTTTACAGATAAAGGGTCTTTCTCCACTGTGGATACGCTGATGTGTCTTCAGGCTACCTATCACACTAAAACTCTTGTCACACTGTTTACAGTGGAAGGGTTTTTCTCCGGTATGGACACGCTGGTGCTCCCTCACAGCTGATAACTTACGGAAACTCTTGTCACACTGTTTACACACAAAGGGTTTTTCTCCAGTGTGGACACGTTGGTGAGTCTTCAGAGATGCTAACACACGGAAACTCTTGTCACACTGTTTACACACAAAGGGTTTTTCACCACTGTGGACACGCTGATGTGTCTTCAGATTACTTAACACACTGAAACTCTTGTCACACTGTTTACACACAAAGGGTTTCTCTCCACTGTGGATACGCTGGTGAGTCTTCAGAGTTGCTAACACACTGAAACTCTTGTCACACTGTTTACACACAAAGGGTTTTTCACCACTGTGGACACGCTGGTGCGTCTTCAGAGTCGCTAACTCACTGAAACCCTTGTCACACTGTTTACACACAAAGGGTTCTTCTCCACTGTGGATATGCTGGTGTCTCTTCAGGCTACATAACACACTGAAACTCTTGTCACACTGTTTACACTGGAAGGTCTTTTCTCCGGTATGGACAAGCTGGTGTGTCTTCAGGTTACCTAACTGACTGAAACTCTTGTCACACTGTTCACACACAAAGGGCTTTTCTCCACTGTGGACACGCTGGTGTGTCTTCAGGTGACCTAACTGACCAAAACCCTTGTCACATGTTTTACACTGGAAAGGTTTTTCTTTGGTGTGGACATGCTGGACATGCTGTGCCGATACCTCAATTAGGTTTTCGTGCATGTGTAGGTCATCAAATGTTTCATTATTTAGCCTGGCAGTGTTGAAGTCCTCGCAAGATCTCGGTTTGGCTGTGTCTCCTCGTTGCTGGCTGGTTAAACAGCTGGTGATTGTCCGACAGGAAGATGAGGGCATCTGTCCATTGCTCATCATTGGACGGTATAGGTGGTTGTGGCTCCTCGCCATGTCTTCATGGAGGGTGACCCGAGACTTAGAACAGGACACCTGTGTCTTGGAAGATTGGTTCATGGCCACCACCCGCTGCTACTTGGACTGTAAATTGGAAGGCGTTTCTTTGTCTCTTGCGGGCTGGAAAGACTAATATATTCTATGTCAATCTCTTTCCCCTCCTCTATGTCTCTATATATCACTGCCTCTCTGACTCTCCCAGTAGACTCTATCTGTTAAGATCCTCTCGGTCGTTCCCAGACTAAATGTGACATTTAAAAACTGCGTCACATCTTATTCAGGTCGACCAGAGCTCTGGTCTGACGTCACGCTACACAAACCATTGACATCATTCCTAATAACACCGATTTGCACATCTGACATTTGCAATTCATCCGTCTGCGATTTTACTCGAATCATTGAATCAAGTTGATGATCAAACCCAAAAGTAAAAGCAGATGGCAGTCTAAGAAACAATGACACAGTCATTTTATACCAGCTTGCGTCTTGTCGAGCAGTTTAGTGGCCTAAATTGTTAACTGGATTGCCATTACCATTTATGTTTTAATACTATTAATGGTAAGATATAATAATATCTAATAATATATACATTCACACTTTTTCTCCTCATTTATAGGATACTAGAGGTTTGTGCCCGCTTCGCCCTTTTTATAGTAACCTGACCAATCATGTAAATTGGCCCACTTATAGTCTGGTCAAAGTGCCATGTGAAGCCACCAATCCTCAAGCATATCGGACATATGCCCATTTGTGTCCATCTGGCATATGCTATGCTACGTAGCCCTGAAATGTCTGGGATTCTGTGAATGTATGTCGGTGCCTCATCATTAACAGCCAATGAAGGACCAGCATTCACAAGTAGGCCATGTGTGGCCTGCTTGTACGTGAGGCGCAAGTTGTCACCTTGACAGAGTGTATTTCTAGTTGTGGGCTAGAACACTATGTTAACTTCATTATTTATATAGTGAGTTCCGTCGCGGACAGTGTAAAGGCATTAATTAGGCCTATTTATATAGTGAGTTCCGTCGCAGACAGTATAAAGGCAGGGCCCTTAGCCAATGAGGTGCAATTGAGGTGTGGAAAATCTGTGAGTGGTGTTAGCTGGAGTATTGTTGAGCTTCACATGACAGTTAGCACGCTGCAGAATATAGTCACGAGCAAGCCCACACTGTTTCGTAGGAACAGTATTTATTATTATTATTACGAGCCCTTCTCTACCGGCCGTTACAAAATCACTGATGGCCGCGATTGTAATTTTTCTGTTCTGAATGAAAGAAAATACTATTGCAAAAAAAAAAAAGGAAATACACGTATTACATTTACTTAGATTAATTTTACTCAGAGCCTCCGAAACAGAGCACATGAGTGGAGTGAAGCGGGGACAAAAGACACTCCGTGCTCCACAGGGCTGTTGTCCCGCTCGCTAATTGCTCTGCCACCGTGCTGCTCCGCTCCCCGCTGTTCCGTTGCTCACCTTGATTTGCGCATCTCTCTCCGCGCTCGCTCCGCTCAAGGTCGTCAATCAGAGTCAGCACCCAAAATTAAAAAAAGGATTTTGATACCATGTCCGAAACATTTTCTCCTTTGCCACAAGTGTTCCTAACACAAATGCCTGTGAGCCTTGGCTTGATGGAGAGCTGTCTAGCCTTCAATGTTACAAAAGACAACATCTAAGGCATTGTTTAGTAAGACGGGCAATATTAAATCCTGTTGGTTATTGATTAAGGGAGGTCGACGATCGTGGTGTGTGTTTTTCATTCAACCAAATCAGTCTCACTTGGTGAGTGATAAATAACTAAGTGATAAGTGATAAATAACTATATTCCAAAAAAATGCCTACCATGTGTTAACATGTCCCATGTCTGTCCCGTGCATGCAGAATTGAGGATTGGTCAAGCTTCACATGACAATTTGGCCCTCCAGACAAAATCATTCATTCATTCAGAATTCATGAAAATATAGAACTAAAGCATATAGAAAGTGTAGATCTAGAAGATAGAATGTATAGATCTAGAACACAGATTTCATAGCTCTAGAACACATAGAATAAGAATTCACCGCTTCACTTCGAACCGAGGTTCGATTTTTTTTATAAACATAGCCTACTTGTGTGGATGATATAGATACATGTAGATTGACTTGAAATTAAATCTTGATAAAGGGTATTCTCTGTCTGCTCTCCTCTCTGCGGTGCTGGCCCGGGTGCACTCTGCAGTCTGCACTGTCTGCGTGCGAAACATGTGGCGTGCGGCCCCAACAGGATCGGCTAGGAGCGGAGAAGGGTCGGCGCTCCAAGGAATGGAGAAAAATCCTCGCTCCAATTCTCCAAAGCCGCTCAGACCCATTTGAAAACTTGCTCGCTCATGCTCAACAAAAAAAAAGCCCAGCGCCGCTCGAACTCGGCTCGCATGCTCCGACATATGGGAAATATCGCAGATTTCCATGGCACCCAGCAAATAAATGGGCACTCAGTGTGTTAAATTGTCACCTCACTGTCATGCGGGACCCCACTGCTCGAAGCCTAACTATATTCTTCCTGTGATTTATTTTTTCCGTTATTGTTGTTTTTTCGTCTCTGCTTCAGAGAGGAGCGTGAGTCGTGGATCCGGGTCAAGTACGAGCTGAGGCTGTTTGTGGCGCCGGGTGGCAGCGGTATGGACACGCTGGTGCTTCTTCAGGGTACTTAACTGACTGAAACTCTTGTCACACTGTTTACAGATGAAGGGTCTTTCTCCGCTGTGGATACGCTGATGTGTCTTCAGGTTACCTATCACACTGAAACTCTTGTCACACTGTTTACAGTGGAAGGGTTTTTCTCCCGTATGGACACGCTGGTGCTCCCTCACAGCTGATAACTTACGGAAACTCTTGTCACACTGTTTACACACAAAGGGTTTTTCTCCAGTGTGGACACGCTGGTGAGTCTTCAGAGTTGCTAACACACGGAAACTCTTGTCACACTGTTTACACACAAAGGGTTTTTCACCACTGTGGACACGCTGATGTTTCTTCAGGTTACCTAACTCACTGAAACTCTTGTCACACTGTTTACACACAAAGGGTTTCTCTCCTCTGTGGATACGCTGGTGAGTCTTCAGAGTTGCTAACACACTGAAACTCTTGTCACACTGTTTACACACAAAGGGTTTTTCACCACTGTGGACACGCTGGTGCGTCTTCAGGCTGTCTAACACATTGAAACCCTTGTCACACAGTTCACACACAAAGGGTTCTTCTCCACTGTGGATACGCTGGTGTCTCTTCAGGCTACATAACACACTGAAACTCTTGTCACACTGTTTACACTGGAAGGGCTTTTCTCCGGTATGGACAAGCTGGTGTGTTTTCAGGTGACCTGACTGACTGAAACCCTTGTCACACACTTTACACACAAAGGGTTTCTCTCCAGTGTGGACACGCTGGTGCTCCTTCAGAGTCCATAACTCGCGGAAACCCTTGTCACACTGTTCACACACAAAGGGTTTTTCTTTATTTAGCCTGGCTGCGTTGAAGTCCTCGCAAGATCTTGGTTTGGCTGTGTCTCCTTGTTGCTGGCTGGTTACACAGCTGGTGATTGTCTGACAGGAAGATGAGGGCATCTGTCCATTGCTCATCATTTGACTGTAGAGGTGGTTGTGGCTCCTTGTCATGTCTTCGTGGAGGGTGACCCGAGACGTGAAGGCACATGGACACTCAGAACAGGACACCTGTGTCTTGGAAGATTGGTTCATGACCACCGCCCGCTGCTACTTGGACTGTAAATTGGAAGGCGTTTCTTTGTCTCTTGCTGGCTGGAAAGATTAATATATTCTCTGTCAATCCCTTTCTCCACCTCTATATATTGCTGTAGTACACTCTATCCATAAGGACCATCTCTTGGTTGTACCCAGACTAAATGTGATGTTTAAAAACTGTGTCACATCTTATTCAGGTTGACCAGAGCTCTGGTCTGACGTCACACAACACAAACCATTGACATCATTCCTAATAACACCGATTTGCACACATCATTCCTAATAACACCGATTTGCACATCTGACATTTGCAATTCATCCGTCTGTGATTTTACTTGAATCATTGAATCAAGTTGATGACCAAACCCAGAATTAAAAGCAGATGGCAGTCTAAGAAAAAATGTCATTTTATACCAGCTTGCGTCTTGTGGAGCAGTTTAGTGGCCTAAATTGTTAACTGAATTCCGTCTTACCATGTTTTAATAATATTAATGGTAAGATATAATAATATATACATTCACACTTATTCTCCTCATTTATAGGACTAGAAGCTCGGCCGCCCAAAGGGCGGCCGAGCGTCTAGTCGGCGCCCTAGCCAACTCAGGAACAATGTAAATAGGGAATGAATGCCCCGCCCTTTAATGCAAACCCCATTATACCCTGTACACCAACAGCTGTGTTTCCCTCCACCCGTCGGTCAAGCTCCTCAAGTTTGCGGACGACACCACCTTGGTGGGCCTAATCTCCAAGGGGGACGAGTCGGCCTACAGGAGGGAGATCGAGCGGCTGCGAAGCTGGTGTGGAAATAACAACCTGGAGCTAAATGCCCTTAAGACAGTGGAGATGGTGGTGGACTTCCGGAAGGACCCAGCCCCGCCCCTTCCCATCATGCTGGGTGGCACTCAGGTGGACTATGTGGAGTCCTGCAAGTTCCTGGGGATGATCATCTCCAGGGACCTGAAGTGGGAACTAAACATCACGGCCCTTCTGAGAAAGGCCCAGCAAAGGCTGTACTTTCTTCGGCAGCTGCGGAAATACAGACTGTCGAGGTCCATGATGACACAGTTCTACACGGCCATCATCGAGTCCATCCTCACACATTCCATCATCACCTGATTCCCCGCTGCAGCTGCAAAAGATCTCATCAAGCTGCAGCGGGTGATACGCTCTGCGGAGAGGGTGATTGACCGTCCCCTGCCCTCCCTCAAGTCCCTGCACGACTCCAGGGCGCTGAGGAGGGCAAGAAAGATCATGGCCGACCCCTCCCACCCTGGCCACGGTCTCTTTACCCTGCTCCCCTCTGGGAGAAGGATGCGGCATCTGGGGGCCAAGACAGAGCGCCACAAAAACAGTTTTTTTCCACTCAGCCGCCAGGCTGCTTGATGCTTGATGACGCTGGTTTTCCTTCTTCCCCTGCCCCTTAGGGACATCAGCAATATGTTGCACTACTGAACACTACTGCACTTTATATTATATTATTTATTATTTATTTTCTGCACGGTGTTGTTTTGTGTTTGTTGGTTTCATGTTATTTGTGAAAAAAAATATTGAATGCACACTTGTATGTTACCAAAGCAAATTCCTATGTGTGATACACAATGGTAAATAAAGGAATCTGAATCTGAATCTGAATCTGAATACCTGTTGTCATAGGATCTGTTTTGACCATCTGTTTGATATGGAGTTATCTGTCTCTCTACGTCCATTTTATGCCCACATATGGAGATCTCTGTAGGACCCGTATTGACCATCTGTTTGCCTGTGTCCATTTATGCGTCTAGTCGGCGCCCTGGCCAACTCGGGAACAATGTAAATAGGGAATGAATGCCCCGCCCTTTAATGCAAACCCCATTATACCTGTTGTCATAGGATCTGTTTTGACCATATGTTTGCATGTGTCCATTTATGCCCATATATGGAGATATCTGTCTGTCTACGTCCATTTTATGCCCATATATGGAGATCTCTGTAGGACCCGTTTTGACCGTCTGTTTGCCTGTGTCCATTTATGCCCATATATGGAGTTATCTGTCTGTCTGCGTTCATTTTATGCCCATATATGGAGATCTCTGTAGGACCCGTATTGACCATCTGTTTGCCTGTGTCCATATATGGAGATATTTGTATCTGTCTGTCTGCATCCATTTTATGCCCATATATGGAGATCTCTGTATCTGTTTGTCTGTGTCTCTTTATGCCCATTATGGAGATCTCTGTATCTGTCTGTGCCTCCGACTGTGTTGCAGACACAGTGCCGGTTCCCCCTTTAATGCAAACCCCATTATACCTGTTGTCATAGGACCCATTTTGACCATCTGTTTGCCTGTGTCCATTTATGCCCATTGACTCATGTGGCGTACGTGATGTCAGCGTCTAAATAGGGAATGAATGCCCCGCCCTTTAATGTAAACCCCATTATACCTGTTGTCATAGGATCCATTTATGCCCACATATGGAGATATATGTCTGTCTACGTCCATTTTATACCCATATCTGGAGATCTCTTTAGGACCTGTTTTGACCATCTGTTTGCCTGTGTCCATTTATGCCCATATATGGAGTTATCTGTCTCTCTACGTCCATTTTATGCCCACATATGGAGATCTCTGTAGGACCCGTATTGACCATCTGTTTGCCTGTGTCCATTTATGCTCATATATGGAGATATCTGTATCTGTCTGTCTGCATCCATTTTATGCTCATATATAGAGATCTCTGTATCTGTTTGTCTGTGTCCCTTTATGCCCATTATGGAGATCTCTGTATCTGGCTGTGCCTCCGACTGTGTTGCAGACACAGTGCCGGTTCCCCCTTTAATGCAAACCCCATTATACCTGTTGTCATAGGACCCGTTTTGACCATCTGTTTGCCTGTGTCCATTTATGCCCATTGACTCATGTGGCGTAAGTGATGTCAGAGCCTTTTATGAAGTGATGTCACAATGAGTCAGCGCTTGCGCCGATTTCCACCGGAACAGCCTGATGTCAACAATCAGCTCTGCATAAGGAGATTCCGAACGTTTTGCGTTTTGCGGGTCGGGTCGAGGCCCAGCACAGCACTCCGCGAATCTGAAGCCGGTGGGACGAACGGTTCTCGAGATACGCGGATTACATACAGACAGACAGAGATTTGTTGCATTTATTGCGACCGTCAGGGAGCAGTTTACTATGAAAACCTCCACCGGCCGTCCGTCCGTCGGTCGGTCACACGTCACACGTCACACGTCACACGTCACACCTTTGCCCTGCTCATATCTCCGCATCAGTATATAGGGCTTGTTTGTTTATTGTATGACATCACGCCACATCATCAGCTGTGGACTCTGTGATGTCATCGTATCGCATCAGTATATAGGGCTTGTTTGTTTATTGTATCTCCATATATGGCCATCTCCGTATATGGAGATATAAGTCGTCCATGCCCAAGTATGGGCTGGTGAGGTCAGACTTTGTGTGATGCGTAGGTTATCTCCATATATGGAGATTCAACATTCCAGGCAATGCTCTCTTCCCTGGTGAGAATTGCCCCTTTATATAGGGCTTGTTTGTGTATTGTATGACATCACGCCACATCATCAGCTGTGGACTCTGTGATGTCATCGTATCTCCATATATGGCCATCTCCGTATATGGAGATATAAGTCGTCCATGCCCAAGTATGGGCTGGTGAGGTCAGACTTTGTGTGATGCGTAGGTTATCTCCATATATGGAGATTCAACATTCCAGGTGTAACTATGGCTACCCGTATGACGTGAGAGGTGGAGGCCACGCAACCTCCCGACCGGGTCGCTAAATCACCGACCGCGTCGCTAAATCACCGACCGCGTCGCTAAAGCGAGCGACCGGGTCGCTAAATCGACCGACTGGGGCGCAAAATCTTCCGACCGGGTCGCTAAATCTACCGACCTAAAACTGCAGGCAGGTCGGTAGATTTAGCGACCGGGTCGGTCGATTTAGCGGCGCGGTCGGTGATTTAGCGACCCGGTCGCTCGATTTAGCGACCCAGTCGCTGAAAACTACCGACCACGTCGCGACCCGGTTGTAGGTCGCTAAATGATCTCGCTCCTACTGTCAAAGTGTCATGTGAAGCCACCAATCCTCAAGCTTATCGGACATATGCCCATTTGTGTCCATCTGGCATATGCTATGCTACGGGCATAGACAGCTGCTCTCATTGCCCTTATATACTGTACTGTATGCCTCAATATTCTGACATCACCCTCTATGTTCATATCACGTCGCACTTATTGATGGTGACGTCACAAGGAATACTGGTCCCTCATTGGCTTTTATGTGATGGTGACGTCATCACCTGATTGATGACATCACTGTGTTTTTTCAAGGGTTTTCCCATTGGATGATGTCACCATGTGTTTTCTCAAGTCGCTGTGTCGAGCGTTGCAAAGGTCACATGAGCCGACTCAGCGGCGTTAGAAGTTGTAAACCGATCTACAAGCTCACAATGCGTGACAACACGCTGTGAAGCTATTTTTGGCAAAGACATTTGGTGTACGAGAAAGGGGTCAAAGTACAGTTGTAACTCAAGTCCAGTTCTCTAAGATGACAAGGAGTACGTTCGTCAAATCGTCCAGGGTCCACAGTGCCAAACTAGAGATGCACTCTGTCAAGGTGTCAACTTGCAACTTGCACACAAGTACTTGTCGATAACTTCAAATATTATTCGTGTGTAGTCCTGGGGAAATTATATTTTTTCCACTAGATAAACCTTATTGTAGATACACTTTATTTGTGAATCAGATGCAATAGACTCTATTCACACCCCGCCCACTCAGCAAATTTCAAAGCAACTTCCTGGTGCTGACGTCAGCTTTGAAGGGGAAACCCTGCTAAAAGCCCATAGAGTTAACACAGAAATCACTGGACTTAAAGCCAACAAATCATTATTTCGAACAGTAAAGTAAATTATAATGCTTTGTGCCTTTTACTATCTTGTGTTCTTGATCATGCTAGCCGTATTTTATACTTTACTATTCGGAAATTGCATTAAATTTGTGATTTCTGTGTTAACTCTATCGGCTTTTAGCAGGGTTTCCCCTTCAAAGCGTGACGTCAGCACCAGGAAGTTGCTGAATGGGTTGGGCGTGAATAGGGTGAATTGGAAATTGATGGAAATCAGATGCAATTGGAAATTGATGGAAAAACATTTGAGGAGTGGTGCTAGCTCGAGTATTGGTTGAGCTCTTCACATGATACTTAGCTTGCTGCAGAATATAGTCACTTCTAGTCATCTTTCTAGTTTTTCTCACTACTAGACATGGACTTACATTGTAGCCCCTGCGTCAGAGGTGTTCTTATTACTTGCGCAAGCTGAGCGTGCAAGTATTGTAAACGGCTGAGTATGCAGATGTCCTCCTTTTTTGAAGACCCTTACAAAGGCAGAGTGCAGTAACTATGTAAAAGAATTTCCAAAAAAAAATTGGATAATGGCATAAAAGTGATATTACACTGATTGTATATCTGTTCTTGAGCTAATTGTTCATCCCCCAATCTGAGCACATCTGTATTAGAGTTGACTCTAAGATGGCGGAGGGAGCAGACAGCAGCATGGCAGCTCCTGCTGCAGCTCCCGCTTTCAAACGATCACGATTAAAACCAGAGATCTACAGAACTGAGGAAGGCAAAGTAATAGTGGAGGATGAGTTAATGAACTTTCTCTCTATTAGAATTAAGACCATGAGTCAAGATGAAATAGTGTTGTTGGCAAACAAACACTTTTGATTCAGACGGGATCGAGGCTTCCAAGAAAGTTTTGTTTGACTTGTGCCCTGCAACAACTCAGAGGAACATAGCGCATAAAGGCCAGCATAAAGATACAAACAACGTCAAATTGTGTCTCAAAGTCCTGAACGAATGTGGGGAGAATGTACCCAGATTTGTTTCATATTACCTGGATGAACTGCCGCCAGTTACGTTCACCAGCATGGATGTCACTTGCCTACTGCGGAGAATGGAGCAACTCTGTGTTGAGGTTGGCGCGCTGAAACACTTGACCCAGCTGCAGACAGATGTTTGTGAACAGGTACGAGCCGACGCTGTGGAAGTCAACCTCAGAGTCACAGCTTTGGAGCGCTGTCCTGGCCATGGTGTTGGACCTGGCGAGGGTGGCATGGAGGCTGGTTTGAATGCCCTAGAAGACGGGCGTGTGTCGCATGCAGACCGTGCCCCGGACCGGGGGGAACACCCCGAGGGCGAGACGGAGGACGAGGAAGCCGCCGTATCGCGGGACCTGGGCGCCGCAGTGAACGACACGTCAGCGGGGAGACTAGCACCGTCGCCCTGCAGGCAAGACAGAGCCGTGAACGGCTTGAAGATCGCCTCCGCTTCCGACCTGAAAGGTCCAAATGGATCAGTGTCACGGCTTACCGTAACCACAGCTGCAAGTTCTCCTCCATGGAGCAAAGTTGTGAAAAACAGCCGGCCACAACAGGGGTCGGGGAACGCCACTGTCCGCTCAGGTTCTCGGGCGACTGCTACCTCCGCAGCACGGAAGAGACCAGGAGGAGCAGTATCCATTGTTGGCACAAGTGTTGTGAGTAGCATCAAAACTGTTAAGACTAAACTTGTAAGTGTATTTGCCACTAAGTTTGCTCCAGAGTTAGACGCTGGCACACTGGCGCTGTATCTCAAGGATAAACTTCACCGTGAAGTCACTTGTCATAAAATTGACAATGTGCGCAGCAGATTTGCCTCATTTAAAGTGACTGCTGAATGTAATGACATTGGTGAAATGTACATGCCTGAGCTCTGGCCTGAAGGGGCATTTGTCAGGCGATATTATGAGCCGCGCAAGGCTGTAGGCACACTGGTTGGGGCAAATACGCTAACTAACCTTGCCCTCGGGGAGAGTAATGTGCCCAACGGTGGCAATACTACAGCCTGCTAATGGCCATTCGGGTCGTGTCTTACAACTGTCGTGGCCTGCGTATGGGACAGAGTGCAGGGGATAAAGCGCTTAGTTGTGGACAAATTACTGGAGGGCTGTGACATTTTATGTCTACAAGAGACATTTTTATCTAAGCAAGATTTGGATAAACTGAACTCTCTTAATTCTAAATTCCACGGAGTGGGTGAATCGACGACTGATCTCAGTAAGGCTATACTCAGAGGGAGAATACCAGGGGGCGTGGCTATATCTGGGACTCGAAACTTGATGCTGTGATAAAGACTATTCGACTTGAAGTAGATTGGTGTGTTGGGGTCCAATATACGCATAATGATAATGATTTCATTGTTCTTAATGTGTACACACCATATGAGTCTCATGAGACTCAGACATGAATAACGACACTATAGGAATAAAAACACATGAAGTGTATGAAGCCATGCACAAATTATCTGACAATAAAGCTTGTGGCATGGACCTGATATCTGCAGAACACCTGAAAAATGCCAGTCTGAGGCTAGCCCCTCTTTTATCCATCAGTTTTACTGGTTTTATGATTCATGGTATTTTACCTGATTCAATGCTTTCTGTGTTGCTTGTCCCGGTCATTAAGGACAAAGCGGGTAAGGTCAGTAGCCTGGATAATTATAGGCCCATAGCCATAGCCAGTATCCTCTCAAAGGTAATGGAGAGAATCCTACTGGATAGAGTTGTCGATTATATTAATTCGTTTGATAACCAGTTTGGGTTTAAAGCAAAGCATGGTACTGACTTGTGTATCTTTGCTCTCAAAGAAATTGTGAGCAAATACAAAGAACGTAACTCATCAGTCCTCTTGTGTTTTATTGACGCATCTCGGGCCTTTGACCGGGTTAATCACAGGAAGCTCTTCTTAAAAATGAAGCAAAGAGGTGTGCCTGGATATATTGTGCGGGTCCTGGCCTACTGGTACGCCCACCAGACCATGCGAGTCAAATGGGGTGGGAGTATATCAGCCCCATTTGGGGTTAGCAATGGAGTCCGGCAGGGGGGAATTTTAAGTCCCATTTTATTTAATTTATATATGGATGACTTATCTGCTCACTTGAGAGGTTGTAATACTGGTTGCATGGTTGGGGAAACACTTGTAAACCACCTGATGTATGCTGATGACCTGGTGGTCCTGAGTCCCAGTAGTGCTGGTCTACAGCAGCTCCTGGACATAATGTCCTCTGTATGGTGTAGATCATGACATAAAATACAATGCCAGCAAAAGTGCTGTTTTAACAAGTAGAACTAAAGAGGACAAGCGTCTTAATTTTCCTGTATTTAAATTATCAGACAATAATCTGGAAGTCTGGAATAAAATCAAATACCTTGGTCACTTCATTACTGATCAAATGACTGATGATGATGATATCTTCAGACAGTGTAGAAAACTCTATGCTCAAGCAAACACTATTGCTCGTAAGTTCAGTCAATGTTCTACTAAAGTGAAAGTGTCACTGTTTAAGACATATTGCACACCGCTCTATACTGCTCACCTTTGGTCATCTTATAAGAAATCTAGTATGCATAGGCTGCAAGTTGCATATAATGATGCTATGAGAATACTCCTTAAAAAACCCAGAGGGGGCAGTGCTAGTGAGATGTTTGTCACTGCTGGAGTGAGGACTTTTGAAGCACTTTTAAGAAACGTAATGTTCAAATTCACGAAACGGTTGGATGTATCTACTAACGGCATCATTGTGGCACTTTCAAGCCCCCTTATGAGCAGTGTACTATTTATTTTTACATCTTCTTATTGATTTTTTATTGCCTGTTGTGTTTCTTTTATGTATTGTACAGTGTTTTATGTCTTGTACCCTGTTCTATGGACCTGAGTCCGCTAATAAAGATTGAATTGAATTGAAATGAAGGCTAATTTGACCTTTGGGTGACACACATAAGTCGGTGTGTCCGAAAACATAGTTACTGCACTCAGCCTTTGTAGGGCAGCGTAGCCCTGAAATGTCTGGGATTCTGTGAATATTTGTCGGTGTCATCATCATTGACAGCCAATGAAGGACCAGCATTCACAAGTAGGCCATGTGTGGCCTGCTTGTACGTGAGGCGCAGCAAGTTGGCACCTCGACAGAGTGTATTTCCAGTTGTGGGCTCGCCTTAAAGGCGAGAACACTATGTTATCGTCATTATTTATATATATATATATTGTGGAGACTGAACCCAAACCAAGGCACAAGAGAGCAAAGACCGTGTTGCCAACTCGGGCATTTATTGAACAGTTCTTATTTTACAACAGCATTGTAATGCAACGTAGCATGAATGAACAACATAAATGTGAATAACTGAAATTGTCTTTTAATAAATCAACACAAGGTTTTCCCGGGACGGGGCTGTCGTTTCTCCTCTTCGTGGGGCGGCCAGGGGGGGGTAGGTAAGAGTTACTTTAAAGGGGTTTCCCTCCACAGGAAACAGGCGAGTCTAATTCCATTGTATAGTCTCTCTTCCCCACCGGCGCTAGGTGAGTATAGTTCCTCTCTACAGGTGACAGGTAAAGTATTTCTTTCCCATAGGTAATAGGTGAGTATAGTTCTTTTCCACAGGTGACAGGGAATAGGTGAGTATAGTTCTTTTCCACAGGTGACAGGTAATAGGTGAGTAGGTGCCCGCTCTTACACAAATCCGTCTAATTCTCTATCTTCTAAATAAAATGAACACGGGGTATAATGGGCCTGGGGCCAGAGAATTTCCGGATACTAGTAAGGTTTTAAGGGAAGTGAGATATACTCAACAAAATAGGAATAGGGGTGGCTCGCTGGGGGTCCGGAAGGTAAGGCTGTGGTCTCCTTTTCCAGGTCCTTCTCCTCAGCTCGCCGAGTACACACTCTCCAGTGATAGGTACACACTCCACAGTGAGTCAGGTTTGCGCTCCTCATTGATCCAGGTACACACTCCTCAGTGTCAGTCCGCTCCCAGTCCATGCCTAGAAGTAATGAGTAGAAGGAACATTACTATAATGCACTTTACACAGTAACATGCGGTGGAGAGGGAAATATGGTGGCTCTTACCGCCTGTCTGCCCATGATCAGCTTGTCAGAGACTCCCAGCACAGACTGAAGGGGAGAGCGAGCTCAGTACTTATGCACCCCTGTGTTGGGTGGGGCCCACAGGTGCATACGCTTGTGCCTGATGAAGCGTGTGGGCCGGCAGGTAACGCCCGTCAATCACTTGGCCCACACAGTGTGTTGGTCTGCTAGGGCTCGCTCTCCCATCCAGGGTGCGCTTCTTTGACATGCAGGGCCTACCTGGCGGGCGGTGTCCGAACGAACCACCACAATATAGTGAGTTCCGTCGCAGACAGTATAAAGGCATTAGGCCTATTTATATAGTGAGTTGCGTCGCAGACAGTATAAAGGCAGGGCCCTTAGCCAATGAGGTGAAGTTGAGGTGTGGAAACTCTGGTTGTGGTGTTAGCTGGAGTATTGGTTGAGCTTCACATGACAGTTAGCATGCTGCAGAAATTATAGTCACGAGCGAGCCCATTTCTAGTTATTATTATTATTACGAGCCCTTCTCTACCGGCCGTTAAAAATCACTGATGGCCGCGATTGTAATTTTTCTGTTCTGAATGAAAGAAAATACTATTGCAAAAAAAAAAAAGGAAATACACGTATTACATTTACTTAGATTAATTTTACTCAGAGCCTCCGAAACAGAGCACATGAGTGGAGTGAAGCGGGGACAAAAGACACTCCGTGCTCCACAGGGCTGTTGTCCCGCTCGCTAATTGCTCTGCCACCGTGCTGCTCCGCCCTCCGCTGTTCCGTTGCTCACCTTGATTTGCGCATCTCTCTCTCCGCGCTCGCTCCGCTCAAGGTCGTCAATCAGAGTCAGCAACCAAAATAAAAAAAAGGATTTTGCTACCATGTCCGAAACAACATCTCCTTTAGTCCAGTCATTTTAGGCCAAAATTAGGCCAAACCTAGAACAAATTGCAATAGTAGCAAACTCAACTGATTTTGTATCCTCAATATGTCCTTAGTGAGGGAAAAAAAGTCCCAAGGAATCCCACCGGGGCAAAGTTTTGAAAACGACCTATCTACCTTCACTTACTATACACTACAATATAAAGGAAAAAATGACTGAAAAAAAATCTGCTTTAAGTGGGATGTGAGGGGTCAAACTAGGGGTTTTTAATTATTCTGAATCCATTGCAATCATTTGTTTTGCACGAAAAACATTCCTTGGGCCAGAAATGGCCACTCAAAACGTCAATTTTCATCAATTTTCATCAATTTTCAGTCTTTTGGGGTCCGTTTTTAGCCCAAGGAATGTTTTTCATGCAAAACAAATGCTTGCAATGGATTCAGAATAATTAAAAACACCTAGTTTGACCCCTCATATCCCACTTAAAGCAGATTTTTTTTTCAGTCATTTTTTCCGTTATATTGTAGTGTATACTAGTAAGTGAAGGTGGATAGGTCGTTTTCAAAACTTTGCCCCGGTGGGATTCCTTGGGACTTTTTTTCCCTCACTAAGGACATAATGAGGATACAAAATCAGTTGAGTTTGCTACTATTGCAATTTGTTCTAGGTCTAACCCTAACATGACTGGACTACTTTGCCACAAGTGTTCCTAACACAAATGCCTGTGAGCCTTGGCTTGATGGAGAGCTGTCTAGCCTTCAAAAGACAACATATAAGGCATTGTTTAGTAAGACGGGCAATATTAAATCCTGTTGGTTATTGATTAAGGGAGGTCGACGATCGTGGTGTGTTTTTCATTCAACCAAATCAGTCTCAATTGCATTTCAAATTGTATCCTTTGACTGGCTGGTGGTGATAAATAACTTAACTAACACAAGGTAGGCATTTTTTTGGAAGCGGTGAAAGCCGCTTCCAAGGTGTGGCTTTGTCTGTCCCATGTTTGTCCCATGCATGCAGAATTGAGGATTGGTCAAGCTTCACATGATAATTTGGCCCTCCAGACAAAATCATTCATTCATTCAGAATTCATGAAAATATAGAACTAAAGCATATAGAAAGTATAGATCTAGAAGATAGAATGTATAGATTTAGAACACAGATTTCATAGCTCTAGAACACAGAATAGGAATTCACCGCTTCACTTCGAACCGAGGTTCGATTTTTTTTATAAACATAGCCTACTTGTGTGGATGATATAGATACATGTAGATTGACTTGAAATTAAATCTTGATAAAGGGAATTCTCTGTCTGCTCTCCTCTCTGCGGTGCTGGCCCGGGTGCACTCTGCAGTCTGCACTGTCTGCGTGCGAAACATGTGGCGTGCGGCCCCAACAGGATCGGCTAGGAGCGGAGGAGGGTTGGCGCTCCAAGGAATGGAGAAAAATCCTCGCTCCAATTCTCCATAGCCGCTCAGACCCATTTGAAAACTCGCTCGCTCATGCTCAACAAAAAAAAGCCCTGCACCGCTCGAACTCCGCTCGCATGCTCCGAAATATGGGAAATATCGCAGATTTCCATGGCACCCAGCAAATAAATAATTGTTTCATCATGGGCACTCAGAGTGTTAAATTGTCACCTCACTGTCATGCGGGACCCCACTGCTAGAAGCATAACTATATTCTTCCTGTGATTTATTTTTTCCTGTTATTGTTGTTTTTTCGTCTCTGCTTCAGAGAGGAGCGTGAGTCGTGGATCCGGGTCAAGTACGAGCTGAGGCTGTTTGTGGCGCCGGGTGGTAGCGGTATGGACACGCTGGTGCTTCTTCAGGGTACCTAACTGACTGAAACTCTTGTCACACTGTTTACAGATGAAGGGTCTTTCTCCGCTGTGGATACGCTGATGTGTCTTCAAGTTAACTATCACACTGAAACTCTTGTCACACTGTTTACAGTGGAAGGGTTTTTCTCCGGTATGGACACGCTGGTGCTCCCTCACAGCTGATAACTTACGGAAACTCTTGTCACACTGTTTTCACACAAAGGGTTTTTCTCCAGTGTGGACACGCTGATGTGTCTTCAGGTTACCTAACACACTGAAACTCTTGTCACACTGTTTACACACAAAGGGTTTCTCTCCACTGTGGGTACGCTGGTGAGTCTTCAGAGTTGCTAACACACTGAAACTCTTGTCACACTGTTTACACAAAAAGGGTTTTTCACCACTGTGGACACGCTGGTGCGTCTTCAGGCTGTCTAATACATTGAAACCCTTGTCACACTGTTTACACACAAAGGGTTCTTCTCCACTGTGAATACGCTGGTGTCTCTTCAGGCTACCTAACACACTGAAACTCTTGTCACACTGTTTACACTGGAAGGGCTTTTCTCCGGTATGGACAAGCTGGTGTGTTTTCAGGTTACATGACTGACTGAAACTCTTGTCACACACTTTACACACAAAGGGTTTCTCTCCAGTGTGGACACGCTGGTGTGTCTTCAGAGTTGATAACATACTGAAATCCTTGTCACACTGTTTGCAGACGAAGGGTTTTTCTCCAGTGTGGACACGCTGGTGTGTCTTCAGGTGACCTAACCGACTGAAACCCTTGTCACATGTTTTACACTGGAAAGGTTTTTCTTTGGTGTGGACATGCTGGACATGCTGTGCCGATACCTCAATTAGGTTTTCGTTCATGTGTAGGTCATCAAATGTTTCTTTATTTAGCCTGGCTGTGTTGAAGTCCTCGCGAGATCTCGGTTTGTCTGTGTCTCCTTGTTGCTGGCTGGTTGAACAGCTGGTGATTGTCCGATAGGAAGATGAGGGCAGCTGTCCATTGCTCATCATTTGACGGTAGAGGTGGTTGTGGCTCCTCTTCATGTCTTCATGTAGGGTGACCCGAGACGTGAAGGCACATGGACACTCAGAACAGGACACCTGTGTCTTGGAAGATTGGTTCATGGCCACCACCCTCTGCTACTTGGACTGTAAATTGGAAGGCGTTTGTTTCTTCGTCTCTTTCTGGCTGGAAAGACTAATTTAATATATTATCTGTCAATCCCTTCTCCTCCTCTACTGTATGTCTTTATATACTGTATCGCTGCCTCTCTGACTCTCACAGTACACCATATCTGTAAAGACCCTCTCTTGGTCGTGCCCAGACTAAATGTGACGTTTAAAAACTGTGTCACATCTTATTCAGGTTGACCAAAGCTTTGGTCTGACGTCACACAACACAAACCATTGACATCATTCTTATAACACCGATTTGCAAAGGCAGCTGGTAGTCTAAGACAAATCGCACCCGTGCGAAGTGAGCGGTGCAAACACGATGGTAGATGTCATTTTATGTGGTTAATGAGGAGGAGTATGACAAGTATGACATCACTGTCAATATAGGAAATTAATATAAAACTAAAGATAGTAATGACAAGTATGACATCACTGTCAGTATAGGAACTTAGTATAAAACTAAAGATAGTAATGAGATTTCACAGACCCTTAGTATAGGAAATTTGTATAAAACTAGAGATAGTAATGAGATTTCACAGACCCTTAGTGAGATGAGATCAATGGACAAAATGTGGAGTTGACATACGGTCAGACAGACAGAAAAGATGTCTGTCTGACCGACAGAAAAGATGCATCATGGATAAATCAACAGAATCGAAGTGTTTCATTGGTCTGGCTAACTCATGTCATCATCATTAGTGACATTATAATTTTGGTAAAAAAGCAGGACATAGGAGCGGTTTGCACCGCTCAAAAAGGACAATCATTTTATCCGCCCGGTGTGTGTTCCCCTTTAGGTGACTCAAGCTCCTCAATAAACGAGGACAAATTAGGGCACTTTGTAAAAATCTAAAAAACCCTTGACATTTAGGCCACAAAGCCCAGAGCCATCATTAATTAAAAGTTCCCATTCACATAAAATAGCAATGAGAGAGAGAGAAAGATCAAGTCAAATCAAACCGAGATCTGTATTAAGAGCATTACTAATGAACTCCAGGCAGTAAAGCTTATAATGTCAGAGATGACAACTCTGTTCAGAGACTGCAGCTCAAGAGTCATTCAGACACAACTTGCATCTCACCTCAAAAAAGGAGTGAGATATTTCTGAATGTTATCTGGAGTGAAGTATACATCAAGATAAATGACTGGACCCTTACTCAGTGCAGTATAGGCTACTGTATATGAGAATTAATTACTGGACCCTTAAAGAGTGCAGTATGTATCAGAATGTATTACTGGACCCTTGCTCAGTGCAAGAATACTGTATATGAGAATTAACTAGAAATACTGTTCCAACGAAACAGTGTGGGCTCGCTCACGACTATATTCTGCAGCGTGCTAACTGTCATGTGAAGTCATGTTCAACCCATACTCCAGCTACACCACTCCCAGATTTTCCACACCTCAATTAGCCAGTAGCTATGAACCTCCCAAAAAGCTTTTGTCCAATGCTAGCTTAGAATAACTTCCTGCTTGCCAAGGTTTGCCTTGGCAACAGCCTTGGCAAGCTGCCGGTTGCTCAGCTAGCATTGGACAAAAGCTTTTAGGGGAGGGGCATAGCTACTGGCTAATTGCACCTCATTGGCTAAGGGCCCTGCCTTTATACTGTCTGCGACGGAACTCACTATATAATTAATGAAGATAACAGTGTTCTCGCCTTTCAGGCGAGCCCACAATTACTAGACCCTTTATACTTGCAGAGTGCATTATATATCAGAACGAATTAGAGTGCAGTTTATACAGTGTCAGATTGAATGACTGGGCCCTTACTGAGTGCAGTATATATCAGAATGAATTAGAGTGCAGTATATACATTTCATCAGAATGATTTACTAGACCTTTGCAGAAAGCAGTATACTGTATGTCAGAATAAATCATTGGACCCTTACAGAGTACGGCATTAATAGTGCCATCACAGTTTTCTACACTGTGAACTGAGGTTCATTTCAATATTTAGAACCTGACATATCGGTTAATACTTGATTACCTTTGAAATTATGTTGAAAATAATGTGGATCTTCAAAGGTTAGTACAAATGTTTAAAATTGTTGGCAAGGATATACGTTTTTAAAACAAATTGAACTCTATACGTAACGGTATATCAACTGGAGAAGCCAAGGAATGACTTCATACTTTTGTGCAGTGGGCTCTGTACTCTGTGGTTCTGTCCAGGGGCGTCACAAGGGGGGGAAGTGGGACTGAGTTACTAGGGCCCAAGGTGGAGGGGCCTTAATTACCATATGTTATACTTTAGCTATTGAAAAATAGCTGATATAGAAGCTCACAATCTGCTATTTTTAAGAAGTCATGAGAACGTGTGCAAATCTTTGAATATATGTATTTTTTAAGCGGACATCTGTAACTCAAATTTTGCGTCTGAGGACGACCTAGAGAGGGTCCCTGGAACTAAATATTTTGAGATGGGGGTCCGTGGCCAAATACATATCATTTTGGGGTTCCTTCCTTCACATGAAAAGGTTTTACCACCACTGACATAGAAACATAGGTTTTTCAAAAAACCTTTGAAATTTGAAATATTCAAAGACTTGCACAAATGTTCGCGATTTTTCAAAAATAGCAGAGCTATGTGAGCTTGTATATCTGCTATTTTTCAATGGTTAAAGCATAAAATGTGAGTGAATCCTTGTACCCAGGGCCCAGAATTTGGTGCGACACCCCTGTGGTTCTGTATAAGGCAACCAGGAATCCAGCTCACCGTTGACGACCACAACGATGTCCACAAAGTCGATCTCGCCGCGGGCTTCAACGCTGGCCTCACAGCGGTACACGCCCTCGTCTGCCTTGGTCACCTGGTGGATCTGAAGGTTGTTGCTCTGCAACACCTGGTACCTGCCTTCACAGAGACGGAGACAGAGAGAGACAGAATCAACACCTGGTACCTGCCTTCACAGAGATGGAGACAGAGAGAGACAGAATCAACACCTGGTACCTGCCTTCACAGAGACAGAGACAGACAGAGAGAGACAGAATCAGAGATGGAAAGAGAGAGAGGTAGACATAGTGTTTTTTTATACAGTGTTGTTTTGACAGCAAATTTTGATTTAGTTTTAGTCATAGTCTTTTGAATAAAACGTCATTTAGTTTTAGTCATAATTTAGTCACCTGAAAAGTATTAGTTTTTTTTTTGTCGACTAAATATCATAGGATTTTAGGCGACTAAATCTACCGTTGATTTAGTCAACTAAAATGTATTTTGGCAGGCCCATCGTAATGACTGATTTTACACTTGGTTGTGTGCTGAAAATAGCAGATCTACAAGCTCACAACGCGTCGCAGCGCGATGCGTTGTGAGCTTGTAGATCGGCTATTTTCAGCACGCAACACCTGAGAGCAACCAAACATAAAATGACTGTCTTCTCCACCAGTCTCTAGTTTTTTATTTTGTTGACGAAATTGTAAATAATTATATTTAGTCTTAGTTTTAGTCACCACAGCTTAGTTTTTGTTTCGTTTTTATTTAGTTTTCATCAGTGAAAAAAAACACAGTCGACAAACTTTTTTCGTCATAGTTTTAGTCGACGAAATCAACACTGTTTTTATAACTGCGATATTATTGAATGTTTTCTTTGCTTGGTATTTATTATGTCCATGAATTAAATACCGAGGGCTTCCAACATAAAAAAAGACTGTAAAAGGTCTTGATTGATTGATTGATTGATTGATTGATTGATTGATTGATTGAAGACTATTAGAAGTTTGCATAGAAAAAGGTACAGTTTCATGACGGTACATGTCACTGGTACAAGGTCAACTAAAAGGAGATCCTAGTAAGCACTTGGCTTATTTGCACAGGAAACCATTAAAGTGTCCCATATAACATTGAATGACAGACGAATAGAACACAGTACTATGCAGTAGATATAGCCAGATTTGATAGATACATTTATTCTTATTTGGGATGTTCCTTTTAGGCAGGGTGTTTAACTGTACTTGTACTATACTACATTTCAATTGTATTGACTATACTTGTACTGTTCTCCATTTTTGTCTAATAAAATAATCAATCAATCAATCAATCAATCAATCAATCAATCAATCAATCAGAAATAATCACAAAGAAAGACAGACACAGGAACAGATATATACTGTAGATAGATTCAGGAAATATATATAGTTTATAAATCTTGGCTAGATAGGAAGTCATAAGAATGAGTTGTCAATGCCCCTGGTGGATGACGCACGCACGCACGCACGCACGCACGCACGCACGCACGCACGCACGCACGCACGCACGCACGCACGCACGCACGCACGCACGCACGCACGCACGCACGCACGCACGCACGCACGCACACACACACACACACACACACACACACACACACACACACACACACACACACACACACACACACACACACACACACACACACACACACACACACACACACACACACACACACACACACACACACACACACACACACACAAAACTGCAACTCGCAAGTGATAAAAAGGTCAGAATATGCTGTTCCTGCTGTATTTCACATTAATGTGCTCAGGCTGATGATCGCAGAGGGAATAAAATAATGAGTGGAGGGGGTGTGAGGGGATCCTGCTTGATCAGTATGACAGGCCTAATTACTTAGTGGGTGTACAGTACAGATAGGGGGGCTTGGCATGAACCAATTATTTACGTAGATTATTCAAATTATTAGATAAAGAGAGAGAGAGAGAGAGAGAGAGAGAGAGAGAGAGAGAGAGAGAGACGGACAGAGAGAGATGGAGAGAGATACGCAGGTGAAATTAGAAACTTGTGAGAAATGAATGAGAAACGCAATCTCCATTCCTCCATAGTCCAACTGTCAATCTTCAGCTCAGCGCACATTTGCCTGATAAAGTCCACACATAGATAAAGGCTTCAGCAGTTACTACAGCAGGAGTGTCACAAGGGGGGGGGAAGCAGATCTGCTATTGAAAAATAGCAGATCTACAAGCTCGAGCTCGTAGATCTGCTATTTTTGAAAAATCGTGAAAATGTGTCTTGTTGTGTCTTTGAATATATGTATTTTTTTTTAAAGCGAATTTTGTAACTCAAATTTTGCTTCTGGGTGGTCCCTGGAACTAAAATATTTTGAGATGGGGTCGGTGACCAAATACACATATTTTGGGGGTCCTTCACATGAAACAGTTTGAGCACCACTGACATAGAATAGGTTTTAAAAAAAAAACTTTGAAATATTCAAAGACTTGCACTTAATGTTCACAATTTTTCAAAAATAGCAGATCTACAAGCTCACAGCGTGGCACTAAGTGCCGTGCTGTGAGCTTGTATATCTGCTATTTTTCAATAGTTAAAGCACAAAACAATTGTGCGGGGGGCCCGCAGTGAATCCTTGTACCCATGGGGCCCAGAATTTGGTGCGACACCCTTGCTTACATTCCCACACACTGTACACTGCTGGCTGCAGCGCTGGGATTGGACTAGTCTTATCTGATTTGTTCCCAAGCGATATGTGCAACGTCTAATGTAATCAGACCAACAATTACGATAAAGAGATAGCCATCTCCACCTTTCATCGTCACCACGGTGCGGAAGATTTGAATTTCAATTAAAACATCCGACCGTCAATGATGTTCATCGGCTCAGTGAGAGTTCAGATCACATCAGTAGAAGCAGCTCTGAGACAGGTGTGATTTTTTTATGGATATTATTCTGTGCAGAGCTTTGTTGAGCGCTCTGAGGTCAGCAACATGGCCTGTGGACACATATTCACACCGCAGCCATCTTGGATCACATGACTTCCTGGGATGGCAGCCTGCATTACAAACCATTGTGAACAATGGAGCGATGGTCCCAAAATATGAGTTCTATTCAACCAATTTCTTTTGACCAAATTGACAAATGGGCAGATGACAACATCGACAACCCAAAAGGATTAAATAGAAGGGTATATCCACAACATTCATGGTAGTTAGGTTGCAGTGTTACTCTGTACAAAGACTTGCTACAGTATCTGTGCAGACTAGTGCTTGCTCTGCCATCATATAGTTAATATTACTGTATTGTGATTTTTGCATATTAATCAGGAACAATCTAACAACAAATAGTTAATATGATGGTGGAGCAAGCACTGCACAGATAGCAAGCCTTTGTACACAGTAGGCCTAAGGTTGCAACCTAACTTACCTTGAATATTGTTACCATGGATGTAATCAATCCAGTTACTGTAGCCCTTCTATTTAATCATTTTGGGGATGTTGATGTTGTCATCTGCCCATTTGTCAATTTGGTCAAAAGAAATTGGTTGAATAGAACTCATATTGTGGGACCATTGCTCCATTGTTCACAATGGTTTGTAATGCAGGCTGCCATCCCAGGAAGTCATGTGATCCAAGATGGCCGCGGTGTGAATATGGTCTATTAAGTGCCGTGCTTAAGAGAAAAACACAGGGTCTTACTGTGGCGTTCCTCTGTGATCTCTTGGTTCTGGTAGTACCACACCACCACAGGCACCGGGGAGCTGATGACGTCACACACCACCTCCGCCGTCTCGCCGTGGCGGAACTCCTGCGGCGACTGCACCTCCTGGAAGGTCAGCCTCTCTGTGAGACAGATCACACACAGATGGTAACATTAAAGGGGACCATGAATTTCACATTTTTCATTTCGTTCTTGTTTTTGGTCTTCCCAGTGCCTCTTCCAGCCCCCCCAAAAAAACATTCATTAACTCTAAGCCTTGCCTTTCATTTCAGAGATTTTCTGAATGGGTGTGTCTAAACGATACTCTTTTGAAATAGGGCCCTTTTTTATGTCACAGGCCCTTGTTTATGTCACAAAGGGGCTCATTTCCTATTGGGCACCCTAGAGAAGGGGGCGGTACTTTTTGTTAGGCTATATTCTATAGACACACACACACACACACACACATACACACACACACACACACACACACACACACACACACACACACACACACACACACACACACACACACACACACACACACACAGACAGACAGACAGACAGACAGACAGACAGACAGACAGACAGACAGACAGACAGACAGACAGACACACACACATATATATATATATATATGTATGTATATATATATATAAATTATATATATACTGTATATGAGGTGGAACCATGAGAGAAAGTGGTATTAACATTGGCTTCAATGGATTGACTCTACATGATTCTCATCACGGTACCATGTTAATCTTCTCTGTATCGTTCCAATGTTAGCCCAAAGACAGTGCCCCGTTGACAACAAAGGGCATTTTGGTATTGCATCTGAAATGGCTTGGAATTAGAGACAGACAGAACATGAAATTTAAATATATATATAATATATAAAATATATATTTTGAAAAGCATGGTGGGGCCCCTTTAAAGAAACTATTCCTGAAAACCCTGTGTTGTTTGTTCCAGGACAATGCTGTTGTAATGTTCTTGCATGCAAACATTAGTGTCTCTCTCCATGTTGATGTTACGCTCATTCCTTCAGGTCTGAATTTCATTACTCAAATTAAATCATCTTGCTTTGCATAATGAAAAGTAAATTAGTCATATTGTAGTTGAGCTGATTAAAAAATACATTTAAATAAAATCAATATAACCCTAGACCTAGATGGAATTGCGGGCTAATTAACTAGGGTCTGACAAATATGAAAAATATTTCAGTGCCAGAGGTGGAATTACTTACACAATACTGTTACATCTTTTCAAGCCATACACTGAAAACACACATTTTCTAATTTGACCAGTTTCTATGTCTACAGCATGTTTAGCTGAGCTAATAGCATAAACTGAAACATATGTATCACCATTTAAACACAACTCAACATATTCTGATGTGAACAGATTCTAATCACTCAAGGCTAACCCTGTAAGGCCTGAATTAATGTTTTACTTGCAAAAAATAAATAAATCAACCTTTCACATCATGGTGTTTAGCAGTCCTATTCAGAGGAAAATGTCATGTTTTCTTTTTTTTATGTTTTTGTAAGGTTTTATAGCCATAAATCATAAATCATAAATCATGCTCTAATTTACATTTGGGGAATAGTTTTCTCAATAATAACATATGTACATGTTCTAGACATTCTAATGATTGCAAAACAAATTATTACAGTAATTTTACTTAATATGTTTTTGTGAGGAATAGCTTCAGGGAAAAGTGAGATGTTGTTCGTCCAGACTCTGGACTCCAGAGATCTTGAAGTTGTGTTGAATATCAGCCTCTGTGGGGGGTATTCATATGCAAACCGTGGCCAAAAAAACTGGAAAATTAATTATTTAAAATCTTTTTTGATCAAATATAAATGTGTCCAAAAAGCATGGGCTTGCAGGGCTAAGGCAAAGGAAATAGTAGGATGTGTTTCCGTAGCCACAGGACCGCTGGAAGTATAGGCTGTGCAATACGTCACTGTCGGGCAGAATCCTTGTGTCTCCAAGTTGTTTTCACTTGGACCACCAAGCTCACAACGTGTCGTATCGCGACGCATTGTGAGCTTTTCAAATTGCCAAGGTATAAAATAGGGCTAAAGTGGTTCATGCAAGTATATTTTATAATATCATAATTTATATCTGCAAAGTAACTAGTAAATAAAGTTTTCAAATAAATGTAGTGGAGTAAAAGAACAATATTTGGATCGGAGATGTAGTGGAGTAGAAGTAAAAGTATTGGAAATTGGAAATACTCAAGTAAAGTACAAATACCTAAAAAGTGTACTCAAGTACAGTACTTAAGTAAATGTACTTAGTTACTTTACACCAATGCGCGAGCACACACACACACACACACACACACACACACACACACACACACACACACACACACACACACACTATATATATATTTATTTACATCACTTGTGGGTACATTACATAGACTTCCATTCATTTTTATGCAAGTCCTGTGGCCTTACCCTAACCTCTATCCCTAAACCTAACCCTAAACCTAACCCTAAACCTAACCCTAACCCTAACCCTAACCGTTGTGGGGACCTACTATGTTTTCCCCACACTGTCAGAGGTCCCCTGCAGGTGACTGTGTGAACATGCGTTTAGTTCCCATAAGTATAGCTAGACAAACTCTCACTCACACACACACACACACACACACACACACACACACACACACACACACACACACACACACACACACACACACACACACACACACACACACACACACACACTATATATTTATTTACATCACTTGTGGGTACATTACATAGACTTCCATTCATTTTTATGCAAGTCCTGTGGCCTTACCCTAACCTCTATCCCTAAACCTAACCCCTAACCCTAACCCTAAACCTAAACCTAAACCTAAACCTAAACCTAACCTAACCCTAACCCTTAACCTAACCCTAACCGTTGTGGGGACCTACTATTATATGTTTTCACCACACTGTCAGAGGTCCCCTGCAGGTGACTGTGTGAACATGCGTTTAGTCCCCATAAGTATAGCTAGACAAACTCTCACTCACACACATGAGTGCATATATATTAAGAGGACTTTTGCACGCATTTAATTTCCCTGGGGGTCTACTGTACGTACAGTTGACTTTCTAAATCAACATTCTTACTCGTGTGGTACATTTATATACACCTATACAGTTGTTCTTCCCGGAGGCAAAGGTGATTGTAAACTGCATTCTGTTTATTTTTCTGTTTTTGCACACTAACAGGCCATACTGTCAAGAAATAAAGTACACAAACAAGGCATCTCAAAAAGAAATAACATAAATAGGCCATACCTACATAGATACATAAACACAGAGTCAGAAGATAGATAATATAATAACGTTAACAAAATAAGCAGAGACAATCACGCGTTTTAAAGCGTCAATACAAGTAGGTTTTCTCTTATTTTCTAGGACTCAGGCATAAGCATATCTTGAGGGGAAAGATATCCAATTGCCATTATTATCTGAACTTAATCTTGAGATAATTTCATTCATCAATTGTAGATTGACAACGCATCGTCCTGCGACGCGTCGTGAGCTTGGAGGTCGGCTATTTTCGCTACGTGATACTACACTGAACTAAGCATAATCGACTTATTTCACCATAGTAAGAACTGCATTCTTGGTCTGGAGAGGGCACTTTTTTAACAAACGGATAAAAGGGCAGGGGCTCAAGCCCCCTTTGATGTCTATGTGTGCACGTGCCTGACAGCAACACTATTTTCAATTCAATTCAAAGGGCTTTATTGGCATGAGAAAACATACGTTTACATTGCCAAAGCAGAAGTGTACACAATACAATACAATACAATACAATACAATACAATACAATACAATACAATACAATACAAATGGTGAAAAGAGTGTAACAGTTAGTTGCATCAAGGTTACGGCAGGGATATATACAATGGTTTTTAAGGTGGTTGGGTTCCTATCACATCTCCCTTCTGCTCACTGGTTTTCTCCATTTGCATTTTGTCGATAGATTTCTGTCTGCTCCTTACAATGTGCTCTTCACCCCCCCACCCACCCATGCCCCCCTCTGAGTGGAAATGTGTGTCTGCATCCTGCTGTCTTCATTAGCTGCTCAGATGAAGCCACAAGCTTTTAGCCATGGTCTTCATTTGTTTTCAATTCCTTCTCCACTCTACTTTTCTTTTATTATTTATTTGTTCATCCTACTAATAAAGGAGCAAACTCACGCTCTAACGCTCTAACGCTCTAACGCTCACGCTTATCTACGTTTATCTATTCACTCGCTTCAGCAACTGATCCCAAAGTTCACATGGTATTGGCCATTAGCATTATACCAACGGTGACGGAGCCCGAATTTAATTTCTCACAAATTAAAGCTGTTTATTAGCGTTTTCTACTGTCTGTTGCCAGGGTTACGGTCCGTTCCTCCAGGCCATGGGATCTGTAGCCCCACACACACACACACAGCTCCCTCTCTCACAGTTAGGAATGTGCATTCTCTCTCTCTCTCTCTCTCTCTCTCTCTCTCTCTCTCTCTCTCTCTCTCTCACGCTTTCACCAGGTGCGTTTGATGTGTGTCTCATCTTCCAACGGGTATGAAAAAAAATGTAAAATTATTTGTATCCATCATAAATATACACTCCTCCATGAGCTGCTCCTTACATTATGATGCTCCCACATATTCTCACGCACGCACCAGTTACAGTAACTTTCCCCACAACCCACACTCTGCACATATTTTGGAGCACATATCGTCGAACGGGTAAGGTCTTTATGTATAAACCAGGGGTCTTCAACAGGGGATCCGGGACCCCTAGGGGGTCCTCAGAGCAACTACAGGGGGTTATTTTTGGAAAAGATGTTTGGTGTAGAGGGGGAAAAGAGCAGACCAAGTACAGACTGAAAGGTCAAGTTTATTAAGTATTGAAGTGGTTTAAAAAAACAAACACAAATTGACACCCAAAATACACTGATGATCGTGCTGCCAAACGATGAAACTAGGTCTAAATGGAATCTATGAAAAGGTTGTGGGGGTCCCTGCTTCATCTCTCTCTCCACTAAGGGGTCCTTGGCCTGAAAACGTTAAAGACCCCTGGTATAAACTCTTCCCTCTCACTTTTGTAGTCACAGGAATGAGTCAAGGAAACATATGCTCTCCCCTGAAACTCTCTCTCTGCAGCCGCTGGCTGGTGTCAACTGGTGAACTGAGAATAAACTTGGCTCGAGCGCCGAAGGACTCTGTCTTGTGAAGTTTTGCTCTGTGCGTCGAATGTCGAGGACAAAGTGTCAAGTGGGCATGTGAGCCAGTTTGCCTCTGAGCCGTTCAGCTGAGACGCGAGAGTTTTCACTCTCTTTCTGTTTCTGGCTGGCTCGCCGCCCAGCCAACATCATCTATTCGCGCGGGTGTCACAGAGGGAAAGAAACTACCTTGAACACGAAGCCCTGACAGCCAAGTGAAGTGCTGATAAATTATTTTGCATCCAATCAGATGCATGCATCTTGTGAATTCACACAGGATTAGAGCATCAACCTAGAGCAGGCCAAGGACCCCTTAGTTGAGAGAGAGTTGAGCCAGGGACCCCCACAACCCATAGATTCCATATAGTTTCATTGTTTGACGGCTCAATGTATTATTGGATTATCATGTCAATTTGTGTTTTCAGATATTTAACCACTTGAACTGTCAATACTCAATAGACTTGACCTTTCACTCTGTACTTAGTTTGCTCTTTTTCCCCTCTACACCAAACCTCTTTGCCGAAAATAGCTGATCTACAAGCTCACAACGCCTCGCACTGCGAGGCGTTGTGAGCTTGTAGATCTGCTATTTTTGGCTAAAGTTCTCCGAATATGCACGCTATGGTTCAAATCGTTAATATAAAAAAAAAGGAGAAAAAAGTTTCTATCACACAAAGATTTGGAGGACCCCCTGTAGTAACTCTGAGGATCCCCAAAGGGGTCGCGGACCCCCTGTTGAAGACCTCTGACTTAGAGGGAACCTCTGTCTTCACAACATTATAATAGGTTATAATTTACGCTGGAATTGTTACTTGACAAATTACAGACATGGCAGATTTCAGACAATAGCAGACAATCTCCAATATTTTTACAAATTAGTAGATGTCCCCAGATGCAGTAGCACTAGGGGTGTAACGATATATATTTTAATAGATGATACATGGTTGACGATATGATACATGGACGATATTGGTTCATTCATGGCGATATGATACGATTCGATTCAATGATTTAAAATCGAAGCAAAGAAATTAAATCTGTGTGAAACGTGTCAAAAATCTATTACCGTATTATGGATATACATAAGTAAACGCTGTGATTCTCTAGCAAATACATGGACATTATATTTCAACACATATGGATACACCCGCACCTTGACATGAACACAGAGACATTTATCGTTAGACCAAGAGTAGCTATTTGGAATGGAAAAGTAATTACCCCTCTTTTTCATTTTCCTTCTTAAAATCGCTAAATACAAAGCACAAATACTTAGTTTCCATACAATCGAATATTTGCATTGCAAAACGATTCGATACCGATTATCTGCATTGTAAACGATACAATACAAAGCCAAAAACGGTACAATATATGCTTTTGCATATCGATATAGTAGATCAGTGGTTCTCAACCTGTGGGTCGGGACCCCCAGAGGTGTCCCCAAATTATTTGGGGGGTCCCCAGATGATTAACTTAATGTGCATATTGTTTTCTCACTCAACAGTAAACAAACCAACATAAAGTTTAAGTGTATAGACTGTGTATAGACTGTGCAGATACCCTTATACTATAGAGGGTATCTGCACATTTCTAAAGTGACAATTTAAGGACTTTTTCATACCTCTGAAATGACAAAGTTAAACATTGGCCAAATTGGCAAATATTAGAGGCAGAAATTGTGAAAATAGCCGATCTACATGTTCACGACGCCTCGCAGCGCGAGGCGTTGTGAGCATGTAGATCTGCTATTTTCACAATAGAACCGTGTTATAGAAAATGTATGCCTCAACTCTTTAGTGCTCGTCAGGGTGGGGGGTCCCCAGTTAAAATATGATTATTTTGCGGGTCGCGGCCTGAAAAGGTTGAGAACCACTGTAGTAGATCATTGCAAATCAAAATAGATTTTTCGATTCAGTTGCTATATCGTTACACCACTTAAGCCCGTATCATCGGGTCCGCGGTAGAAGGCTTTACACCGCGGTGTAGTCTTTTCAAGTCTTTTTGAGTCATGAAACTACAACGTTACATCATTCCTCACGGTGGAGAGCTTTCCACCGTGAGTCCCAACACATCTCTCTGTTTTTACTATCAGACAGGCAGGCTCTACACCCCCTTCACTGATTGGTCGACCTGAACCGGTCGAAACGGGGTAAAGGACTTCACCGTGGGCCGTGACTATGATGGCCTGCACTTATTTTCTGACTTGAGGTGGAAAGCTTTCCACCTCAAATTTGCGGTGGATAGGTCTCCACCGTAGACTCTGATACAGGCTTAAGTAGCACACTAGCACTTGTCCCGAGTGAATCGAGCTCAAGTTTGAGAATGCCACTATTGTCACTGGACACTGAAGGTTAGCCTGTCTGAGCCCTGTTCCCATCGGCCCCAGCAACAGTGGCGGAACTCATCCAGCAATAACACAAGATTAAACTGAAGGGAATGTTTCATGTGTCAACTCATTAGTGTAATTATTCCGAATGACTTTCTCTGTGCGCCTGTCTAATTGCACTCTCTTCCATTAAGCCATTTAGACGGGGTATGCATTATTGTTGCGTATTATTATTTAATGCTTTAACTATTGAAAAATAGCAGATCTACAAGCTCACAGCGCGGCACCGAGTGCCGCGCTGCGAGCGTGTAGATCTGCTATTTTTGAAAAATCTTGAAAATGTGTGCAATTCTTTTGATTATTTTGACCCGATTCTATAAGTGTCTTCTGAATCCTTCTAAGGTTTTTTTTTTGTTGTTTTTTTGAAAAAGATATGTTTCTATGTCAGCGGTGCTCAAACCTTTTCATGTAAAGGACCCCTAAAATTATATGTATTTGGCCACCTCAAAATATTGTATCAGGGACCCCCCAGAAGCAAATATTCGAGTTACAGATGATCACTTTAAAAATATATATATTCAAAGATTTGCTCAAATTTCCCTGACTTTTAGAAAATAGCAGATCTACATGCTCGCAGCGTGGCACTCGGTGCCGCGCTGTGAGCGTGTATATCTGCTATTTCTCAAAATATTTTATCAGGGACCCCCCAGAAGCAAAATCTACAAACGTTTGCTTTGAAAAATACATATATTCAAAGATTTGCACACATTTTCACAACTAGCAGATCTAGTTTTCAATAGTTGATTTTTTTCAATAGTTAATGCATTCAATAATTCTAGGCCTAAATGGGTTAAAATAGCAGACTATGACGGGCGGCAGTCTTTATAACTCGCCACACACAAAAATATCCTAGATTTATCATCACAGGCCAGCCAGCGCACAGCAGAACGCTGGTTCATAAATGATGCATGTCTGAAACGCACGTCTGTAATATTCAGCATTTAGAGGAGAAACAGCTCATTCATTATTCATTATGTGGTGGATCATATTTAATTGGTCATTGTTTGGCATCTTTATCCTTTTGTTTTCCAGCCGCATCCCTTTGTTCTTTTGCTTCATAAGATCAACAGCATTAAGAATCCTCTAAATGTTATTATTTATGGTGTGTTTTGTGCACTTTAAGTCATAGTTTGAGATATTTTGACACTAAACGATGTATTTGTAGTTGCGAACTTGCCACCTGGCTTATGATTTATGCATGACCATAATGGCCAAAAGTGTCGGTTTGATTGTTTAACACATCGGGTGCCCAGAATTATTCGACGTTTAATTTGCTGGTGCCCATGGCAACCCGCCATTTTACCTACCTTCGAAGTACTGGCGAGAAAAGTAATCCGAGTAAATGTAATCCAAGTATGTCCTGTTTATTTCGCGAAAATCTTTTCTTTCAGTCAGGACCGTTTTTTATCAATTCTAAGCCACAGTGTTTGTGTTACGGCCGGTAGAAGAGGCTGCCGTTTTGAGAAAAAAAAGAAAAAAGGAAGAGAATTCGTATCATCAAAATGTAATGGTCGATCACTTGGTTAAACATCTGATTAATCTGATTGGCCTGGTAATGTTGTTCCATTTGTCTTTTTATGTATTATTGTGATTTTACCCCTTTTTTCTCCTCAATTTAGTCATTATGCATTATTTCTGAGTATTGTCACTGCTGTTGTATCCTACTGGCTCATCTTCAGTGAGGAGCCCCTACCAGGAGAACCTAGAGCCTCCGTGTGTATGCCTCCACCAATCTGTTGCAGATTTACATCCATGTCTTTCCAGGCTCATATACCGGCAGTACAGCTACAGCAGGGCTTTTCAAAGTGGGTGAGGGGGCACCCTGGGGTTCCGTGACGGCAGTCCAGGGGTGCTGCGAGATAATTTGATAATATTTGGAAATCATTTGGACACTTAAAAAAATATTTAGTATCATTTTACAGTACAAAGATATTTTCAGTCAGTTCTAACCAAAATGGCTATTATCTCAACATTTGCCTTGCAACATAATCGTTAAATATGCTATAAATACAGGGTGCTGGGAGTGAAACATATGAATATAATGCAGGGGTGCCTCGGATGAAAACAATATTTAGAGGGGTGCCCTGAGCCAGAAGAAAGTTTGGGAACCCCTGAGCTACAGCATGAAACCTTGACCATGGACCACCAAACTCAAGTCAGTTCACCCCAGACAGCTGACATATTTTCAACTTCAAAATAGGGCATTAACGAAAAAGTCGACTCATCTGGGGACCCCCCAAAACAATTGGGGGGTCGTGTGTGATGTGATGTCGTCATCAAACGATAAAGTCGACTTCAACTCAACGTTTTACTGAGTCGAGTCGACTTGCAAAAATCACAAGTCGTTAATGCCCTACTTCAAAACGAAAGGGTTAGGGTAAGGGTGAGTCGTGACTCATACAAACACTGATATGAATGTGTTCCATGTGTATCACAGTGTGAGCCTGTTCGCGGTGCGGTGAGTTACTCACGGTAGATCTCCAGCACCACGGTGGCCTCCTGGCTCTGCCCGCTGGCGTCGGTGGCCTGGCAGCGGTAGATGCCGGCGTCCTCCACCACGGCGTTGTAGATGATGAGGCGCGAGCGCGACGTCTCCGTGTGCAGCGCCACGCGCTTGGACGCCACCATGCGCTCGCCCTGCGGGTTGAACCACTCCAGCCGCACCAGCTCCCCAATGGCTGGGTGGGTTGAGAGAGAGAGGGAGAGAAGACAACAGCAGGGGCGTCGTGAGTACCTGAGACGAATAACAGTCTAATAGGGCTCTATTATGATCCAGGTCTTATGCCTTATGCCTTAACTTCTTTGCCTTTTTTTTTTTACTATTTTGAAAAACATTTTTAAATACTTCAAATGCTGATCTACATCTGCACGTTGTGAGCTTGCAGATCATCTAATTGAAATATTTAAAAGAATATGTCTATATAGTAAAAAAAGGCAAAGAAGTTAAGGCATAAGGCATAAGACCTGGTTCATAATAGAGCCCTATGTCCGTATTTTAACATTTTGGATAAAGATATTTTTTTTATTTACCAGACTATAAACCACACACTAGACGTTTTTAATCTCTTAAAGTCTTAATGTACTCCCCTCTCATTTTGTTGGATTTGATTTTTTTACTTAACTCATATATATTGTGAATTATAAGACATAATACCTATGGGAAGTGGAAAAACAGTATATCTCCAACAGTTTGTGGAACAACAGTATAAGTCAGTACAAGCGATATTCAGCAGAGAAAGGGAGCAGATAACATTAAAACCGACAATTAAACAAAATGAGGGGGGGTTGCATTAACAATTTAACAGATTAAAAATGACTAGTTTGTGGTTTACAGTCTGGTAAATCCAAAAATATGTATATTAAAAAAAAATCAAATATGGACTTATACTTGTTATTCGTCTCAGGTACTCAATTGGGCATGGCAGGGGTATGCAGCTGCCATACCCTGGGTCCAGGGGGGGGGGAAATAAAAGTTAAAAATAAATATAAATCCATGAATGTGTCTTTGTCTATCTGTGCTGGTTATTATGTTGTTAAATTACAGTAAAATAACTGCAAATGCAACATTTAACAAAATGGTCACTTTAACAAGGTATTATAATTATATTCTCCACACTTTTATTCGCCCCATCTTGACAGAATGGTATATTCCCAGGTTCCGCAGGTCAGCTGCACAGGTGCAATGCATTATTGTTAATTGTGGCACGTTTACTAACATGCCAAGTTTAGCTGCACTTGAAAAACCGTTCCAGGCTGCCATATCCAGCCCAAGAAACTATAGAAACCTGTGTCAAAAACTGACAAAACTCGTTTTTTTCAGACATTGTGAAAATAGCCGATCTACATGCTCACAACGCCTCGCAGCGCGAGGCTTTGTGAGCATGTAGATCTGCTATTTTCACAATAGAACCGTGTTATACAAAATGTAATGCCTCTTGTCCATGAGGACTCCCATCTTTGCCATACCCTAGCTTTTGCTGAACTGACGCCACTGGACAACAGTGGTTGGAAAGGTACTCACAAGTAGGGTTGTCACGATTATGACATTTCACATGACGATTAATTGTCACTCATATAATAATTGAACAATTTAATTGTGTTTTTGTCGCTGACAATTACATTTCTGTTTGGCTTTTAGGCTTTGAAGTTGGACATGGCAGATATGACCCATAACCTAAATATATAAAGAAATTACTGACATATTTGACAACTTAATACTTAAAAAGGAACATTGATAGTGGAAATAGCCAATCTACAAGCTCACAACGCGTCACGATGCGAGCTATCAATGTTCAACTATCAATGTTTTTTTTTAAGTGTAAAGTTGTCAAATATGTCCTTCATTTCTTTGTATATTTGGGTTATGTGTCATATCTGCCATGTGCAACTTCAAAGCCTAAAAGCCAAAAAGAAATGTAATTGTCAACAAAAACACAATTAAATCGTCAATCGTAATTATTTGAGTGACAATTAATCGTCATGTAAAATGTCATAATCGTGACAGCCCTAGGGGCAGCTACTGTAAGAGCTGTAAGGGGGTACTTTTTTCACAGCAGATGTTTCACAGACCCAGATGGTCAACCACAAAAGCTATATACTGTACTTCATAGTACGTCAAATAGCAAAAAATAGAAGATATACAAGCTAACAACGCGTTACAATGTGACATCTTGATCTGCTATTTTCATCAAAATGTTCGACTATTATATGACTCTCAAGCCAGGCAACTCTTCCACAGTCTTTGAATGCTACAAAGAGTCTGTAACTACGCCTTACCAGTAAGACTCCCTAATCGGGAGATAAGCGACCGTCAGGTCGCATACACAAACTTTAGAAGGCAATCGTAGCCAATCAGGAGGGAATATGGGAAATGGGAAGGATCCATGTTGATGACATGACTTTAGAGATACTGTGTACCGCTTTGTGTGATTTTAGGCTAAAATCTGTAGGAGCAGTGTCCCAAAATGTGTTCTGCAAAAATCGGCCTGATGGTGGCGCTAGAAGAGGGCCATGTGAGAAATGAGGTTGGAGGTTGTGAGTTGCCATCCAAGGAGTGTGTGTGGAAAGTTTGGCATGGATAGGGACAACGGTGGCAGAGATAAGAGTACGGCAAAAGTGTGACGTGACGGACAGACAGACAGACGGACAGCCGGTGGAGCTTTTCATAGTAACTTGCGTTTTATAGAAACTTGCGACCTCACAGGTGACATCACGCTGACATCTGCTATTCTGACTGGAAGGGAATTTCATCAATCATCATGAGCTTTTCATGAAAATGTGTTAAAATAAATTATTTAGAATATAGGCCTATATATTTTTTTTGAATTTCCATTTATTCTTAGCAGCAAGCTAGACAGGCTTCGACTAATTTAGTTTACAGTAGGAATTATTTATGTGACTGCAAAGCCGAAACTGAAGTGGGGTGTAGGCAGCAATTCCACTTTATATTCTTTGCCTTTTCAGTGCTTCAAATACCCAGACTTTTAGACAGAAGCGTTTGAAAATAGTGTGAGCCAACATTCTGTCTCTTGAGTCTAGGGTTCACGAGGTTGAACACAGCGGAGTGTAGTAACATTATCTCTAAATCTGTTTTGTTTAGGCGTTACTGTGTGCCAGCTTGAACAAAAGTTGGCATGCAAACATGCTGGCTGTGAAGAAGGACTCAGTGCTGAATCATATCGATGTCACCATTTTTGTTCCAGATATGCTTGCCATTAAATGTAAGTGCAATAACCAGCTTTCCAATATGTATCTATGCGACCATGAATAACCCCATTTTCTCCCGGAGATGCAAAGTAGTTAGAACCACATCATAACTATGTTGGTTCCAGTGCTAACAGACAAATACCAGATTAATTTGTAGACCTTTCAATGCAAAGATTATGAATGTTTTGATATGATACTGTTCAGGCTGATTTGGTTTACCTATGACCCTAGATTACTATGTCTATGCATTTTATGTATTACATTATCCGCTCAAACTGGTACGCAAACCACTGTTGCCTGAAACCGGAACCCTCAAAGCAATGCACTTTATCAAGTCAGGGATCCTCGAATAGCTAGTCTCTGGCTATGACCCCCCTATTGCAGACTTGTATTATACTGGTATACCGGTATGGGGACACCAGGTTGAGTGGATATACTGACAATAAAATCTTTATTGATACGGAAATCAAATTACAATTTTTTCCATCTGCAATCTTTACTTGTTCTTGTTTGAATAACTTGATTCAATATCCACAGCTGTGTCACTGCCTCGGTTTCTGAGGGAAAGCCTGGTGATCGTTAACAACGGGCGGTTTGATCCGGTCTAGGCGGAAACCACAAGCCGAAGAAGCGGTGTCGCTTTGTTTTGGTTCCCTCCGTTTGTTTCCCCAATCCCTATTAAAATGCTCGAGTAGACTAGTGTAGTCTTGCCAGTCACTACGAGGTGGAATAAAAGATACATATCCCAAACAATTTTTTCAAAAGCAAAACTACGCAGCATCAAGGAGTTTATAAGGTAGGCCCTAAAAGTATGTCCTTGAGCGCAGGGGAATTATTTTGGGTTAAAACTGAATCCGGTTTGATAGTTCCCGGCAAATTGTAGTCCTTTGAGTACTACAACATGACGTAAAGTGGTTTCCTCTCCCGACAGGATCAAACCTCGAAAAGTGAAGTGATCCCAGACTACATGATCCGTGCACAGATCGTGCATGATGTGCACGCACGCGCCCACGTTAAAAGGTAAGGACAACGTGGCAGTCAACCCCCGAAAGTCGATGTTTTTAATAGCAGTAAATGAGTTTTAATATCAAGTACAGGTAGATATTGTTGTGCATAAAGTGAGAGGAGAAGGGTAGGGGAAGGAGAGAGAGTGAGTGAGACAAAGAGAGAGATGGAGAGAAAAGAAACGAAAAAAGTTTTTTTTAAGCGAGCATTTGTAACTCAAATTTAGCTTCTGGGGGTCCCTGGAACTAAATATTTTGAGATGGGGGTCCGTGGCCAAATAAATATCATTTTGGGGGTCCTTCACATGAAAAAGTTTGAGCACCACTGACATGGAAACATAGGTTTTTCAAAAAATCTTAGAAGGATTTGAAATATTCAGACTCCGCACACATTTTCACGATTTTTCAAAAATAGCAGATCTACAAGCTTGCAGCGCGGCACTTGGTGCCGCGCTGTGAGCTTGTATATCTGCTATTCTTCAATAGTTAAAGCATTAAATGTGAGTGAATCCTTGTACCCAGGGCCCAGACTTTGGTGTAACAACAACCAACGTGAGCTGCTCCATTTTTAGCTGCTACTTAACATCACACATTCTGAATTCACACCTTCACAGAGGTCTTCCTGCCTCATCAGGAGACCAAGCAGAACTTGGGCTGACTGGAATTATATGCTGCTTCAATGGAAGCACGTCTGCTCACAGTCTGGCTTCAAGATTCAATAACGTTCACACCACAAAAATGTCAAATTCTCCTAGTGGCAATAAGTGAAGTGAATCATTCCCCATAAAGGTTCAGCTTTGTCTTAATCATCATGATTTATTATTGATCAAATCACCAGAACAGGACATTGCTGTTGTACAAGTCTACAAACCAGATTATATTCAATGCCAATGTTTTAAATTGGTTATTCCTACAATAACCACTGTAGCGGTCCAATACAGTTGAGCTGACCTTTTCACAGCAGCCATTTGCTAAGGGAAAAATCGCTGAGGGTAATACGATTTATTGAGAGTGTGCGTGCGTGCATGTGTGTGTGCGTTTCATCTAGGTGTTACTGTTACATGGATATGTCCTGTACATTTAACTTCATGCTGGCACAAAGAAACACCTAAATGAAACACTTCCACAATTCAGACAGTTACCTGCGTTTTTGCATTATGATGTTGCAACTAGGTTACTGCCTTAACTCATTTCCTGCGATCCCCGTCGAAACCGTTGATTTCACGCTGTACCTCTCTGCGATGCCCGTCGATCCCGGAAATTTAATTAGCTTTAATCATTATGAAACAATTAAAAGTATGGCCGCTGTATATAACCGCTTCGGAGACTTTAGGCCCGCCTCCTAACTGTAGCCTGTCGTATTTCCTGTTTAGACCGGATCTAGGTTTCCATATCCGGTCTGACGTCAAATCATAGCTCCGTTCCCATAAGTTTTCCTTGTAAACAGAGGAAGGAGCTGCTCGGTCATATCATCGTCTTTTTTCACACGTTTTTTTTTTAATTTGGTAGCTGTTTGATTCTTGTGCCAGCCTGGCATATGATCCGCGCACATATATCGTCTGCTATGTGCGCGAACGTGTCCACGTGTTACCATTGCGCACAGCTGGCCGTTTGCAATGTTTTCTTATGTAACACTAGCGATACAGCAGGGGTAACAGCCTGGCAACGGATTTGTCTATTCCAATGGATTTTTTTGTATTCGAAAGCTGTCATCGAGTCTACACGTCTACTAGATGAGTCGCGCACAGATAGTGCACGATGCGTGGGCGTGCCCACGTTAAAAGGTAAGGACAATTTGGCAGCTGTTACTACAGCTATGTTTAAAATGGCAGCAAAATTGTTAATAGGCCTGAATCGGGGAAATAATTAAGCCCTAGCAAGAGGGCGCTATAATCTACTGTAGTGGCTGAATGTTGTCTATTGCACTTTTAAATTAACAGTTTTTTACTGTGCACTGAACAACTTCTCTGAGGTTCAGTGATGCATGCCAACATGGTTTAACTGAACAGCATTTTGAGAGCTTTCACACATATTGCTCTACTCTGAGCAGCTGAGTTCCATCCGACATCGTTTCTGGAACATAAGGACTGAAATTATGTGATCATTCATGTCATAATAGTGGATTTACGGCAACACATTTCATGGTTCAAATGTAATTACGTGTGAACACATGCACACACAAAAGTGTGTGTGTGTGTGTGTGTGTGTGTGTGTGTGTGTGTGTGTGTGTGTGTGTGTGTGTGTGTGTGTGTGTGTGTGTGTGTGTGTGTGTGAGAGAGAGAGAGAGAGAGAGAGAGAGAGAGAGAGAGAGAGACACAGACAGACAGACAGAGACAGAGAGAGATACTGGGGCTGACATTTCTAAAAGGGTCTTCTGGTGAAAATATTGAAAATAGCAGACCTCCAAGAGTGACACGTTGTGAGCTTGGAGGTTGTCTATTTTCGGCGTGTGACACCACACTGAACTAAGGATAATGAAGTCAAAACTGGAGATGTGGTGTCACCACATGGATTCATTCAGGGCAAATCGTATTATTTCAACATAAGATGCTGTATCCAAGTTCAGGAGAGTTTGGACAAGGCAATTCTCTTGAATGCCGCCTTCGGGTATGGCATGGAAAGAGGGCATTTGCATTACTTACACCATAGTAAAAACAGATTCATGGTCTGGAAAGGGCACTTTTTACAGACAAAAAAGATAAAAGCATAGGGCCTCAAGCCCCCTTGGATGTCTATGTGTGCATGTGCCTGAGAGGAAGGGATAGAGAGAGAGAGAGAGAGAGAGAGAGAGAGAGAGAGAGAGAGAGAGACATACAGACAGACAGACAGACAGACAGAGACAGGGTTCGAGTTATGTGGGGGCCAATGGGGGCTTAGCCCCCATAGTTAAAGTCTGGGACCCCATAGTCAACAACCCCTGTGGAGTCTCTTTTTTTCTAAGTGTGTTTTTTTTTTTTTTTTTCATGTTCCATTGGAAGAATTTATATTATTTATGTTAACTAGATATACTAAATATACATGTTAGACAGTAAGACTGAACAATGACATCACACCGTTTAATCCTACTATTAATTTTATTATTATCCACGAGTTTCCAACGCCCCATACCGAGGTTCCGCCGCCGATTTACAAGCTCACAACGGGTTGCATCTGCGACGCGACGTGAGCTTGTATGTCTGCTGTTAAACCCGGAAGTTTGGTCCTGATAGTCTCCAGTAAACCCCCGGGGAAACTTGTGGATAAATCAGGCGCATTTAATGTAGGGTGTGAGTCTTCCTTTACCGCCCGGGTTATAACACACTCGCTGCAATGGTTCCTACCTTTCCCCCATGGCCTGGGCATGGGGTAAGCTAGGAACCACTGCATCGAGTGTTTGTTCTAGCCACGGCCCGGACGGCAAAGGAAGGCGGACAGCAACAAACAACCAAACAACGCTGTCTTCTGAGCAAGACTGTAGCCTTAGTGTGCCTGTGCCCGTGACAATGTTTTTTTTAGTAAATAAATATGAACCCGACCCGCCTTGTCTTGAGAAAGAAAAATATACCATTTTAGCCGACTTTATGCTACCAGAACGGGAACTTTTGGCTGGATGGCTCAGAGCTCAGATGGAGGAATTGGGAATATACTGGAGGCTGAGCAATAATGGTGAGTTAATATGAACAGAAAAGACTGCCTGGAGTTGTCAACATAGCCAATGTGAAGCCCAAAGACACCCGAATTAATATTGTGAAAGGAAAAATATGATTTAATATAGGAAATTACCCGTTTTAGCCGACTTTATCAATCTGCCAGATCCATCCTGGGGCCCCCTGAGTGGTGGTTTCCCCTGGGGAACTGAAGCAAGAGAAGGGCAGGGGAAGTCATGCACCAAACATAACAGTCCTCCCTCTGGGGTTTTAAAGATGGACGCAGGAAGGTGACACACAGGTATCTGCTGCCCCTTTTCCACCCAAAAAAAACTTTGGGTTACAATTTGCCCTCCTGGCCCCCAAACTGTGGAATAAACTCCCTGTCGCACTTAGAACTACATAACAGACTCACTCCCTAGCTTCTGCCGTGGACTGAAGACGCACCTCTTCAAACTTCTCCTAATCCCATAGAACACTACTGTAACACTCCCCTTCCCTCAATGACCATACATGAAGATAGATAGCATTTTTTTAGGTTTTTAGAAATGGATTAAAAGCGTCTGCTAAATGCCTAAACTGTAAACTGTAACTGATTCCAGAACTGGTTCCGTTCTAGATTCTTGGAACCTTGATCCTTTCACAGAACTGGCGGCCATGTTTTGGTTCCAGTTCCGAACCAACTTTTAGGGTTCTGAACCAATTCATTTTCAGCGAAACACTCTGAACTGGTTCAATATTAGGCAGGAAAAAATTACCGAACCACTGATCATATGATATTTGCTCCACGTGAATGCAACTATATATATATATATATATATATATATATATATATATATATATATATATATTACGCCGCCCAAAAATAGATTTGTGTAAGAATCAGAAGAAGATGATAATAATAACTGCCAATTCTGATCTCTGCTCCTATCGCTACTTCTCGCTTTATTATTGCCTCAAACATGAAAGAGAGCCAAAAGATCTAGTCTAACCTAACGCGGAAATTCTATGCCCAGGACAGATCTCACCGGCTCCTCCGGCGTCTCGAAATGACGCGGAGGGGGACTCGACTCCTGCTGCTTTCCGCTGTGAGTAAATGAGGAAGTGATCCGCGGTGGAAAACGATTGATAAATCATAGCGATTTTGATCATTATAAGGGATAGGCCTAAACAAACCAGTTCACATGAACAATACTGATGTAAAATAAGATATCTGAACGGCTACATATATTTTATATACAATTACAATGTCGTGAGCCACAGAGACAGGGGCGCTATCCCAGGGTTTTCTCTTTGAAATGCCTGGATCCCGAGGCTACAAAAAATCAAACAAAAAAGAGAAATAGAAAAGTTTGTACTCTCTGTTTTGAGTTTCCTGAAGACCTTTTGCCCTACTGTGCCTTTGCCCTAGCCTTACATTAAGACACCTCCTGCCGAGACCTCTGCATTGTGACGTTGGGGCGACGGCAGGATGGTCTTACCGAATTTGTGATACACTCCTGCTGCATGCTCGACAAAATCGTCTCTAGCGACTCGACACATGCACAAATGAAAAATATAAGACGCCGTAGGAGTTCTCCAAACGCTTACCGACTCTAACGGTAACTTTGCACAATGTATTAGTCCGTTGTTTTCAATAGAAATAGGCCAGTAAGGGACAAGATGACCCCCGGCCACTTTCATTATCACTGAATACACCTTTAATTCGCTAATTTTGTGAATTCATAATCTCAGATACACTATCCTAGAATAGTTCAAGCAAGACTGAGTTCATCAATATGACGTCATCAGCACTATGTGAGAGATCCACGGGGAAGCGAAGCCATGCCATTAATTAATTATTTATTTGTATTTATTTTTATTTTTGCCAGACCCATGAAATGGGTAGGCCTACATAAGCAAATGTCGGTCCGGGTTTTCTATATAAAGGGTATATATGATGATGACATGATGATGACATACCTACAAAAGGCATGATGTCATAAATGATGATGACAGACAGGGGGTCTGGCACAACCAGGTTGACCTGGTCTAGTTTTATATGGTCACACTTTTCATGTACCAAGAATCAATGGGCACACCAACATAATACGGGGGTGTAAATATCGTCACTGTCAGGAAGAAACCTTGTATCTCCAAGTTTCAAATGTGTGCGTTTCTTCGCAAAGTAAAGCCCTGCTTCATCATCCAAGGCTGTCGCACAACAGTAGTGAAAACAGCAGATCTACAAGCACACAACGCCTCGCACCGCGAGGCGTTGTGTGCTTGTAGACAGGCTGTTTTCACTAGTTTAAATCATTTTTAAAATGATAAATACAATACTGGCTTTCAAGCCATTTCAAGGGGCACACTTGACCCTTCTCAGGGGCACACCAAAGGTCCACAGGCACAGTGGTTGAGAAACACTGCATTAATAGACGTACGTCATCTTGTACGAAACATAGCCAGTATAGTACAGCATGGTATACTGAGTGTGACATTTTTGAGCGGTGCTAACCGCTCCTATAGACCGCTTTTTTACCAAAACTATGATGTCACAAATGATGATGACATGAGTTCGCTAGACCAATGAAACACTTCGATTCTGTTGATCTGTCCATGATGTCATAGTCACAGAGGCACTCGATTGGTTCACCCTGATTTAGAACGCGTTTAGGCCGCGTAAAATACGGCATAACGCGTTTAGGCCGCGTAAAATACGTCATAACGCGTTTAGGCCGCGTAAAATACGTCATAAAAAATTATTGAGCGGTGCTAACCTTGAATTTCAAAATTATATTAGATGAATATCACTTATAAGCGATAAAATAACCACACTTTTAGACAGACTGTGGAAAATCTTACAGGTTATAAATTATAGGCAGGTAATACAAGTTTAAAATACAAATGAACAGACTTTGAAAAACTAAAATATTCATCTTCTGGCCTCTTCTCGTCTCTCTGGAGGCCTCTCTGGAGGTAAATAAGGTCACTTATCATTACACTATGACACTCTTACAAGCTACAATCCGTAGCTTGGTCAACTAACTGATGAGAAATGACAATAAAGACTTATATAGTCTGAGCAGACCTCTAGACTGACATCATACACAACAAAAAGAATATTGCCATGCATGCCTATCAACACTGATTTGCGCAGGAATTAGTTTGCACCGCTCACTTCGCACGGGTGCGATTTTTTTATTAACAACTTGGCCAATGGAAACCTTAAATGAGACCAGAGTAAACACGAGAGCTTTATACAGTATCTGGAAGATGTCCCAGGTAATGTTTATGATTTTCTACAGCAGAGAGAGACAGCCATATAAGATGAAACACCGAAGCAACTTCAACTCTCCACACTTAAGCCATTTAGGCCTAGAACTGTTGAATGCTTTAACTATTGGAAAAATAGCAGAAATACAAGCTCACAGCGCGGCACTCAAGCTTGTAGATCTGCTATTTTTGAAAAATCATTAAAGGGGAAGACCACCCATTTTCAATATTGAACTGTGTCATTAATATACCTTAGAGGAGTTGTGTGAACATAGAAAAAAAGTTCCCCCTCTTCTGTGTTGCCTAGAACTGGAAGATTGATTTTGGGGTTTGTATTGTAAAGTACAACTTGATGACATCACACATTGTACTTTACAATACAAACCCCAAAATCAATCCTCCAGTTCTAGGCAACACAGAAGAGGGGGAACTTTTTTTCTATTTCCAACACAACTCCTCTAAGGTATATTAATGACATATTTCAATATTGAAAATGGGTGGTCTTCCCCTTTAAGATTTTTGCAAATCTTTGAATATATATATTTTAAAGCAAACATTTGTAACTCAAATATTTGCTTCTGGGGGGTCCCTGATACAATATTTTGAGATGGGGGTCTGTGGCCAAATACATATCATTTTGGGGGATCCTTCACAAGAAAAAGGTTTGAGCACCGCCGACATAGAAACATATCTTTTTTTTTTTTTAAACCTTAGAAGGATTCAGAAGACACTTATAGAATCGGGTCAAAATATTCAAAGAATTGCACACATTTTCCAAGATCTTTCGAAAATAGCAGATCTACAAGCTCGCTGTACAAGGTCGCAGCGCGGCACTCGCCTTGTACATCTGCTATTTTTTTTAATATCTAAAGCGTAAAATGATACGCAAATAATGCTTACCTGGTCTAAACTGTTTAATTAGGCCTGAACACATTATTACGCAATATTTTATACTTTAAATATTAAAGAAATAGCAGATATACAAGCTCACAGCTCACAGATCTTGTAGATCTGCTAAAATCCTGAAAATTTCAATTTTGACCCGATTCTATAAGTGTCTTTTGAATCCTTCTAAGGTTCTTTTGAAAAACCTATGTTTCTATGAGAGCAATCTGGCCAGCCATCGTCAAAGAAAAGGTCCTTTTCACTTAACTGGAGCTCAGTTAGTCTGTTCTTGAGACACTACTATGTCAGTGGTTCTCAAACCTTTTCATGTGAAGGACCCCCAAAATGATATTTATTTGGCCACGGACCCCCATTCAACATATTTAGTTCCAGGGACCACCCAGAAGCAACATTTGAGTTACAAACGTTCGCTTTGAAAAATGCATATATTCAAAGATTTGCACACATTTTCACGACTTTATCAAAAATAGCAGATCTACAAGTTCGCAGCGCGGCACTCGGTGCCGCGCTGTGAGCTTGTATATCTGCTATTTTTCACTGGTTAAAGCAGTCAATAATTCTAGGCCTAAATGGGTTAAAAGATGTATTCCTGTCTCGCCTGCCCCTCGGTGCTAAAATTATCTACCGAAAAGCACTGGCGCCTTCTCCCTCGATGAAACCCCACAATAGCACGGATCCAAAGCCTTGCCAGCAATTGATTTAAAGGTCTGCAGGGAAATGGAGAGCAAGGGAAGCGAGAACCGTGTTGGATGGCGGGGAAGAGGAGAGAGTGTCTCCAAAGGGTCAGTTTGTGTTTACAGCCAGCTCGAGCGTATCAATTTGCTGCAACTTATTCCCCACACACACAAGTTCTCTGGTGTAGTATTATGTCCCATGGTTCTCTCTATATATTTCTCCTATAATCACAGGCCTAAAATAGGGATGCCAGTGTGAGTCTTTAATCCGTTTAGGCCTAGAATTATTGAATGCTTTGACTATTGAAAAATAGCAGATATACAAGCGTCTGCTAAATGCCTAAACTGTAAACTGTAAACTGTAGATCTGCTATTTCCTTCTAAGGTTTTTTGAAAAAACAATGTTTCTCTGTCAGTGGTGCTCAAACCTTTTCATGTGAAGGACCCCCAACATTATATGTATTTGGCCACGGACCCCCATCTCAAAATATTTAGTTCCAGGGGCCACCCAGAAGCAAAATTTGAGTCACAAACGTTTGCTTAAAAAATACATATATTCAAAGATTCGCACACATTTTCACGACTTTTCAAAAATAGCAGATCAACAAGCTCCGCGCTGTGGGCTTGTATATCTGCTATTTTTCAATAGCTAAAGTTACTAGGGCCCCTCCACCTTGGGCCCTAGTAACTCAGTCCCACTTTCCTCCCCCCTTGTGACGCCCTTGCCAGAGCTGAGGCGTTCTGAATTCTGCTCTGCCTCTTGAAACGGCTCCAACTGGCACGGCAGCGCCGGTCGAGGATGTGTAATCAATTATAAATATGAAGCTTAGCAGCGCCACATCCCCGGTGCCACACAGGTCACAGGGATGCAAAAGGGTGGTCCCCGGAACACGTGTTTGATGGATGATGACAGCTGCATATCTATCTCTCTGTGTTCCACTTAAAGGTGATACACCATGCATTTAAAAAGTATTTATGTCATATTGTTTATGTCCCAAAAACGTTTTTCAAAAGGTTTGAGGCTAAATTACCACTCCTGAATAGAGAGCCTCTCTCATTTTTGAATGGCTCTCAGAGCATTTCAGCTGCAGTACCACCTTTGGCCACCTTTTGACGTCACAATCGGCAGCAAATCCGGACAGCCTGTTTTGAGAACCCGTGGGATACTTTTAACCTTCGCCTTCTCAAAACCAGAGAAAGACACAACGGTCAGAAATGGGACTTTGTGAGGATAGAAGGTGCTAGTGGGACCCCAAAAAAAGGTTTTAAAATAGGAAAAGTGAAATTTCATGGTGTATCACCTTTAACTCTATGCTTTATTATCATTCCGGTCCCACCCTAATTTTACAGTACAGAATAAGACAGAATAAAGCCATAATAAGAAGTAATATGTTTGTAATTAGAAATTATATGTTTTCATTAGACAGAAACCAACACAGTTATACCTTAATTATCCCTACATTATGTTCTAATTAGAAATCGAATAAGGGCTCGAACACACTGCCCCGACTTTTTGAGGTGATTGTGCTGTCGCCGTCCATTTTTGGCGCTCGCCGACAAAAGCGGCGATCTGCTGCTTGTTGGTTTTGCTTGTTGTGTGTGAAAAGTACGGCGAGAAGATCTGGCCGCGATTATAGCGCTCGGCGATTTCTTCCCGAGCGTTTCTAGATATCTAGCAATTGATATTTGGCTCTGTTGCAAACTGGACATACAGTATGAAAGAGGTTGCGCACCCTGAGAAGATCTGTGTTAAATGATTAGAACATAATGTAGGGATAATTAAGGCATAACTGTGTTTGTTTCTGTCTAATGAAAACATATTATTTCTAATTACAAACACATTATTTCTTATCATGGCTTTATTCTGTCTCATTCTGTACTGTAATAATCTCATCGTGCATTGCGTAGAAGGTGGACGGCAGTTCCGGCTCGCAGCTACGTCGCAGCCGAGTGTGACGTAATCGTAATCCCGACCGCCACTGACAGTCCCAGAATACCCGAATGTGTGACGTGTCCCACACATACTGTAATTCTACAGTAAATTCCCGTGGAAACAGGTGGATACCTACAGTACAATGCTGCCTCAGTCCCTTTTACTACACATTGCTGTACTAAACATCCCTTACGTTCAGAGTCTCTGAGATGTTAACTGTCACACTGGTTGTCTGGTGAGACGATCGGCCAACATGTGCAAACACGCACGCACGCACACAGAATATATACGTTATTTATCGGTGTAAATTGTGGTTTTCGGTTATTGAGAGGTGGATGTTACGTTGTTATTATTATGCTTTCTGGTGTCAAAATGTATACATTAATGAATTCATATAAACACACACACATTAACCCTCACTACACAAAATTAGTACAGTATATGAGATGTAAAAACATTAATAAATCTTACCTGTGCAGATGAAGAACTTTGACTCTCCAACACTCAACTCCACTTTGTTTAGGGATATGGACACCTGAAGGACAGCTGTCACAGAGAGAGAGAGAGAGAGAGAGAGAGAGAGAGAGAGAGAGAGAGAGAGAGAGAGAGAGAGAGAGAGAGAGAGAGAAGGGGGGCTTATTACCATACAGGAACAAAAGGGGGAAAGTAACTGATAATGATAGAGAGTCCTGTAGTGTAATGAATTCATAATTCCTTTTAATATGAACAGCAACGCAGGCCTCGGGATTGTCTTTTTAACTCATTAAATGCCAGATATTCAAATAATATGGGGGGAGAAAATGTCAAATTGGGTTGAAGGGGATAAGGTCATGTCCAACTTAGAGAATAAACAACTATGATAGGTTGGCGATAGGGCCTTTCTGTGTGGAGTTTGCATGTTTTCCCCGTGTCTCCTAGGGTTGATACCCTCACAAAAACATGCAGTAATCCTGGTCTCAATAATGCCTCCCCCTGGCCAGCCGGGGCGCCTGATGGAGGGGAAAGGAACTGGTTGGAATAACGTGTTCCTTCCACGTGCTACGTCCAAACCGGGGAAATCCCCACTGTCAGGTGAAAAAAAGCATCTTGGACTCCTCATGCATAGAAGGAAGCATGAGGTCAGTCCGTTGTCTCCACAGGCGCGGCAAAGGGAGAGCTGAGCCCAGGATTACATAGGCAATTGGCACTGGGTGAAAATAGGTTACAAAATCGTGGGATAAAAATTATAGGAAAAAAAAGAGAATAAACAACCAGATGCAGGAGAGCGGTGAATAAAACATACACCAGAAGAGTTTCTAGAGGGGCTAATGACGTTTAATGGCACATTCAGACCCTTGATTGTTATTGTTTCGCTGACACACGAGTGGAGGCAGGCTATGAGTCTGCTTAGATACAGTCGTTAGCAGTTGAGATTGGCAGTGTCACCAGTTGGCTGCCTCAGTGGCACCACTGTAGTGCCACTACAGTGTAGTTGAGTAAAGGTGGTACCACCTTTTTTAGAGGTGTTACAGCATGTAATGTGGCTTATCTGCCACAGGGAGGCACATGTGAGTCCATGAACCCTACATTACAGTGTTGGCAACACAGCAAGGGTGAACAGATTCATTGTGATTGTTATTAATTAAAGAAAAATTAGACGACAATGCAGAGTTCAGGTTGAATTGAAATGCAATTGTTGCTTTATACACAACTGTGTTTATTATACTTAAAAACATTTGACAAATAAAAAACTAGATGCGCCTAGACCTCAACTAGATTTGTAATAAGTATGCTATTGAATTCTAATTTCCCCACGACCCATGACAGGAAAATAATAATAATAAGGGTAATAATAATAGTACAAAGCTTGAGTTTTGGACAAATGAACTATTCTAATTTCAAAGTCTCCAGGCCAGGAAAAATAAAGGATGAATAAAATAATTCAATAAAATCCTCTAGTCAACCATTAGAGGTTGATTATCACCTTTAGGCGTTTTTATATATCCCTATGTAATTGTGAGTATTTTCTTTTTTAAAGATTGCTACTTTAAAAAACAACTATGTTTCTTACACTAAACAATGTTAACGACAAAACAAACACCAAAGATTTGAAACCTATCAAACAATGCCAAATCAGTGGAGTAAGCAGGAATCGAACCCCTGTCCTCTGGCTTACAAGCCTGTCTTTCAGTCCCCTAGACCACACTGGACCTAATGCAGAAGTGTGTCGTACTGGCTAGAGTCTAGTTAGCCTGCCACAGTGACAGTCTGAATAGTTGAAAAACAGATGTAGAGTTCTTAATGATAGTTTTTTGATTGATTGAAGACTTTATTAGAAGTTTGCATAGGAAAAGGTACAGTTTCATGAGGGTACAGTTCACTGGTACAATGTCTACTAAAAGGAGATCCATGAAAAGACTAAGCTTATTTCCACAGGAAACCATTAAAGTATCTCATACAAATAGTTTAAAAAATCAAACGGTGTTTATGTGATAAATGGAGGCTATATTGTTGCTACATTTCTGCCAATCATAAAAGAAGGGGGGAAAAACCCCAGCTCTTTGCAGAAAATAGCCGATCTACAAGCTCACAACGGCTGCCGAGGGGGAGGGGTGATGGGGACTTGGGGAGGGAGGGTGGGGGAGCCATTTCACCAAGATGAAAATCAGGTCTGTCGCTTGGACAGGAAAAAACAATACAATAAAGTCTTCCATTCAACAATTTGAAGTTAGTAATCACTTACGGCTATTTTGTATATCCCTATGATGATTGCAGAAGAGACAAAGTTAAAACAATAATAAAATAAGTCATTAGGATTATTTCAATAGAGATTGTTTCTTTATTAGGGATTTAAAAGTCTTGCTCAGGGACACTTCAGCAAGTAAGTGGCCTGGCCAGAATTCGTACCTGTGTACTCCCAAACCCCCAACCCCCCACCCCCCACTGTGTGTGTCTGACTCTCTCTGTGAGTTTGTTTGCTAAACTGTGTCACATGGGGGGTTGGGACTAGCCTAGCTGAGCTAGACATCCCAGCCATGTTAAAACAAGGTAGGTAGATACTGCAGTTAGTTAGCTAGATGCATTAGTATCTAGGCTGGCCCCAGGCTAGGTTGGGACTTGGGGGAGTTGTGGTCATTTGAAGAACTTTGCATTATTTCTCCAATAAATAAATAAAACATTATAATAATAATAATGTATTATGTACCTTGGTGCCAAGGTGTAATGAAAATCAGGTCTGTCCCCAGGACAGGAAAAAAACAACAACAATAAAATCTTACATTCAACAATTAGAAGTTAGTAATCACTTTATGGCTACTTTGTATATCCCTATGATGATTGCAAAACAGACACAGTTTAAACAAAAATAAAGAATTAGTATTGTTTCTATATACAGATTGTTTCTTTATTGGGGGTCTTAAAAGTCTTGCTCAGGGACACTTCAGCAAACATGTGACTTGAGCAGGAATCGTACCTGCAATTACTCTGGAGAGCTCTGGACTGCCAGGCAGGCACACTAACCACTCAACTACAACTGCCTGGGTTTAAACAATTGTACGAATGTCTACAGGACTCTGAGGAGGGCTTGTAAGTGGGAGTTTGAGGTTCCATTCTGGCTTGGGGTGCTAACACTATCCAATATCTTTTGTGTTTGCTTTGTTTAAATAACATTGTTTATTGTAATAAACCGTTTTTTATAAAGAAACAAACTCTTCAGCCCCCAGTACTCAAGGAACACCGTACAGGGGAAAAAATCAATACAATAAAATCTCAACATTTATAAGTTATAATCACTTTTTGTAAACCTGCATTTTATGGAGACTGAAGATTGCCACTTTAAAGACAGGCCTATATTTAAACTGGTTAGAAGTTTGCATAGGAAAAGGTAGACTTTCATGACAGTTAATACAGTTCACTGGTAAAAGCTCAGGAAAGCCCAATGCTGTTTTACATTGAGATCCTTGTTTAACTCATGGCCGGGGGCAGTCAGAAGTCTGAGATCTGTCTATCAGACTCCCCATCACCCCTCCCCCTCGGCAGCCGTTGTGAGCTTGTAGATCGGCTATTTTCTGCAAAGAGCTGGGGTTTTTCCCCCCTTCTTTTATGATTGGCAGAAATGTAGCAACAATATAGCCTCCATTTATCACATAAACACCATTTGATTTTTAAAACTATTTGTATGAGATACTTTAATGGTTTCCTGTGGAAATAAGCTTAGTCTTTTCATGGATCTCCTTTTAGTAGACATTGTACCAGTGAACTGTACCCTCATGAAACTGTACCTTTTCCTATGCAAACTTCTAATAAAGTCTTCAATCATTTAAAAAACTATCATTAAGAACTCTACATCTGTTTCTCAACTATTCAGGCTGTCACTGTAGCAGGCTAACTAGACTCTAGCCAGTACGACACACTTCTGCATTAGGTCCAGTGTGGTCTAGGGGACTGAAAGACAGGTTTGTAAGCCAAAGGACAGGGGTTCGATTCCTGCTTAGTCCACTGAAATGGCATTGTTTGTGATAGATTTCAAATCTTTGGTGTTTGTTTTGTCGTCTAACATTGTTTAGTGTAAGAAACATAGTTGTTTTTTAAAGTAGCAATCTTTAAAAAAGAAAATACTCACAATTACATAGGGATATATAAAATGCCTAAAGGTGATAATCAACTTCGAATGGTTGACTGGAGGATTTTATTGAATTATTTTATTTATCCTTTATTTTTCCTGGCCTGGAGACTTTGAAATTAGAATAGTTCATTTGTCTAATGTTGTTAAATATGATAAACAGTTGTTAATATAGCAATAATTGCTTTTTCAGTTCATTAGAACTCTGCATTTAAATTCACCCTTTCCCCTGGATTTAATACAATTGCCAACAAGTCATTTCTGTTGACTGAAAGCTCAAAATCTTCTCATTCTTGAAAATTAAATAAACTACCCAGTTAAGCAACAAACCTGTCTCATATGCCTTTGTCTGGGCATTAGTTGCTCTCTTACCCCACCTAGTGGTTGTGGCATGTAACAACGTGGTGCCTCAACTGATTTGGCTGCCATGGTGGTACCACATAGGTGCCACGACCAGCACTTTCAAGGTACAACCACTGTAGGATTAGATAGTGCTGTGTTGCAGCCTATCAGCACTGTATCCCCGAAGGGCACACAACGGATGGGGCAGGAAATTGCCAAAGCCAGCACTGAGGTCAACAGAGTATTATGGTAGTAGAGCAGGTGTCTTCAACGTTTTCAGGCCAAGGACCCCTTAGCTGAGAGAGAGATGAAAGCAGGGACCCCCAGATTCCATATAGTTTCATTGTTTGACAGCACAATCATCAGTGTATTTTGGATTCATGTCAATTTGTGTTTTCGGATATTTAACCACTTGAACCGTCAATACTTAATAAACTTGACCTTTCTCTCTGTACGTAGTGTGCTCTTTTTTCCCCTCTACACCAAACCTCTTTGCCGAAAATAGCCGATCTACAAGCTCACAACGCCTCGCAGCGTGAGAGGCTAAATATAACCACATAAAGTCATTGTCTTCTAGTGCCTCTTACTTGGTCAAAATAAACCCTACATGAAACTTGATGTATTTGGCTTTAACTTCATTGCAGTTACATACCAGTGTTCATTTTTACAGCCATTAATCTTAGACTAGGATTTAGTCTTAGTCTTAGTCTTTTGAATAACACAAATAATAGTCTTAGTCGTAGTCTTATGAATGTTTTAGTCTAGTCTAGTCAAAATATCAAAATCTTGAAGGCTTTTCAAGTCGACAAAATTAACACTGTTCTAAATGTACAGTAGTTCGGCTCGCACAATCCTAAAAGGGATCTGTATCAAAATATAAATCTCTCTTTTCAACTGTCAGGCATTATGGAATGGTCTGAAAATGGATCCAAGTTGTGTTGACACAAAACCCATCCTATAATTGTGTACTGTAGAGTGAACTATATCTGCATTATAAATGCAGCATGGTTGAATGATAAATGCATGAAGGCAAATGTCTGCGCTGGCTACCGTTATGTGCCTTTGTGGCCGCCTTCAGGGGCGTCACAAGGGGGGGAAAGTGAGTGGGACTGAGTTACCAGGGCCCAAGGTAGAGGGGCCTGGAATTATATCATACTTTAGCTATTGAAAAATAGCAGATATACAAGCTCACAGCAGAGTGCCGCGCTGCTATTTTTGAAAAGTTGTGAAAATGTGTGCAAATCTTTGAATATATGTACTTTTTTAAGTGAACATTTGCAACTCAAATTTAGCTTCTGGGGGTGTAAATTTACTTCTCAAAGAGACTGGTTGTCCAGGATTAGAACCCGCCGCAGTGGTGTCTGGTAAGAACTTAACCGAGATGTCAACCCTCTTGCTTATGAGATATTTGGGTTGTAAGGCCAAATATCCCGACTCGTACGGAAGGCTATATGGACTCTCTCCGCGAGAGCTGGCTAATGAATGGATGAGTCATGCTGGCATCTAATCATGTCTAATCTGTAGATAATGCCGGTCTTATATAATGCTCATTTGTGTACTGTGTGTCAACAGTTAACTACCGGTATATTGCTACCTAACGACTAGCCACGTGACGTGAAGGTGAGTGAGGGTCTTTGTAACAGGGGGGTTCTTGGTACTAAATATGGGGATGGGGGTCCGTGGCCAAATACATATAATTTTGGGGGTCCTTCACATGAAAAGGTTTGAGCACCACTGACATAGAAACATAGGTCTTTCAAAAAAAACCTTAGAAGGATTTGAAATATTCAACGACTTTTCTCGATTTTTCTAAAATAGCAGATCTACAAGCTCTCGGAGCTTGTATATCTGCTATTTCTCAATAGTTAAAGCACAGAATGTGAGTGAATCCTTGCACCTAGGGCCCAGAATTTGGTGTGACACCCCTGACCGCCTTTGGTAGCAAACAGAGGCCTCAATAATGGCCCGGCCGGCTTATCACAATACAGCTGGCTGTCTGCACATCAGCTCTCTAAATATTTACACTGGATTAGTGGCGGGCTGTGTGGTGATCCTCCTTTCTATAAGGTAAGAACGTGACAACCACTCGTCTGTTTAGTGGGTCAGTCAGTCTACTTACTGTAAGTGCCATCTTTCACCGTTACCACCTTTCCATATACAGTACTTCCAGCCATTTGCATGGCTGAAGTGGTTAACACACACAAAGTGCCTGAGACTTCTACTTAATAGGCTTAATAGGTCTTAATAGGCAAAGCAATATTGTATATATATTAATGGATTGCATTTTTATAGCGCTTTTTCTAAATGTTTTTTATCCCACGGTTTTTGCAACCCATTTTCTCACCCAGTGCCAACTACCTAACCTGTAGTCCTGGTTTCCACTCTCCCCCTGCCACACCAGGGGAATTGGGGAACACCTGGCTGGCTAGGGGGAGGTAGTATAGAAACCTGGACTAATGCATGTTTGTGTGAGGGCATCTACCCTAGGAGACACAGGGAGAACATGCAAACTCCACACAGAAAGCCCCAATAATCGCCAACCCCACCTAGGGTGTGGGCGCTGATGATGCGGAGGGAGGAACACACCCCCCAGCACCCACAGCGTCCCCCGGCGGGAATCGAACCCAGGACCTTCTAGCTGTGAGGCGAAGCGCTAACCCCTGCGCCACCGTGCCCCCTTTTATAGCGCTTTTCTAAGCAAGTTGCGAACTCAAAGCGCTTTACAATGGTCCATTCATTCATACATTGGGAGGTGAAGCGGCGAACATTCGACGCCAGCGTCCTCACTTCCCACATTCACACACCAATGGTGGCAGGCTTGCACCGACCGACTCATTGGAGGCAACGTGGGGTTCAGTGTCTTGCCCAAGGACACTACTCTACCTCCTGAGCTACAGCGGCTCTATTATATGGGGCTTTTAAGCCGTGACATCATTTTGTAGTCAGACCTCCAAGCAGATTTATTATCAATATCTGTCCCTCGCTATTTCAACAGATCCGAGACAAAAATAACGACTAAAGTATAATTCTACCACTTTCCTTTCAACAACAAAGAGAAGAAAAATTAGTAAATAGTAAAAATAGTAAAAAGATTCACGGGCGCTGGGGCCTTTTGGCCCCAAAAGTTCTCCTCTGCCTACAAAAAAAAATAATAATACTAATAATCATGATTAGCACCTAAGAGACTTATTGTAGAAAGTGCTTCAACAGTGCAATAAAATACAAATATGGATTTATTTGGTTTTGCATTATATTTATTGCGACCAAAGGTCGCAGTTTACCATGAGAAATGTCACAGCTTGTATGCGTGTAGACGTAAAGCCATGTGTGTACACATTTTTACAGTCTATGGGTTGGTTCCCTTGGCACATCGCTGTGACATCACAGGTGATATCACAGGTGACATCACCTATGTATTTATACCCACCTATTCATGTGGGTATAAAAGGGATTCTGGGGCATACCCATATATGGGTATGCCCCAGAATCCCTTTTATACCCACATGAAGATCCCTGATGTCATATCACTGGCCAGATGGCCAAGACATGGCCCATATCTGTGTGGCTGGTTCAGATGGGGATCTCCATGTATGGGCATAAAATATATAGTATGTGGTGATGTCATGGGAACCACACTTACAGAATCCCTTTATGCCCATATATGGAGATCCCTGATGTCATCAATATTAAGTCCATATCTAACAGGACTTCATATGGGAATGCCCATATGGTAAATGGTAAATGGTGCATTTATATAGCGCTTTTATCCAAGGCGCTTTACATAGATTGTGCATTACATTCACCCATTCACTAACACATTCATACACCGGTGGCAGAGGAAACCATGCAAGGCATCAACCTGCTCACCGGGAGCAATTAGGGATTCAGAGTCTTGCTCAAGGACTCTTCGACATTAACTCAGGGGGCGCCCGGATTCGAACTGGGAACCCTTCATGCTCTAATAACGGTTTCTCTACCCCTGAGCTATGCCGCCCCTATATGGAGGAAGACAGCCCATATCTGTGTGGCTGGTTCAGACAGGGATCTCCATGTATGGGCATAAAAGGGATTGTATGTATGATGTCAGATGTGATAGACGTCATAGGACTTTCACATAACGAATAACTGAGTATAAGCATGTTTGGGGTCTCACAGCATATCTCCATATACGGTACATGGATCTCCATCTCCATATGGGTAACTGGTCCGATATACATCACTGGACAGACGGCCAAGACACAATTGTATTGTTTTAGCGATTTTAGTATTTTGATTTCAGTGGGTGGGGGCATGTGTATAAGTGGCTAAATATGTCTTTTTAGACACAATAAGCCAGCAATTTCTTTGTTACTATTTACACTAATAAGTCATATATCTGCCGATAAAAGATTGCGGTCCATCTTGGGAATGGGCTTATTGTGTCTAAAAATACATATTTAGCCACTTGTATGTATGCCCCCAACCTGGGGGCGTGCATGCAAATCAAAATAGTTAAAATCACTAAAATGATAGAAAGTAAATAAAAACATTATAACACTCATCTTTTCTTTTCTCTAATGACTATTTAAAAATATGAACCCTTGTTGTAAAAAAACAAAGTTGTCTTTTGAATAGGAACAGGATATGATGAAAAGCTGACCTACAAGCTCCCAACACCTTTGTACAACGAAGCATATAGGACTTTAATAAGAAGAAATGGGGTCCATATTGGACAGAGTCAAAACTGGGTGAGTGGAACTGAACTTTTTTTCCCCCCGCCAGAGTTCTGTCAAAGGTAATTTTAGGAGCCCGGAGAACGAGCCAGGCGCCGTGCTCACACCCAGGGGCGTCACAAGGGGGGGAAAAGTGGGACTGAGTTACTAGGGCCCAAGGTGGAGGGGCCTTAATTATTTTATACTTTAGCTATTGAAAAATATTAGATATACAAGCTCACAGCACGCTGCGAGCTTGTAGATCTGCTATTTTTTTGAAAAGTCGTGAAAATCTGTGCAAATCTTTGAACATGTGTATTTTTAAAGCGAACGTTTGTAACAAAAATGTTGCTGCTGCGGGGGTCCCTGGAACTAAATATTTTGAAATGGGGGTCCGTGGCCAAATACATATCATCTCGGGGGTCCTTGACGAGAAAAAGTTTGAGCACCACTGACATGGAAACATAGGTTCCTTGCACACATTTTCACGATTTTTCAAAAACAGCCGATCTACAAGCTTGAGTGCCGCGCTGCGAGCTTATACTGCTATTTTTCAATAGTTAACATTCACGGGGGGGGGGGGCCCGCAGTGAATCCTTGTACCCACCAGGGCCCAGAATTTGGTGTGACACCCCTGCTCACACAACCAGCCGAAATGGTAATTCTCCGTTCCACTCAGATGACACATTGAGCACAGGAGCATGCTATTTCTTTTCCCCCCCCTTCCTGTGGCGACGCGGTGTCAGAGGGTGTGAAGGTTGAAATGACATGGGAGGCGTTGAGCTGATTATTCTCCCGCCACGTCTTGCCCTGAAGGCTGTGACACGGCCATTATCTCAACCCCGCAGCTTAAATCAACCACAAAGCAGAGGTCACAGTCTCCTGCCGGGCCGGGGGGGGGGGAGAGCAGGGACGTGCAGAGAATGTTTTAGAGAGGCAGGGGCTGACATTTCCAAAAGGGCCTTTTTTTTTTTTTTTTTTTAAGATTTGTTTTGGGGCTTTTTATGCCTTTATTCGATAGGACAGTAGACTGACAGGAAATGGGGAGAGAGATGGGGAATGACATGTGGTAGAGGTCGTCCGGATCGGGAATCGAACCGGCGACGCCAGCAGGCATCATAGCCTAGTATGTGGTATGCGCCTTGACCACCAGGCCAGCGGGCGCCCCCACCAAAAGGGCCTTTTGGTGGAAATATTGAAAATAGCCGACCTCCGAGCTCACAAGCTTGGAGGTCGGCTATTTTCGGTACTTGATACCACACTGAACTAAGCATTATTATGTGACAAAATGGCTTGGATTTCTACTAGGGGTGTAACGATACATTTTAATAGCGATTCGATACATATCACGATACATGGTTGACGATACGATACATAGACAATATTGGTTAATTCATGCAGATAGGATATGATTCGATTCGATGATTTAAAATCGATATAGTAACTATTTCGCAAAGAAATTACATCTGTGTGAAAGGTGTGGATAGTGGGTTTTTAAGGGAAACATGTAGTATTATGGATATAATAAATAAGTAAACACTGTGATTATCTGCCAAATACATGGACATTGTATATTGACAAACCTGCACCTTGTCATGAACCCAGAGATTGTACACATTTATCGATAGATCAGTGTAGCTATATGGAATGAATGGAAAAGTAATTAAACCCCTCCTTTTCATTTTTTCTTCTTAAAAATGCTAAATACAATGCACAAGTAGGTATTATCGATACAATCGATTCTTTGCCCTGCCGATTCGATACGATACGAAATCAAACGATACGATTCGATTTTAGCTGTTTTCATTTCGATATACTTCAATTTTTTAAGTTAAAAAATGATATTTCGATGCAGCTACTATATTGTTACACCCCTCATTTCTACACAGAGAGTGCAATTATTTCGCCATAAGATGCTGCGTTCAAGTTCAGGAGAGTTTGGACAAGGCAATTCTCTTGAATGTGCCGCCTTCTGCTATGGCAAGGAAAGAGGGGGCATTTGCACTTCTCTCGCCATGGTAAAAACTGCATTCATGGTCTGGAGAGGGCCCTTTTTTTACAGGTGGATTTGATGTCTATGTGTGCACGTGCCTGCGGGAGAGAGAGGAGAGATGCAGGAGGGGGAGGGAGAGAGAGAGAGAGAGAGAGAGAGAGAGAGAGAGAGAGAGAGGAGAACGTGTCCTCAGGGGATTTGGTGACCAGAGCAAGGAGGAAAGGTATTTTTCTCAGCCTGCCTCCAATGAATTTTAAAGGGTTCGGGGGTCAAGAATCCCCTAATTGGGAGGGTGGATCCCATGGCAGTACTGTGGCCTCTCCCCGTGACAGCAGGAGCTCCTGATAGGTCAATAAAACCGGATTTCCCTGCTATAAATATGCCCCGAGTTGAGACGTGGATAACATTGCCATCTCGGATTTCATGGCCGTTGCGTGCATGACAATGTTGCACCGAGCTCATCATTTAAACATGAGCGTGACTGGATTACATCAAACGCTGAATGAGTACGGAATGAGAATATGCTATGAATCCAGGTTAACAAACTGAGGGGCTGTGGCTGCGGAGTAGGCCGCATGAGAGGATGTAGATTTTCATGTATTTCCTGTATGGGTGGCAAATACAATGTACAGATGTAAACACGACGCACAGATATAATTACAGAATGCCTGGATATTACAAATCCAACAACATACGGATACAAATAAAATCCGGAATGTGTCTATCAGGTGTTCATAAGGTATAATCAAAGACATATCCAGGTTAAAAGAACAGTGATATTGTTACTGGCGGATGATGACATTCCTCCCTCTGATATCCAGAACATCTGTATTATTTGTGCATGCGCGCATGTGTGTGTGCACGTGTTTGTGCCTGTCTGTCTGTCGTTTGGGTTAGGTGATTCTGTCCGCTCCCCCAGGTACGAGGCGGGGGGCTATCCTTTTACCACCCCGGCCTGGGGGAATGGGGGGTCCACCCGGGCTATTATACTGTATGTCTGGGCAGGAGAGTGTTTTTTGCAGGTCTTTCAGTCCGAGTGTATCAGAAAAGCAACTGGGTTAAGCAGTTGGTCAGACCGGTTTAACATTCACCAGGTTAGCATTCACTACCGTTAGTTTTACTGAGGTTAGGGTTAGGGGTTAAGGTTAGGTTTAGATGCATCTCCGTCCCCCAGACTTTCGGCACCTCCGCACAACCAAAAAAAAATGTTTTTCTTCAAAAACGGCCGTCGGTGACGTCAGCGACGCCAGCAAATCTGGACAGCCTGTTTTGAGAACCCGTGGGATGCTTTTAACCTCCGCCTTCCCAAAACCAGAGAAAGACACAACGGTCAGAAATGGGACTTTGTGAGGATAGAAGGTGCTAGTGGGACCCCAAAAAAGGTTTTAAGATAGGAAAAGTGAAATTTCATGGTGTATCACCTTTAACCCAATTGCCTTTTTGATACACTCGGACTGAAACAGGGACGTGCTGGCCATTGGGAAAAGCGGGACAACTCCCGAACGGCCAGATCATTCCCGGCCGGTCCAGGCCGGCCATTAGGAAAAAATGTAAAATAAAATATCGGCCTTTGTTCCATTTTGGGGGCTGGGCGGCCAACAAAGTAAATCGTCACTGTCGGGCAGAAACCTTGTATCTCCAAGTTTCAAATGTATAATTTTTTTCGCAAAGCAAAGCCCTGCTTCATCATACAAGGCCGTTGCACAAAAGTAGTGAAAACAGCAGATCTACAAGCACACAACGCCTCGCGGTGCGAGGCGTTGTGTGCTTGTAGATCGGCTGTTTTCACTAGTTTAAATAATTTTTTAAATGATAAATACAAAACAAACGGTTTTGGACATATAAGGTTTCCACCCGACAACGACGAAATATTAAAAAAAAAAGAAAAAGAAAAAAGAAAAGAAATGAGGGCCTCTCCAACTCTTTTTACCGGGCTGAATCAGGGGCCCAGCACGTCCCTGGACTGAAAGACCTGCAAAAAACACTCTCCCATGTCTGACTCTGGGCACACCTCCAGGAGCCACGTCACCGTATCATCATCCACAGACAGCAGGCCCTGCATCCCACTGGGAGCCTGATACATCCGGCAATTCCAGAATGACATGGTCTGCGGTCTGTTTCTGTGCACTCACAGGTCGCACAAGGAGTCAAGCCCCATCTGTGCATGGATGAGCGGAAAAGTCGGACGCCGGAGGCGATTAAGCCTCATGCAGGCCAGTCTAGGCAGGTCCACCCCAGAAGGGGGGAAACCATGACCATGATGCCTAGGGCTGTCACGATTATGACATTTTACAAGATTAACGATTTAATTGTGTTTTTGTCGTTGACAACTGCGTTTCTGTTTGGCTTTTAGGCTTTGAAGTTGCACATGGCAGATTTGACACATAACCTAAATATACAAAGAAATTACTGACATATTTGACAACTTCCTACTTAAAAAAATAACATTGGCGATAGGGCCTTTCTGTGTGGAGTTGTCCCCAGGCGCGGCAGAGGGAGAGCAGAGCCCAGGATTACATAGGCAATTGGCACTGGGTGAAAAATGGGTTACAAAATCGTGGGATAAAAATTATTAAAAAAAAAATATATATATATATAAAAATATTTAAAAAAGAACATTGATAGTGGAAATAGCGCCGATCTACAAGCTCACACTGTGTCGCATCGCGATGCGTTGGTGAGCTTGTAGATCTGCTATCCCCCCCCCCTCCCCCCAAAAAAAGGTGGAACATATATAAACATGTTTCAACATGTAAATGATTATGACGATTATCACAAAATAATTGCGATTATGTCAAATAATTGCGATTATGTCAAATAATTGCGATTAGACGATTATGTAATAATTGTGACAGCCCTAGCCCATTGCTGCAGGAGTTCCCGTGCGGCAGGCACAAATGGATGTCTCAACTTGAGGCGCAGAGTGGGCTAAGCTGTTACTGGGAGCCTTTCGTGGAGCAGGTGGTTTGGCTCCAATGCCAGACAAGCCGCGGCTCCTCTGCGCAGTCTGTCCAGTGGTGCTTTGGGATTTTTTTTCCCGGGCGGACAGTCATTTATTGACGTCATTTATTGACGTCACGTGCACGCGCGTGCACGCGCCTCTAGAGGCTATTTAGATAGAAAGGATGTCAGCAGATCTAATGGTGGGAAAACAATAGTTTTCTAGTCTTAATTACATTTGCATTGTTACTTAAGATTTTATGTTCTACTTTCTTTTAATTCATTTAGAAAATACAGCGCTGCAGTAGGATAGAGAAACAAAGTTTGGCTTGAACGAATCTCAAACACTAAATAGGCCTACCACAGTAATATGGAGCCATGTATGAGGACACACACACATCGACACATGCACATGCAGTCACAGCTGGAAACCTAGGTGTTAGGCTATATGAATAGAGGCTTGAGGACGCACACACATTCACCACTAGAAACCTGTTATGCAAGTAGCCACTGATTAAAGTATTGCTTGTAGTTATCGCGGATTCGCGGGGTGGGGGGTTGTCGCGCCGGCGGCTCTCGCGGGGGGTATGCACGCGTTTACACGGTCGTGCACCGTTCGGTGCCGTCCGTGCGCGTGCATGTGGGGAAATATTTCCGGGCACGCGGCGTCCGGCCTGTCCGGCCCCCAAAGCACTACTGAGTCTGTCTGAGTCTGTCTGTGGGCTACTATAACTGGGAGGCCAAGCAGCATATATTTCTTGTGACTGCTCCCAGCAGGCCAAGGACCTCAATTCCCAAATACATTTCAAATCAGTCGACAACTATGTCTTTTTTTGTGAATTAATAACCGGGGCACAATCGTACTAGCCTGGCTCCAGCCAATAGACCCGCCCACTCTCTGAGTGAACTGCTTCTCTTGGTCTGGTTTTGTTATATGACGCGTCTCTTTCTACCGAAACCGACCGAAACCGACCAATGAAATCAATGCAATACGGAGGAGGGGTGCGTCTAACTTTTGAAAATCAACAGAAACAGTGGAGGGAGGGGTGGCTCACCAGAGTTCTTACTTGCCTCCTTTGAACTTCAAAAGAGCTACAACTACAAGTGTCGATAGCTCGTTAGTGATTCTCTCTAATCAATGAAACATCAAAGACAATGACCTGTTTGGTGCATGTCATTGAGGGGAGGGGGAGGAGGGAATGTTTTGTGTGCAAAAGTCAAACACAACCCCTCCCACCAGATCTCTTGTGATTGGGAATTTCAAATTTTAAATCCCCTCCCCTTTTCAATCAAATAGAATGGGGACAACTTCAGACTCAAGCTCCAGCGTAGAGTCTGAAATCAGGCTACAATCGTACCTCCAGATGGGATACGCGTCTCTCAAGGTTAGGGACCAAAACCAGAGAGTACTGAAGTCCCAATCTGGGAACCCATCAAGCACGCACGCAGGAATTTCTCGCCGCTCCTAAACTTCTCTGCGCGTCCAAAATAATCGCCCGCCTCTCATTGAAAATTAATTACTAGAACGCGGCAACCGCGTCCCGTCTGAAGGGCACTTTATGTTATGTAACTGTTAATAGAGATGTGCCGATTGATCGGTGAGTGATTGTGATCGGCCGATAATGCCTCTATCGGCTTTGATCAGTATCAGCCGATCTACAAGCTAGATCAGCTATTTTCACAATATTTATCTGTGGGACTGAATGTAACCTCAGCTTCAACTCAAGTTGAATTGGACACTAAAGGACCTCAGCCTGCAATCTCCAAATGTTTATACGTAATATACAATGTCAATGTTTTGTAAGAAGAATCATTAAATATATAAATGCTGCTAAAGTAACACAATAAATAAAATAATGTATGGATTTGATGCTGTGATCGGGAATATCGGTAGGAATCCGCGATTCCGCGATCGCAGTGAAATCTGTGACAATTCCGGAATCGCTGATTTCCCGACCATTCGTGGATTTTTCTGCCGTCCGCGGAATAACAGTAAAACCTGACATTATATCAGTTATTACTCCTAAAAGGATGTGTAGCCTATGGTGAGGCCACCTCATTGTCTGTTATGGTCACTTTGTTTTGGGCACTGTATTATATTGATAGTTGTGCTTTAGGACACTTTATGTATATATATTTATATATATTATTTGTTCCCTTTCTTGATGTACCTTGCTCTTACTGTACTTACTGTACTCTCTGTATTCTGTTCTTGTTTTTTCTTTTATCTTTTTCATACTTCTCTGTAACTTTGTAAATAACCTTATACTGCTGTGCTGCCTCTGGGCAACTGATTTTCCCCCTTGGGATAATAAAGGTATCTATCTATCTATCTATCTATCTATCTATCTATCTATCTCCCTCTGGGCAACTGATTTCCCCCCTTGGGATAATAAAGGTATCCATCCATCCATCCATCCATCCATCCATCCATCCCTCCCTCCCTCCCTCCCATAGGACTTTGCTTCACAGGGCCCTGGGGGAATAGATCCTGTGTCCTGACATATAGTTCCTCTATGCCTATGGTCCTGGCAATGACAATACTAATGCAGAAGAGAATAAATATTACACTGTGGTGGAATTCAGATCAATCAACAATCATGAGAAACAGAGGAGACAAGACAATTATATCAGGTGGTGGTGTGGTCAAGTTTATATATTATGATATCATGGACAGAAGTACAATTAATTAACACTCTGGGCAGTTCTGCCAAGAAGAATGGTCCGACACTAGAGTTATACTGTGTGGCTTCAATGCCTCTGGAACGAGCTGTACCATAACAAGATAGGCTTTACCAAAACAATAGTCTTAAAAGACTATCATAGGCTCTCTTTCCATTTGTGAAAATCTTTTTGTTGCAGTGTGTGAGCATGTGCCACATTTGTGCATGACAAAGTAATCAGATAGGTGTATTATGACAGACAGATGGACAGATAGAGGGAATGATGGCTCACACACGTTTGTGTGTGCGCGCGCATGTGTGCTGTGCGTGCGCTGTGCGTGCACGTGCAAATATGTCACTGTCCTCACGGAGTACCGCCTCCCACTGCTGCATAACAATGAGGTGTGCATCTGCATAATAGGGAAGGTCAGAAACATGCACTCGTCACCGTGCTAAGATACATGTAATTAAACACACTAATGTGCATGGGGACATGAATACAGGACTGTCTCTAAAAACAATCTCTCTCTCTCTCTCTCTCACACACACACACACACACACACACACACACACACACACACACACACACACACACACACACACACACACACACACACACCCGCACACATGCACGCACACACGCACAAACATTCAGGAGCCGCAGGCGAGTATGCCAGCAGATGGAAATACAGAAAGGTGCACTCCAGCACAGATATCTTCCAGCTCTTGCTTTTAAAACAGACTTTTAAATTAACCGTGTTCTTACTTGTATTTCTCATAGGAATGGACAGTGTCTATAGCAGGGCATTCCCTTCTAGTTGGCAGAGGAGTAATACATTCTGGGCCCTGGGTACAAGGATTCACTGGTGGCCCCCCATGGAATGTTCTTCATAGGGGGAACTGGGAACGCATTATTACGCATTATTTTGTGCTTTAACTATTGAAAAATAGCAGATATACAAGCTCACAGTGCTGCGAGCTTGTAGATCATGCTATTTTTGAAAAAAATCTTGAACATTTGTGCAAGTCTTGAATATTTCAAATCCTTCTAAGGTTTTTTATGTCAGTGGTACTCAACATTTTTCATGTTAACTCATATGCTGCGATGGCCGTGAATCCCGCAGATTTCTCTATGTCGCTCACTGCTTGCTTCTCCTACCTGTTAACGCGGGCGCTCATCCAATTCCCATCGTGCGCGATCGGACACTGCTATGCATCGTGCGTTCGCGTAATCCATCAGCTTCTCAAATCCGTTGAAACATTGAAAATTGATCAATCCGTTCTCCATCTGTAAGCCGTTGACTTCACACAGTAAGCTGACGGGCCAAAATAGACGACCGACCGGACTTCCGGTTTAGGGGTTCAATGTTAAACTGGTCCGCTCAATAATGTGTCCGTGTAGAAACGATGATCACGAAACATTAGTTCCGGGAAAAAAAATAATAAAAATAAAATATTTTTTTTTTTATTAATTTTTATTACATTTACGGGATTCACGGGCATGGCAGAGGGGAGTACAAAGGGGTATTTTTTAGGCAGCATATGAGTTAAGGACCCCCAAAATGATATGTATTTGGCCACGGACCCCCATCTCAAAATATTTAGTTCCGGAGACCCCCCCAGAAGCAAAATTTTAGTTACAAATGTCCGCTTAAAAAATACATATTTTCAAAGATTTGCACACATTTCCACGACTTTTAAAAAATAGCAGATCTACAAGCTCGCAGCGCGGCACTCGGTGCCACGCTGTGAGCTTGTATATCTGCTATTTTTCAATAGCTAATGTATAAAAGAATTAAGGCCCCTCCACCTTGGGCCCTAGTAACTCAGTCCCACTTTTCCCCCCCTTTTGACGCCCCTGACTCGTGCAGCTGTTCACCTAAAATTTTATGTTGTCTCTCTCTCTCTCTCTCTCTCTCTCTCTCTCCCCCCCTCTCTCAGCTGAAGGCATGTTTGATCTGCGTGGTGCTGTTGCCTATCTGTCTATTTGTGTTGCAGGCCACGTGAGCGTGTGTGTGTTGTGTGTGCCACAACATGGCTGTGTATGGGGAGGTGTGCGTACGTGCGTACAGGCATCATAGTTGATGTGCTATGTTGGCTGTGCGTGTCTGCAAGTCTGTTGTAATGCATTAATAATAAAATATTAAATGACAACTTATGGGAAACATATTTTAATATTAAATTATTTGATATACTACATTTAACTTTTTCCCTGCCAGATTATTTATTTATTTATTGGGTCTGGTGCCATCAAAAAGCGGCTTACCTTTGCGACGTTATAGTAGATAGATAGACATTCTTTTTTTTTTTTTTTTTTTTTTTTTTTTTTTTTAAGTGCCTGGTCTGCACTTTTGCAGACCAGGCAGCAGAGGGCGGCGTCATGCCATTAATGTGAATTTGGCCGGTCTCGCTTCCCTTACATTGAGAGCAGTCACTGGCCAGAGAGCCTTAGGACCAGAGAAAATCAACACGGAAGAGAATTGGTCTCCGTTGATGTTAACGCATAATGGATTTTTATGACCATCACTGCTCGCGATGTGATTACAGTACACGGCGGCGCGACCCCTCATCAGCTTAAGGACATCAACAAGGTAAACGAACGAACGGCCGTATTGGCGCGGCTCACTTTCTAGAATTGGGGCGAACAGGAACGTCCAAAGCAGTATAAGAGTTAATAACTACCCTTTGTTTAGCGATTTTCAAAATGTTCTTTTCATAGAAACAAAGGTTTTATGGTCATGATTCACTGCCATCCTGGATGGCTTGGTTCGAGGCTTAACATAATTGTTATAAATATCTTCGTAAAAGTCTATGGCGAAAATGAATGGGGAATATTAAGTGGCACCAGGAATCCACTTCCGCTGCGATGCTCTATCGACGAAGACAGCTTGAGGTATAATGAGGTATTGGTGTATGTCTAATTAACAGACACGCTATGCATGCATTGCACGTAGCACATGCAAAATAGCAGTCCATCTGTAACCAGGTGTGGTTATTTCAATAAAACTATTGTTGGAAAATGGAAATAAGGCATTTCATTTCTTAATTATATGTGTACTGTGAAATGTACATGCATTGGTTAGGCAGGCAGTGGACCTAAAGCAGAAAAACATTAAAAACTATATAATGCAATTGTTTTTATTAATATCGTAAGTAATATCTATATCGAGGTATTCAACAACGTTATCGAATATCGAAGGTTTTCCTAATATCGCCCAGCCTTAGTATGTATAGGCATAAATTACTGGTGATGCACTTGTTACCGTGTGCCTTCTTGTTTTTGTACTGTTTTGTATGGTATTATTGCGACCAAAGGTTACAGTTTACCATAAGAAATGTCACAGCTTGTCCGCGTCCGTGTAGACGTGTACACTTGTGTGTACACATTTTGCAGCTCTGACTTCATGCTCTGATGTCACTGTGATGTCAGGGGATGGAGATCCCTGATGTCCACATCACTGTGACATCACTGTGACTCTGTGCCACATCACTGTGACTCAGACTCATCAGAATGGTATAAATGAGCAATGACTGAATGAAAATTCTACATCTGGCCTCACAGACTCAATGACCTGTTCTGACATCCTTCAAGACTCTAAGTTGATCCCAAGCCAAAGCGAAAGTTGATCACCATGTATGGGCATAAAAGGGATTGTACTGTATGTATGATGTCAGATGTGATAGGATTTTCACATAACGAATAACTGAGTAAGCATGTTTGGGGTCTCACAGCATATCTCCATCCCATATATGGGCATTCATTACATCCTTGTCCGTTTTATGCCCATGGAGATCCCTGTCCCAATGTCATCTGGGAATGCCCATATATGGTCATGTTCTGACATAACATTGTTGACTATCATGCAGGGGTCTCCATATATGAGTAACTGGTCCCATATACATCACTGGCCAGCTGGCCAAGAATTGGCGTGACCGAGGTCGCATGTCACCCTGAGGTGTCTTACTAGTATTATATATGCTGCTGGTTTGTGTCTCCACGACAAATGTCTCCCAAGGGAGACACAATAAAGTAAACCTTGAAACCTTGAACCAACACTGGCACATAATGTGCAGGACTTCAGCTCCTAACAGTCCGGCCCTAAATCCTCCCAACACAGAAGATATGACTGCTCAGCTCTGGCTCCGGTACTTCACTTTTAATGGGACTTCAAAGCCAACTGACTCACGTCACCTTTCTAAATCAGAATGTGGCTGGGGTGATGGGGGAGGGAGGGGTTCATAAAATAATCCCCCTGCGTGATTCTCCACTCGACCAGGGGCGTCACAAGGGGGGGGAAAGTGGGACTGAGTTACTAGGGCCCAAGGTGGAGGGGCTCTAATTATTGTATACTTTAGCTAGTTTTGAAAGTTGTGAAAATGTGTGCAAGTCTTTGAATATATGTATTTTTTGTAACATTTGTAACTCAAATTTTGCTTCATGGGGGGTCGACTGGAAGTAAATATTTTGAGATGGGGGTCCGTGGCCAAATACATATCATTTTGGGTTAGGGTTAGGGTTAGGGTTAGGGGGAGGGAGGGGTTCATAAAATAATCCCCCTCCATGATTCTCCACTCGACCAGGGGCGTCACAAGGGGGGGGGAAGTGGGACTGAGTTACTAGGGTCCAATGTGGAGGGGCCCTAATTATTTTAAACTTTAGCTATTGAAGAATAGCAGATATACAAGCTCACAAGAGCTTGTAGATCTGCTATATTTGAAAAGCGTGAAAATGTGTCTTTGAATATGTATTTTTTGTAACATTTGTAACTCAAATTTTGCTTCATGGGGGGTCGACTGGAAGTGAATATTTTGAGATGGGGGTCCGTGGCCAAATACATATCATTTTGGGGGTCCTTCACATGAAAAGGTTTGAGCACCACTGACATAGAAACATAGGTTTTTCAAAAAACCTCAGAAGGGATTTGAAATATTCGAAGACTTTTCACGATTTCTCAAAAATAGCAGATCTACAAGCTCGCAGCGCGCTGCGAGCTTGTATATCTGCTATTTTTCAATAGTTAAAGCACAAAATGTGAGTGGATATCCTTGTACCCAGGGCCCAGAATTCGGTGCGACACCCCTGCCACTCGACCCATTCAAGTTAATGGCACGCGCTCCCCGGCTCTATATCAGTGTCTTATATCTGGCCGGGGATATTAAAGTTTGATGGGTCACGCCACAGGCCTTCTCCCCGTGGCGGGGGCACGGCGTCGGGTTAATGTGCTACAATGCTGTATCCCTGAGTCACTGTTAGATATGAATTATGATACATAATTGTATGATTTGTGTATGAGGCTCATATGACCATATCCACGACTTTCCAACGCCCCATAGTGCATTGCGCAGACGCCGTACCGAGCTTCCGGCGCCGCAGCCGAGTGTGATTTACAAGCTTATATGTCTGCTGTTAAACCGGAAGTGTGGTCCAAACAGGTCCAAATAATCTCCAGTAAACTCCCGCGGAAACAGATGATGGATAAGGTTATATATTATGAACTGAACTTACAGTATAGGAGACCAAATTTTGGTGGTACTGTGAGTTCAGGCTTATGATTACAGGTCATAGTGACTTTGGTTGCCCTGACTACGAAATCATGTTTTTGTTATACTGTATCTCTGTCTTCTTGTTATGATCTGGGAACGAATGAATGAGTCCCACAACCTAACTGTCATGTACTGTACTCTTTATATACTGTATGTAACTTCCATCTTGGAAGAGAGAGAATTATCAAGCTGCCACCAGGATGGTATGCTCAGCTGTTTGTCTCCTTGTCTGACTCTCTTCAAATACAGCAATGTATTGATAGTCCTTTGGCTCGTCTCTGTCTTATTTTGGTTATGGATTCATCCATATCCATATTTATTTAACTTATTAATAATTTATCCAACAGTCACTATAGCCCCTTTTCGACTGCAGCTTTAGCACCACACCACACCACACCACACCACACCACACCACATAAAAATATCTCCAGTTTCCATTACACAAAAGTAACCCTATCGGTAAGAAACAAATTGACCATTTTAACTGTGATTATAATACAATATCAATTTGTATTACAACTATCATAAATTATAATACACTATAATGGATTATAACTGTGATTATAATACACTATAAAGTATTAATGTATTACTATGATAATTATAATACACTATAATAGATTATAATAGTGGTTATAACACAATCGAATCTATTATCATGTATTACAACTATATCCTGGTGGTCTAAATGAAAAGTCAGTGAGTGATCAGTCATTATGAAGCGTTTGGCCCTGTTTGGCCTGGCTCAGACCTACTCTAGATTGGATACTTTTTATTACCACGTTTAGTACCACTTTTACACCACTCTACCCAGGTCCTTGTAGTGGAAAACCTGGTACAAGTGGGCGGTGTGGTGTTGAGTAGGGATGGGTATCGTTCACCTTTGAATCGATACGATACCTTTTTCGATACCCGGGAATCGATACGATACCCTTTTCAATACCATTTTCGATACTTTTTATTTAAGTTTAACTTCAACACGGAAAGAGTGGCGACTCGCTGCTGCGGTAGAGCAGAGGTGATGATGATGATCACACAGTGTGGCGGTGCGGAGAGTATAGACGTTGGATAATCATCATAATAATAAACATTATAGGCTCTTGTCGGCTATTTTCACAGTAACAAGTGTAGCCTACTAAAGCAGTCATTAAACTCTCAGTAACCCAACTGTTACAGATGCGACTGGCCAGGGGTGCGTTCCAAAGTATCGAAACGAGGTATCGTTCGTTTTTACGTGAACCGATACCCGATAGTATCGACGTCTTGCGATCGATACCATTAAAGGTATCGCAGACGATACCCATCCCTAGTGTTGAGTGGTGTGGTGTGGTGTTGGGCCAGTGGAAAAGGGGCGATTGCTCATGCAGATGAATTGGCAGGAAATAATTCACAAAATGTGGGCCGGGGAATTGGCATCCCTCATGCCTCTGGGTGAATATGCTCTCCAAGCCCACACAATGACTGAATATGATCATTATGAGTGAGTAATTATAGATCATTACAGTACGAGTGATTAGATGGATTCATTAACAAGTGATCCAATCAGGCACTAGTGTATGCGATATATAACACCGAACATGTCATCTAAACGGGTGAATCAGCCTGAAATAAAAAGCCAACGTTGCAGTTTGAAATAACGCCGTGATTGCGCCATCAGGACACTGATGAAGACCTATTTTGGATTCTGAATCAGGGGTCTTCAACAGGGGGTCCTGCAAATCTTTTTCCCCTCCTTTTTGATATTAACCACTTGAACCCTAGCGTCCATATTCTGAGAACTTTAGCCAAAAATAGCAGATCTACAAGCTCCCAACGTTGGGAGCTTGTAGATCTGCTATTTTTGGAAAATATGTTTGGTGTAGAGGAGGAAAAGAGCAGACCAAGTAAAGACTGAAAGGTCAAGTTTATTAAGTATTGACGGTTCAAGTGGTTTAAAAAAAACACAAATTGACATCCAAAATACACTGATGATCGTGCTGCCAAACGATGAAACTATAGGCCTAAATGGAATCTATGAAAAGGTTGTGGGGGTCCCTGCTTCATCTCTCTCTCCATTAAGGGGTCCTTGGCCTGAAAACATTGAAGACCCCTTGTATAAACTCTTCCCTCTCACTTTTGTAGTCACAGGAACCGTGCAACTCTCTCTCTGCAGCCGTTGGCTGGTGTCAATTGGTGAACTGAGAATAAACTTGGCTTGAGCGGCGAAGGACAAGACTAGACTAAACGTTAGAAAACTAGACTAAAACGTTAGGGAGGGACTAGTGGAGAAGATTTTATCTTTGGTTGCTCTCAGGTGTTTTGTGCTGAAAATAGCAGATCTACAAGCTCACAAGCTTTGCTATTTTTTTTCAGCACATAACCAAGTGTAAAATCAGTCATTACGATGCCATCAAGGCCTGCCAAAATACATTTCAGTTGACTAAATCAACTGTTGATTTAGTCACCTAAAATCTTATAATATTTAGTCGACTAAAATTAGACTAAAACTAAACATTTTCAGGTGACTAAATTATGACTAAAACTAAATTACATTTTATTCAAAAGACTATGACTAAAACTAAATCAAAATTTGCCGTCAAAAACAACACTGGTGAGACTTTATCTCTTCACTTCCAAATGAAGATGGCACCCAATACATTGTGGTGACTGTTTTTGACTTCCAAATAAAGATGGGACACAATCAAAGTTAAACAGAAACCACGCAGCGTGTGTGGGGGTCGCGCACAGGGTTGACGAATAAATTATGTTACCACGGCGGAGGTTCCAGCGAGTCTCCCCAGGATTTCACAGATGGCACCTCCTTTTTATGAAGATCACTCTCTTCTAGCTGACACAACCATTCTTCATTTCTCTCTCTCTCTCTATCTCCCTCTCCCTCGCTCCCTCTCTCCCTCTCTCCCTCTCTCATTCATCGCCTATCAGGGGCGTCACAGGGGGGGGGGGGGGGGGAGTGGTACTGAGTTACTATGGCGAAGGTGGAGGGGCCTTAATGATATTATACTTTAGCTATTGAAAAATAGCAGATATACAAGCTCACAGCGCGGCACCAAGTGCCGCGCTGCGAGCTTGTAGATCTGCTATTTTTGAAAAGTTGTGAGAATGTGTGCAAATCTTTGAATCTATGTATTTTTAAAGCGAACATTAATACCTCAAATTTTGCTTCTGGGGGGTCCCTGGAACTAAATATTTTGATATGGGGGTGGCCAAAAAATACATATCATTTTGGGGGTCCTTCACATGAAAAAGTTTGAGCACCACTGACATAGAAACATAGGTTTTGAAATTTGAAATATTCAAAGACTTAAAAAATAGCAGCAGATCTGCTATTTTTCAATAGTTGAAGCACAAAATGTGAGTGAATCCTTGTACCCAGGGCCCATAATTTGGTGCGACACCCCTGTCGCCTATTACTCCCCCTGTATTCTCATGTATTCTCTTCTGCGTGACAGCTTCGGTCCCTCGCCTGCCTCTTTCTGGATGAGCGCCGCTCCTTCTGATCAGTTGCTCATCAAACCTCACGGCTGCATGGCGCCTAACAGAGGGCTGTTCATATACCGCGAGAAGCCATCAATCAAACGCGGGCAGAGACATGAGGCGCTGTCGCTATATATAACCCAAGCAGCGAACGGTGGGCTTGTAACCTGGTCGGTGATGCACTCAAGAAGCCGTGCCGCGTAGAAGTGATGTAAATCAGCGTGGAAAAATTGCCTCAAGCGGACAACCTGTGACGTCAAGTTATCTACGGTGCGTCAGTTATTTATCTCTGACAGTGGTTCTCAAAGTGTGTTCCGGGAACCCCCAGGGGTACCAAATTTGGCCATGGTTTCAGTCAGAGTCCCATTGACTTTCATACAATTTAAGTTAAATATTTAAAAAGGTATAAAACATATGTGAATAATTATGAAATAGGGGAGATACTTCTGTGGCCTACTGGCAATGTGCAAGAAATGTGGCGCTTATCGGTCACCATCAGTTTGCCTGATCATCCGTTTAAAATTAGCAACGTTAACATAAAGTTGCCATAGATTATTTGTGACACAAGGCATTAGTTGATCCTATACAAAGAGAGATTCATGAATACTAGAGCTCAATCAATGGCAGATATTTGGGTTCGATGCAATATTGATTTATGAGAGTCCTAGAGCACGATTAACAATGTTTTGACAGATTGTCAAAAGGTGCAACATATTCAAAAACCTTTTTTTTTTGTGCTTTAACTATTCTTCAATAGTTAAAGCACAAAATAATGCGTAATAATGCGTTCCTTGTCTAAATGGGTTAAAACCCCTCCCCCTATGAAGAACATTCATGGGGGGCCCGAAGTGAATCCTTGTACCTAGGGCAGGGGTTTTCAAAGTGGGTGACGGGGCACCTTGGGGTGCCGTGACGGCAGTCCAGGGGTGCCGTGAGATAATTTGATAATATTTGGAATTTATTTGGACACTTGAAAAAATATTTAGTATCACCTAACCCTAACCCAAGTACAAAGTTATTTTCAGTCAATTCTAACCAAAATGGCTATTATCTCAACGTTTTCCTCGCAACATAATCACTAAAATACGATGCGAGGCGTTGTGTGCTTGTAGATCTGCTGTTTTCACTAGTTTAGTACATTTTATAGATGATAAATACAAAACGAACGGTTTTGGACATAAAAGGTTTCCACCCGACAACGACGATATGCTATAAATATAAGGTGCTGCAAGTGAAAATTATAATTTAGGGGCGCCTCGGATTAAAACAATGGGGTGCCGTGAGACAAAAAAAATTGTGTGGTTAAATTCATCACACACTGGAACTGTAAATCAATAAATAAATAAAATACAAACTTAATGGGATGAGCTGTAGAGCTAATACTGTCTGATGAATGAAGATAAAAAGTCTTCAGGCTTATGTCTGCAGGTTGTCTACCATCTGGTGTGTTAATTTACACAGCAACTCCACGGTCCTGTGTGAGCGCGTTTCAGGAAATGCTCAGAGCATGAAATTATCCCATTCCTCGTGGGAAATGTTCCCTAAGTAAATTTCACTGAACTATAATAGATTTAACCCATTAGAAGGCCTACCCCACTCTGTCAAGCTGTGTGGTGTAAGAGTTGAACGGGAAGAACCACTTAAGCCCTACTAGTAAGACGCTTCAGGGCGACATGCAACCTCCCCTAAAGGGCGAGGTCGTGCCAATTCTTGGCCATCTGGCCAGTGATGTATATCGGACCAGTTACCCATATATGGACATTCCTATGTAGTACATTCCTTTTATGCCAATACATGGAGATCCCTGTCTGAACCAGCCACACAGATATGGGCTGTCTTCCTCCATATATGGACATTCCCATATGAAATCCTGTTAGATATGGGCTTAATATTGATGACATCAGGGATTTACATTATGGGCATAAAAGGGATTCTGTTAGAGTGGTTCCCATGACATCACAACATACAATATATTGTATGCCCATACATGGAGATCCCTATCTGAACCAGCCACACAGCCAGTGATATATATCGATGACATCAGGGATCTTCATATATGGGCATAAAAGGGATTCTGGGGAATACCCATGTGATGAAATCACAGTGATGTGTCAAGGGAACCAACCCATAGACTGTAAAAAATTGTACACACGGCTTCACGTCTACACACAGACCAGCTGTGACATTTCTCATGGTAAACTGTGACCTTCGGTCGCAACAATACTTACTAAATAGTAGCAAAATAATGTGATCTACAAGCTCAAAGTTAACAACCTGTGGGCTTGTAGATCTACAGTAACTCAGTTTCACACTTGAAACGTTGCAGTGCGACACAAAAGTCATGTAAAATCATGTTTTGAGTGAGTTAGACTTTTATTGAACCAAGTAATCCTTGGTTTCTTATAGAGGCATTAAAGGGCACAGAGTCTTTGTTCTACTTTAAGCCCATGGACAAAGTTCTAATCCTTTAAATTCACCTTTGATGATCTAGTGACCTTTTAAGCAAAAGAGCAGCAACATCAAAAGATGGGACAGGGAAATAATAATATAACTCAGATTCCAGAATTATATTTCTTCATTCAAAATAAAAAAAATCACACCCAATGTGAAGTGAGCGGTGGTCGTGCTTGCATAACGTCTTCAATTGGTAATTGTTGGTGATGTAATACAGGCTACACACACACACATTGCTATGGCAAAACCCTGAGGAAAAGTGGCTACAGATAGGTCTAGGTCTCTAGGATGTAATTGGTGATGTAATATGGCCACACACACACACACACACACACACACACACACACACACACACACACACACACACACACACACACACACACACACACACACACACACACACACACACACACACACACACACACACACACACACACACACATATTGCTATGGCAAAACGCTGAGGACAACACATTGCTATTAGTAAGGGGATTTTATAAGATATTTGAACAATCTGCGAAGTAAATCGTTACCAAGAAATTTCTTCACCAATGTGTTTCTAAAGGTGTGTAATAATATGTACTAAAAGGTTGAAATTCAACTCCCGGGGAAGACCTCATAAAAAAACTGATTTGTGTTTCGGACCCACAAAACGATGGTTTAGTGATGAATCATCACTTTTCACCGTTTTGTGGGGGCCATTTGTAGCCCATGGAATGTTTTCCATGCAAAAAAAAGGTTGCAATGGATTCAGCATCATGAAAAACCCCTAGTTTGACCCCTCACATGTTATTTAAAGCAGATTTATTGTTTGTATTTTTTTCTTGTATCGTAACGTTAACTCATTGACTGCCAAGGCACGAGTTTCACGAGTTATTACAGTACTCCCAGGCTGCCACAGCCCGAGTTTCCCGAGTTGGAAGCCATTTAAAAAAAAAAAAAAAAAAAAAAAAAAAAGATTTTTCAAATTTTCTTTTTATAAAAAAATTTCTAAAAATGCCTCAAATGTATTAGGCATGATCGCAATTGCGAAATTGCATGTTTAGCCCCATAACAAACACATCTTTCAAAATGTCAAAAATTGCTGTTTTGTCTGACTTTGAAGGCTTGTATCTCATGAATGCCTGAACGGATTTCCAAGCGGATTTTTTTGTTTGAAAGCTGTTAAAAAGTACTACACATATGGTGCATGATCTAGGCATGGGCGTGCACGATCCGTGCACTAAAAATTGATCCGTGCACTAGAAATTTAGGAAGGTGGCAGTGTTTGTTTTGTCTGACTTTGAAGGCTTCTATCTCATGAATGCCTGAACGGATTTCCAAGCGGATTTTTTTGTTTGAAAGCTGTTAAAAAGTACTACACATATGGTGCATATATGGTGCATGGGCGTGCACGATCCGTGCACTAAAAATTGATCCGTGCACTAGAAATTTAGGAACGTGGCATCCTGGTACTTGGCGGCCATCTTGAAAAGGGCATTCAATGAGTTAATGGGACACAAACACGAATATTTTTTTTTATGAGGTTTCTCCCGGGAGTTTTTCAACCTTTTAGTACATATTATTACACACCTTTAGAAACACATTGGTGAAGAAATTTCTTGGTAACGATTTACTTCACAGATTTTCTTATGTTCCCCTTACTATATGGCAAAACGCTGAGGAAAAGTGGTTACAGACACACGCACAGCCACTCTTAGGAGCGGTTTACCACCGCTCAAAAATCACACCCAATGTGAAGTGAGCGGTGGTCGTGCTTGCATAACGTCTTCAGACTAGGATTTGAGTCTAGGATGTACAGGCTACACTCACACGTTTTGCTATGGCAAAACGCTGAGGAAAAAGGCACACGCACAGCCACTCTATGGAGCGGTTTACCACCGCTCAAAAAGGAGAACAACTAATAATGCTTAATGTATACTCCGTCATACGGTGGTGTTCCATGCTGAAAATGCGACTCGTGAGCTTGTAGATCTGCTATTTTAAGTATAAAGAGTTTACGAGTAAGACAGGGGTTTTCAAAGTGGTTGACGGGGCACGGCTGCCGCGATATAATTTGATAATATTTGGAATTTATTTGGACACTTGAAAAAATATTTAGCATCATTTTAAACTTGAAGTACAAAGTTATTTTCAGTCAGTTCTAACCAAAATGGATATTATCTCAACGTTTTCCTCGCAACATAATCACAAAAATATCGTCACTGTCGGGCAGAAACTTTGTATCTCCATGTTTCAAATGTGTACGTCTTTTGGTAAAGCAAAGCCCTGCTTCATCATACAAGACTGTCGCACAAAACTAGTGAAAACAGCCGATCTACAAGCACACAACGCCTCGCGGTGCGAGGTGTTGTGTGCTTGTAGATCGGCTGTTTTCACTAGTTTAGTACATTTTATAGATGATAAATACTAAATGAACGGTTTTGGACACACAAGGTTTTCAACCGACAACGACGATATGCTATAAATATAAGGTGATGGGTGTGAAAATTATAATGTAGGGGTGCCTCGGATTAAATAAATATTTATGGGGTGCCCTGAGACAAAAATGTTTGGGAACCCCTGATGTAGCGGACCCTCGTTTCGAGCTCCATCCCTAGTTACTGTAAGAGAACAAGGATACACAGAGACTGAACCTGAACCCACGCCAAAACAACAACGTTCTGATGGACAATGGGCCATAATTACACCAACATACTGAGCTCTAGTGCATTCACCAAATATTCGAATATTCGAATATCAAAGTCACTATTCGCCGTTGTTCACCGAAGTCGAATATTCGCGTATTTATTTATTTATTTTTGGTATTCTCTTTAAAAAATATATAGTTTATAAAGCTTGGCTAGATAGGAAGTCATAAGAATGAGTTGTCAATGCCCCTGGTGGATGAATGTGTTAATGCTCTATACCAGGGGTTCTCAAACCTTTTTTAGGCTGTGACCCCCAAAATAAACATATTTGAACTGGGGACACCCACCCTGACAAGCACTTGGAATTGTAGGTATTACATTTAATGTGACTCGGTTCCACAGATAAATATTGTGAAAATAGCAGATCTACATGCTCACAATGCCTCGCGTTGCGAGGCGTTGTGAGCGTGTAGATCGGCTATTTTCACAATGTTCACCTCTTGCTTACTTATTTTGACAGTTTGGCCAGTCCTGTCAAATATTCGACTATTCGAACACTTTGAGGTCGAATAATTCGAATACTAAAAATCACTATTCGCGAATGCCCTAACACACAGTGACTGAACCTGAACCCACGCCAAAACAACAACGTTTTGACGGACAATGAGCCATAATTACACCAACATACTGAGCCTCAGATAGCTAAAAAACGCACCCATTGTCCCTTTGATAATGAAGACCTGGCATGACCTCCGCTAGTGGAGTGGAACTGGGTCAATCATCAACAGGAACTCTGGCTCCCAGACTGCTGAATGGACACTCATTAACAGCAAGGTCTATTGTGTGTGTCAAGGGCGTTCCAGTGGCCAACGCAGTGCAATGAAAACAACAAACACAAACCACTCAGCGTCAGGTCAAATACTCAGTATTTGAGAAGACTGGGATGACTTCCATCCCAGCTATCCACGAGTTTCCAACGCCCCATAGTGCATTGCGCAGACGCTGTACCGAGCTTCCGGCGCCACAGCCGAGTGTGATTTACAAGCTCACAACAGGCTGCATTTGCGACGCGACGTGAGCTTATATGTCTGCTGTTAAACCGGAAGTGTGGTGCAAACAGGTCCAAATAATCTCCAGTAAACTCCCGCGGAAACAGGTGGATACTAAAACATAATTGTGTTATGCGCACGGACGGACGGACGGACGGACGGACGGACGCACGCACGCACGCACGCACGCACGCACGCACGCACGCACGCACGCACGCACACTGGTTAGCTTAATGTGAAACATTGTTTTCTCACTCAACTGTAAACAAACCAACACATTTTAAGTGTATAGAGGGTATCTGCACAATTCTAAAGTGCCAATTTAAGGACTTTTTAATACCTCCAAGTCTAAAATGACAAATTAAACATTGACCAAATTGTCAAATATACAGAGGCAGAAATTGTGAAAATAGCCGATCTTCATGCTCACTCTTGTGAGCATGAAGCATGACTTTCGACTTTCTCTGGTAGGAGTCGAATTGTGTAATGAAGTCGACTGAGTCGACATGTCGACTTTTAATGCCCTAACACACACACAGTGAAGTACAGATTTTGTGTTGAATATGTAATACCATAGACAGGAGTGTGCCTTCAGCTACATTGCCTGCATGTGGCAGAAGCTAATAAACGGTTTACATTTGGGTGAATCAGTGCATGATATGCCAGTGGTCGATGGCCATGTGCAGTGTCAGATCAATTTGTCAAGCCACAGAGTAGACAAATACATGAGAACCAACAGAAATACAGAAATAATGAGGACAGAAAGACAGACGGACAGAAAGAAAGACATCATTCATGTTCTCTATTTAATAGTAGGATAGAAGGTTGTGTCTTGGTGGATGTTGTACAATCTCAAGATACATGATGAAGGCCATTGGTCTTTTGAGTTATTTATTACCAGGTCCACAATTTCCTCTGTTGATATAGCTACTGTAACTGCTTCACCTCAGTGGCTAGCTGAAAATGTAGGCCCTGGGCAAACAAATGTGACCAAAGACGCTGTTAGAAATGTCACGAAAGCTAATTTATACGCTAATTTGCCTAGCACATTTTCTAATCGAACCGAGTCGGAAATTAGCTTGGAGTGAGAAATAACCCCACGTGAAGTTTTGGTACAGTGTGAACTAGAGCAGAGTCTGGGATAATTACTGATTAATGAACCAACGATCACTCATTAATACCGTTTGTCTAATTGTATTAGAAAATTAAAGCTGTACTGAAGGACTGGGGGTAGAGTGTGAACCAGAGCAGAGTGTAGGGTAATTACTGATTAATTATCAAATGATTGCTCGTTAATATAGTTTGTCTGATTTCAACTAACATGAGGCTCCACCTGATGTTTGAACAGGAGCTGTTCAAATGTGTGTGGCAGGGACGTGCTGGCCATTGGGAAAAGCGGGACAACTCCCGAACGGCCGGTTCATTCCCGGCCGGTCCAGGCCGTCCATTAGGAAAAATAAATAATAAAATGTTGGCCTTCGTTCCATTTTGGGGGCTGGGCGGCCAACGAAGTAAATCGTCACTATCGGGCAGAAACCTTGTATCTCCAAGTTTCTAATTTGTAAATCTTTTCGCAAAGCAAAGCCCTGCTTCATCATACAAGGCTGTCGCACAAAAGTAGTGAAAACAGCAGATCTAAAAGCACACAACGCCTCGCGATGCGAGGCGTTGTGTGCTTGTAGGTCGGCTGTTTTCATTAGTTTAAATCGTTTTTAAAATGATAAATACAAAACAAACGGTTTTGGACATACAAGGTTTCCGCCCGACAACAACGAAATATAACTCATGTAATTGGCCCACTGGCTTGTCACTTGTCATGATCTGAAATGGCAAATCTTTGAGTAGCAGCAGCGCTATAGAGAGAGATCTCTCTCTATAGCGCGCAATGAGGGCCTCTCCAACTCTTTTTCCCGGGCTGAATCAGGGGCCCAGCATGTCCCTGGTGTGTGGTGAGTTTAAAAGTAGTGTTTGTGCTTGACAGGGGTGTTACACCAAATTCTGTGCCCTGGGTACAAGGATTCACTCACATTTTGTGCTTCAACTATTGAAAAATAGCAGATATACAAGCTCACAGCGCAGCGGTGCCATAGATCTGCTATTTTTGAACAATCGTGAAATTGCAAGTCTTTGAATATTTTAAATCCTTCTACATTTTTTTTTTGAAAAACCTATGTTTCTATGTCAGTGGTGCTCAAACTTTATCATGTGAAGGACCCCCCTAGCCTAGTTCCAGACCCTGAATCGCTAGCCACACCCCTTTAAATTTTTTGTTTTGGCGATTCAGGTCTAGCATCGCTCTCATAAGAAGAGGCCTGCCTCGGTTGAAAATCTGTACAGCGAATCAACGTCGTGAATCAGCGTCTTGTGATCAACGTGGGTGGGGGTTTCCCAGAACTCATGTGTGTTTCCAAGTACACCAGCGCCGCCGCCGCACCATACCGCGCATCGCGTCGCGATAAAATGCGGTAAATTGCGGTAAAATGCGATCGTGAGTGTCAGGCTACCGCTAGGACCCCCCCAAAATGATATGTATTTGGCCACGGACCCCCATCTCAAAATATTTAGTTCCAGGGACCACTCCAGAAGCAAAATTTGAGTTACACATGTTCGCTTAAAAGAAATACATATATTCAAAGATTTGCACACATTTTCACGACTTTTCAAAAATAGCAGATCTACAAGCTCGCAGCGCGGCACCGCCGCGCTGTGAGCTTGTACCGGTATATCTGCTATGTTTCAATAGTTAAAATATAAAATAATTAAGGCCCCTTCACCTTGGGCCCTGGTAACTCAGTCCACACTTGACTTGGAAATCTAGAATTGATTCAGTATGGTCTGCATCCGTAAACAGGGGCGTCACAAGGAGGGGGAACGTGGGACTGAGTTACTACTAGGGCCCAAGGTGGAGGGGCCTTCATTATGTTATACTTTAGCTGCGAGCTTGTAGATCTGCTATTTTTGAAAAGTCGTGAAAATGTGTGTAAATCTTTGAATATAATGTATTCTTTTTAAGCAAACATTAAAAAAACAATACTTCTGGGGGGTCCCTGGAACTCGATATTTTTAGATGGGGGTCCGTGGCCAAATACATATCATTTTGGGGGTCCTTCAAATGAAAAAGTTTTTTTCAAAAATAGCAGATCTACAAGCTCGCAGCGTGGCACCGGTGCCACGCTGTGAGTTCTATTTTTCAATAGTTAAAGCACAAAATGATGCGTAATAATGCGTCCCAGTCTAAATGGGTCAAACCCCCTCCCCCTATGAAGAACATTCATGGGGGGCCCGCAGTGAATCCTTGTACCCAGGGCCCAGCATTTGGTGCGGCACCCCTGTCCGTAAATGTTGATCTTATTGGTTCAACATTCATGTCAACATATAGTGTGCGGTTTGCAGAAACATACAATGCCAACGTTTTTCTCCGGCAACCAGCCCAGCCAGCACGCCCACATGGGTCCCGCATGGGTACGAGGTGGGCTACGTGGGTACCACGTGGGCATGGGCTTGAAGTGGGCAAATTACATGGGTCCCACGTGGTCCCGCATGGGCTACATGTGGGATAACTGCGCATGGGTTGGAAGTGGTTTTCCCCACTTGGTGTGTAGCGACGTCTCACCGCTGCACGCTATCACCGTGGGTCAAAACAATCCGTCAGGTACAGAGTGATGTTCTTGGAATTGTATTATTCTCTTCGTCAACCAGCCCAGAGAATGTGGTCTGTCTTCAAGGACACGGGTCAAGTTCAGTCTGAATGTTTGACGCTTCCGTGACTACATACTGACATTGAAATATTAACTATATCTTCAGGGCAGACATCCAGACATCTACTGTATTGTCATTTGTCAGGATGCTGTGTGACCCTTTACCCGCGCCAGTGACGCCACTACTGGCTGCTTGTAATGTTTGCAAATTCATTCCACTGCTGCACTCAAGGGCAGGGACGTGCTGGGCCCCTGATTCAGCACGGGAAAAAGAGTTGGAGAGGCCCTCATTGCACGCCATAGAGAGATCTCTCTCTATAGCGCTGCTGCTACTCAAAGATTTGCCATTTCAGATCATGACAAGTGACAAGCCAGTGGGCCAATTACATGAGTTATATTTCGTTGTTGTAGGGTGGAAACCTTGTATGTCCAAAACCATTTGTTTTGTATTTATCATTTAAAAAAAAATTAAACTAGTGAAAACAGCCGATCTACAAGCACACAACGCCTCGCGTTTGCGAGGCGTTGTGTGCTTGTAGATCTGCTGTTTTCACTACTTTTGTGCAACAGCCTTGTATGATGAAGCAGGGCTTTGCTTTGCGAAAAACCGGGACCGGCCGGGGCTTGCACCGGCCGGGAATGAACCAGCCGTTCGGGAGTTGTCCCGCTTTTCCCAATGGCCAGCACGTCCCTGCTCAAGGGCGTCACAAGGGGGGGGGGAGTGGGACTGAGTTACTAGGGCCCAAGGTGGAGGGCCCTTAATTATTTTATACTTTAACTATTGAAAAATAGCAGATATACAAGCTCACAGCGCGGCACCGAGTGCCGCGTTGCAAGCTTGTAGATCTGCTATTTTTGAAAAGTTGTGAAAATGTGTGCAAATCTTAATTTGAATATAATGTATTTTTTTAAGCGAACATTTGTGACTCAAATTTTACTTCTGGGGGGTCCCTGGAACTCGATATTTTGAGATGGGGGTCCGTGGCCAAATACATATCATTTTGGGGGTCCTTCACATGAAAAAGTTTGAGCACCACTGATATAGAAACAAAACCTTCAGAGACTAGCACAAATTGTCACGATTTTTCAAAAATAGCAGATCTACAAGCTTGCACTGTGAGCTTGTATATCTGCTATTTTTCAATAGTTAAAGCACAAAATAACGCAGTGAATCCTTGCACCCAGGGCCCAGAATTTGGTGCGACACCCCTGATTGTAAGCTCAATGTGTAGGCAGACGAAAGAGCAGAAAATAAGACTGAAATGTAGCAATTTGGTTGGCTGGACTACAGTCCAGCACCCATTGTTGGGGAAGTTAAAGTTACATGTAACTGAGTTACGTAACTAAGTTACATTTTGTTGTAAATTGCTGGTAATTGAGTTATATTCATATTTCTGTAACTCGTCAAGTAACTGAGATACTTTTTGGGTAATTTTTGGCTCAAGTTTCAAGTTACAAGAAGTTACAAGCGAAGTTATAATTTTAAGATCAAATGTCCTCAACAGATCATAATTTTCTTATTAAATAAGAAAATTATGATCTGTTGAGGACATTTGATCGTAAAATTTTGTGTAACTCTATTTTAGGAACACAGATGTTTACTAAAGAAAATGTCAACCTTTTTTAAATAAAACATAAAACTCAGTTGAGAGGCATATTTCTGCTGGCATTTGCCTTTTTTGGTAGGATATTATATTTTGTTTCATGTACACCAAATGCACATTCTCATTTTAACGCTGAGAAAAAAAAAAGTAACTCAAGTTACCCAAGTTACTTTTTCTATGTAACTTGAAACTTTATAAACTTTAACTGTAAGTTACACTTTCAAAGTAACTTCCCCAACACTGCCAGCACCCCACTCCATCTGGATTTACAGATATACAGTAAGTAATCAGTAGAACATAGAAGTATATCAGCTGATGCATTAACAAATCCAAGCCCTCTGAAAGCTTTTTGACATGAATAACTGAATGAGATGTGATGTGCCTATTCTGGTCATAATAGCCAGGACATTCTGCGAAAAAATATTCGCTGAAAATAGACAATCTGAAAGATGTAATGAATCCATGTAATTCACGTGTGAGAAGCACATGTCTGCGCTCTGAAGGAGAACACTGTAATCATCACCAGCATTTTACTGCTGGAATCTGCATGATCCTTGAGTGTGTCATTTCAGCTCTGCATGTGCAAAGAGGTGGAAATTCCATTTGGAATATTCCATCTGACTTGTTCTACAACACACTGACAGATACAGACATCTTATTATTTCAATACATCCTAGAGTGACAAAGACGTGTCACTCTGAATACAAAACACTGATGCTGACCTTCAAAGCAGCCAAAGGTACGGCTCCTCCATACCTCCAAAACCTGATCAACCCCTACACCCCCACCCGTTCACTTAGATCAGCCAACACAGGGATGCTGATGGAACCATCGCTAAAAGCCCCAGGACAAAAAATCCACTCGTCCGAGACAGTTTGCCCTCCTGTCCCCCAAGCTGTGGAATAAACTCCCTGTCGCACTTAGAACAACGGACTCACTCACTAGCTTTTGCCGTGGACTGAAGACTCACCTTTTCAGACTCCACCTAAACCCATAGCACTACTGAAACACTCAATGACCATACAGGAAGCTAGTTAGCATTTGTTTTTGTTTTTTTTAGGTTTTTTAGAATCCCTTTTCTTTACTGATTATATTGTTGTTGTTGTTTTTTTAGATTGATATTGATATGCATTTGTTATATTGTTGTTGATGTTCTGACATGTTATCTTGTTTATTATAGTGATGTATTATCTGCTTATTGTAAGTCGCTTTGGATTAAAAGCGTCTGCTAAATGCCTAAACTGTAAACTGTTACAGACTCACTGCATACTATTAGTATAGACTAGGCAGGGCCGTTTTTAGCTATAGGCGGACTAGGCGGTCGCCTAGAGCGCCAGCCTAGAGGGGGCGCCGAGGGGGCGCCGAAATGGAGGGAGTGGACCCAAACCAGCCCAAAACCGACCCAAAACCGACTAAATTCACGGCAAACCCGCAAAAATCGCGCGCGCGCTTTGCGCGCGCGGGAGTGGGGGGGCGCATTCGAGAGAGCTCGCCTAGAGCGCCGATTAGGCGCGCTACGGCCCTGAGACTAGGGCAATAACGAAGATTTTTGCAAGTCGACTTGACTCAGTAAAAAGTTGAGTTGAAGTCGACTTTATCGTTTGATGACGTCATCACATCACACATAACCCCCCAATTATTGTGGGGGGTCCCCAGATGATTGACTTAAAGTGAAACATTGTTTTCTCACTTAGCTGTAAACAAACCAACATAACGTTTAAGTGTATAGAGGGTATCTACACAATTTTAAAGTGCTAATTTAAGGACTTTTTCATTTCTAAAATAGCAAATTAAACATGTCCAAATTGTCAAATATATAGAGGCGGAAATTGTGAAAATAGACGATCTACATGCTCACAACACCTCGCGAGCATGTAGATCTGCTATTTTCACAATAGAACGTTTTTTTCAACTTCGACTTTCGACTTTCTGCTTTTTTTGGCTAAAGTTCTGAGAATATGGACGCTAGGATTCAAGTGGTTCATATAAAAAAGGAGTAAAAAGTTTCTGTCACACAACGATTTGGAGGACCCCCTGTAGTAACTCTGAGGACCCCCTGTTGAAGACCCTTTATGTACTCTATGCGACAGGGGATCTGTCTTGCTCAAGTATACTTCGATATGAAGCCAGGAGGCGCTGGCGCTACATCAGCATTACAAGACTGCTTTGAACATAATACTGTATGTATACCATACATAGGCAACTGGCGGCCCGGGGGCCACATGCGGCCCCCACCTTCACTTAATGCGGCCCACAGGTTAATACCGGAATACTGATATATTACTGATTTCAGCTGTTACAATTCCAAACATGACCTGCTTTAATTCCTTCAGTCTATATTAGTAGCTTAATGACTAGTATAGTTGTATTAAAATGTTTTTTTTTTTTTTTTTTTTTTATGTCCAATGTATTTGTATTTAGGTTCATAAAGTTAAAGGAGCTATAGTCAACTTTTTCATTTTGGCCGTTGTCAGGCTGAGGGATGTAAACAAAGTCAGCCTGACAACGGCCAAAATTATTATTTTACACTTTTTGTGGTCATTTTTGAAACGAAACGCATATAAATCTTATTTTTGAAGACCCTTGATGTAACATTTCGAAACATTATTTTTATTTTAGCATCCGTTTTTCAAGAAAAAGTTGACTATAGCTCCTTCAACATGAGTATATAACTAAATGCGTTTGAAATTAGATAAACAAATGTTACATTTCAGGATTCCAATTCAAAAACAACAAAAAATAATTCAGGATTCCATCGCAGCGCGATGCGTTTTGAGCTTGCAGATCTGCTATTTTTGCTTCTTTTGTATGAGACACTAGAATGACAAAGTAGGACGTAGCAATATGCAATGTGGCCCTCTGGAGTGAAGGAGGAAATATAGTGGCCCTCGCCATCATCAAAGTTGCCCACCCCTGCTATACAGTATATATATAGGACTATTTTCAGGGAGACAAGACATGACCTACAAACTGATGTTGAGGAGTACACAGAGTCTCTGACCGGCTACATATCATATAGAAGTGCAACGCGGATGTCACAGCCATCAATCGCGTCACATCCCGGGCCAGTCAGAAACCGTGGAACGAGAGGTCTGAAAAAAGGGCTGAAAATCTTGAGACGCTGCCTTCAAATCGGAGGACAAAGCAGCCCCCGGGCTGGTATAAGAGCCGACCTTCTCCCGAGACATCAAGAAGGAAGAAACTGGGCTGCACGATGAAAACTGAAGGCTATTTCTCAGCCTCCAGGGACAACAAGGCATTGTATATCGTCACTGTCGGGCAGAAACCTCGTATCTCCAAGTTTCAAATTTGTACGCTTCCTCGTAAAGCAAAGCCCTGCTTAATCATACAAGAGAGTCGCACAAGACTAGTGAAAATAGCAGATCTACAAGCGTTGTGTGCTCGTAGATCGGCTATTTACAATGTTTTAAAGGACAACTTTGTTTTTTTACAACAAGGGTTCATATTTTAGATTGTAATTAGAGAAAAGAAAAAGTGAGTGTTAAAATGTTTTCATTTACTTCGCTCTATTGTTTTATCGTGTTTACCGTGCTAAAATGTGGGGCAGGCGTACGCATGGGGGCATGTGTACAAGTGGCTAAATATGTATTTTTATACACAATAAGCCAGCAGTTTCTTTATTGCTATTTACAGTAACACTTCTAGCCCCCATAAGTCACATCCAACCATGCCTCCAACCACTGAAATAAGAATCTCTAAAACAATAGAAAGAAGTAAATGAAATCATTTTAACACTCATCTTTTATATTCTTTAATTACAATCTAAAATATGAACCCTTGTTGTGAAAAAAACTAAAGCTGTCCTTTATATCATTTTTTAAATGATAAATACAAAACGAACGGTTCTGGACATACAAGGTTTGCACCCGACAACGGCGATATGACAGGCTGCTACAGACTATAAAATTACACCACAAGGTGATGTCAGCGATGCCTCCCTTCCTCGACAGGCTGGATGAATTCTATGCCCGGTTTTGAAGCACTGAATCACATGCCAGGGAAAGAAAGAAACATCCCCTCCCCCCCCATCGAGGAGCAGGCACTCTGGCATAAGGAAGAACCTAAGTATAATCAATCCATGTAAAGCTGCGGGAGCTGATAACATACATGGTTCGAGTGGTAAAGGATTGTGCTGCACAGCAAGCAGGAGTCTTCACAGACATTTTTAAACCCATTCAGGCCAAGAATTATTGAATGCTTTAACTATTGAAAAATAGCAGATATACAAGCTGCACTCGGTGCCGCGCTGCGAGCTTGTAGATCTGCTATTTTTTTTTTAAAGTCGTGAAAATGTGTGCAAATCTTTGAATATAATTATGTTTTTTTTAAGCGAACGTTTGTAACTCAAGATTTTTCTTCTGGTGCATGGTCCCTGGAACTAAATATGTTGAGATGGGGGTCCATGGCCAAATACATATCATTTTGGGAATCTTTCACATGAAAAAGTTTGAGAACCACTGACATAGAAACATAGGTTTTTCAAAAAATCACAATTTTTCAAAAATAGCAGATCTACAAGCTCGCAGCGCGGCACTCGGTGCCGCGCTGTGAGCTTGTAGATCTGCTATTTTTCAATAGTTAAAGCATAAAATAATAATGCGCAATCATGCGTACCCGATCTACATGGCTTAACACGTCTCCCAAGCATGCTGTTGTGCCCAAAGGATATTCAAGGCTGCCACGCCATCATCCTGGTGTGAGGCTGCAATGGTGAAAATAAACTGAGCACAAAAGAAAGGAAACTTGACTTCGGTCCATTTATATCTCCCCTTTAATAATACCAATTTCTCTTGTTTTTTACATCATGTTTATCGTTGATTCGTCACCTTTACAACGAGGTACAGCTTGTAAGCATCAGGCATTCGAGGCATGAGCTAAACAGCCAAATGTGTGGGTAGCCAAAATGTGGCCAAAATGGCTTGCAATACTGTTCCGCTGGCATTTACTCTCGTTTTGGGCTTCCCTGACACGGAGCTTAAAATTAACAAAGGGTAAAAATGGCCAATATGTGTTGTTTTTTTCTTTTCCATATTACTTCCATATTACTGTGGGAGAGTGCAATCATTCAATGCTCCAAGCAACAAAGGTGAACACCAAAAGAACAGTATTGCAGGCCTGCCAGGCCATTTTGACAATTTTTGGACGGGCACTACCCACACGTTTGGATGTGTTGCTCATTCCACGAATGCCAGATTCTTACAAGCTGTACCTTGTTGTAAAGGTGACAAACAAACGATAACAATGATACCAAATACAATACCATTTGGCATAATTAACTCAGTCGTGCCATATTTAAAGTGGGACCTCTTATATTGCCGTTTCGCCAACAAAGGGTTAAAAAAATAGTGTGCACGCTGGTGCACACATTCGTGCACAGATCATGCACCATGCATGTGCATTGTGCATGCTTTTCACAGCTTTCAAACAAAAAAATCCGCTTGGAAATCCGTTCAGGCATTCAGGAGAAAACAGCCCTTATGTTTTCTTCAAATGTAAACAAACATGGCTGCCATGTTTGAAAGATGGGGTTGGTATGGGGGTTAAACATGCAATTTCGCAATTGCGATCATGCCTAGTACACTGTTGGAGGTCCAATTTTTTTTTTTAATTATTATTATTTATTTAAAAAAGACGTCCAGAAGACGTCTGGCACGGAGGTCCATAGTTAAAAAGACATTTTTATTATAGAAACGTCTTTTTTGGCAGGGTGGGTGTTAAAGGGGAGGTATTGGACCGAATGTTGGCAAATATTGGGTCGGCGCTACCCACACATTTGGCTGTGGTGCTCATTCCACGAATGCTCGATGCTTACAAACTGTACCTCGTTGTAAAGGTGACGAATCAACGATAACAATGATACCAAACACAATACCATTTGGCATAATTAAAGGGGAGGTATTGGACCGAATGTTGGCAAATATTGGGTCGGCGCTACCCACACGTTTGGCTGTGGTGCTCATTCCACGAATGCTCGATGCTTACAAACTGTACCTCGTTGTAAAGGTGACACAAAACAATGGTATTATTAAAGGGGAGATATAATGGACCGAAGTCAAGTTTCCTTTCTTTTTGTGCTGAGTTTAGGAAAAAATAGGAGATCTACATACCGGTACGCACGAAACAAATGCGTTGTGACCTTGTAGATCTGCCAATTTCACTTTTTGGGGGGGAACATGTCTTTCTTTTTTCCCCTTTCTCCCAAATGTTTGAATCAATGATTTTATTTTAATCGATAATTTTTTTTTGATTAAAGGGCTTTGCACTTTTTTTTCTCACAGAAAAAAACTGACCATTTCATTTTCTTTTTTAAGAAAACAATGATTCTCTATGACCTCATGCACACCGGCTCCGAATTTGCCATGTGGCAGGTGGCTGCGGCAGTGCATTCTTTTCCCGATCGAACCCAGTTCAATTTGTGCGTCTTGTCACATGCGGTAAAAACTCATCACTCCTTTTATGACTCCTTTTCGGATGCCCGGCTGGCAAAAAGACGAGGGCTCAACTTCAGTCAAAATAAACTAAACTACTTCGCTGCTCACCAAACCAAAGGTAGTTTTGCGTTGTTGAAAGTCTATTCTCCACAGTGGGAAACTTCTCAGCACGCCACCCACTCTGTAAAATACATTATTTTTGTCATGAAATAAAACGCACCCACCTCGAGCCACCCAGCGGCCACCGCAGACACAACCCGGAAATAAGCGGCGGTCGAGTTGGTTCAAGTTGGGTGCGTTTTATTTCATGACAAAAAATAATGTATTTTACAGAGTGGGTGGGGTGCTGAGAGGTTTCCCACCACGGAGAATAGACTTTCAACAACACAAAACTACCTTTGGTTTGGTGAGTAGCGAAGTAGTTTAGTTTATTTTGACTGAAGTTGAGCCGTTGTGGGGCTGAGAAATCCTGGTCTAGTCTTTTAGCCAGCCGCCTGTCAGAGCGTCAGTGACAGCTGACACTCTGGACCAGAGCTAGTCTCTCCCCATCCCCATCTCTCTCCTCTGTTTCCTGTCAATATCCACTTTGACCTATAAAAAAGAAAAGAACCAACCAATATTGCAAGGCTCAATATGACAGGCTCTGGACTATAATCCACTAAGGGATGAGGAAGCCAGGGAGACCAAAAAACAACAACTAGAGGTGGTCCATGCTCAATGAGCTAAGTAAGAACAGGACCACTTGGTAAGAAAAAAGCAAAAACCATTGTGCAGAATCAGTGTTTATTTCGTCGACTAAAACTACGACGAAAAATGTTTGCCGACTGCGTTTTTTTCACTGACGAAAACTAAAAAAAAAAAAAAAAAATACTGTGCTGTGATGACAAAAACTAAGAGTAAATATATTGACAATTTCGTCAACAAAATAAAAACTAGACTAAAACATTAGGGAGGGACTAGTGGAGAAGAGTAATTTTATGTTTGGTTGGCAATATAGCCCATTTTCAAAACAACATGAAAATCACTTTCAAACAGTAATAAAACTATTTGTGTCCTGAATGTGAACGTTAGAGGATGTATGCTAGAGGACATATGTTCACAGCAGAGAGCAGCAATGCACCACTGACCACTTTTTTCATGATGATAGCCTGTTGTGTTTATACACAATGTTATCAAAGAAGACCACTGTAATTACATTAAAAAATATATATGCTAGGATTTTTGGGACATCTAGTCACCCTTGTGAATGACGTGAATGGATAGCCAACAGCAGAAAGGCACGTATATACATTTAAATATACAATGCAGTTACAGTACATTTAATCACAATTTATACATGACTGGACTGTTGTGGACGGCGTCAAAACATTTTACCGGGGCGATTTTTGAGTTTGGACGCCGTCACCGGAGCGTCCGACGTTGACGTCAGCAGTGGAGCACCCTTCATTTGTTTAAAACGGGAGCATTCCCAGCGTTGACGTCGACGCGGCGCTCGACGCGCCCAGTGGAGTCACCCAAACTGTAACTGTAGCGCCTCAGTGACCAGCCAGTGGCACTGACTTATGTTATCATGAAGTGCTTTGAATGACCAGTCATGGGTCACATCAAAGCCAGCGTTCACTTCCACCCACATTGGACCCTTTCCAGCTGGCATACCGCACCAACCGGTCCACAATTGATTCCATCACCTTACACACCATCCCAACGAGGGACAAGCACACATAGACATGAAAGGGGGCTTGAGCCCCTGCCCTTTTATCTGGAAAGTGCCCTCTCCAGACCATGAATGTGTTTTTTACTATGGTGAAAGAAATGGAAATGCCCTCTTCCCATTGTCATACCTGAAGGCAGCATTCAAGAGCATATTGCCTTGTCCAAACTCTCCTGAACTTGAATGCTGCATCTTATGTTGAAAGAACTGCTTTCTCTGTGTAGAAATCTATGCCGTTACACCACATCTCCAGTATTCACTTGATTATGCTTGGTTCTGTGTGGTATCAAGCACCGAAAATAGCCGACAAGCTCACAACGCTCACAACTCACAGGAGTTGTGAGCAGACCTCCAAGCTCACAATTCGTCGCAGTGCGACGCGTTGTGAGCTTGGAGGTCTGCTATTTTCGATATTTTAACCAAAAGGAAATTTCAGCCCCTGCCTCTCTAACATTCTCTGCACGTCCCTGCAACTATCCCACCTGGAAAATAGGAACTGTAATGAATTTTAACACCACCATTCTACAGCAGTTAATAGAGAAGCTCGGCTTTTCTGCACCTCCATTTGTAAGTGGAACCTTTTATTTACTGTCAGAAGAGATGACAGACAGGCGTGTCGCACCAAATTCTGGGCCCTTTAATTAGAAAATGTAACTAGTAGCCTACACTTGTGTATGTTAATTTGACTGTAGTAGATTGTTTAATTACTTCGTGGACGTGCGTGTGTGCTGTGGCAGGTTATTTAATATGGGATTTTGACAGCGTGCTTCTCCTCTTAAGTACGGAACACCGTCCCGGCTCCGAATGTTTTAACGAAGCGGCGGTTCTGGCCGTTCCGTCTCACTTTCACCCCTACGCTGGTGCGAGACAATAAATAACTGTTCGCCAATTGCTACATCTCTCAATTGGAAGTACATGACACCAGTCTAGCAGCAGTGCACCGCAGTATAGGAGGTTAACTGGTGATATAAAAAAATATATATATATTTTCGACTCCTCGACTCAAACAATTGGCGTCGATTCCCGGGGCTTAAAACGACGCGTCGATTTTTAGAGGACAGGCCTACTTGTATGTCTGCAATAGCTAAAGTATAAAATAATTAAGGCCCCTCCACCTTGGGCCCTGGTAACTCAGTCCCACTCCCCCCTCACCCCTTGTGACGCCCCTGACGACAGACAATCCGCGTTGGCAGCAACATCTCACGTACCGTCCCAGCGAGCACGACGGCCCCTCAAGGCTGCGTGCTCACAGTCCGTTACTCGTCATTCTGCTCACGCGTGACTGCTCTGCCAAATCCAGTTCAAACCAGTTCATCAAATTTGCCGACGATACGACCGAGGTGGGCCTCATCAGTAATGACGATGAAACGGTTTACAGAGCTGGGGCAGCGGTGGAAGAAGTACTCACATATTTTACTTAAGTAAGAGTATCAATTCTGCGATATAGAAATAGGGTTAGAGTCAAAATCCGGAATTCAAAATGTACTTGGGTAAACAATACAAAGGTATTGGTATCAAAAATGTTCTTAAAGTACCAAGAGCAAAAGTACAATATTTGGATCTGAGATGTAGTGGAGTGGAAGTAAAGGTACAGACTCAAGTAAAGTAAAAATACCTCAAAATTTTATTTAAAGGGATATTCCACTTTCAACAGGGAAACAGCTTATGGGCTTTTCTCCACACACACACACCCATTGTAACTTCAAACTCCATTTTAACCATGATAGATTCATTAAAAACACCCATTATTTTTTCTGGTGACTCATTTTACCCTCCTAATATGTGAGCAGGCCGTGTTTTTCGATAACTTTCTTCATTTTTATAACACGGCCTGCTCACGTATTAGAGGGTAGCTCACAACGCGAGGCATTGTGAGCATGTAGATCTGCTATTTTCACCATTTCTGCCTCTAATATTTGACAATTTGGCCAATGTTTAATTACAAAGTCCTTAAATTGTCACTTTAGAAATGTGCAGATACCCTCTATACACTTAAACTTTATGTTGGTTTCTTTACTGTTGAGAGAGAAAACAATGTTGCACATTAAGTTCATCATCTGGGGACCCCCTAAAATAATTTGGGGACCCCCTTGGGTTGAGAACCACTGTCTTAATCGTCCAGTGCCACCACTAGATAGAGCCAACTCCTGCTCAATGGCCGGACTAAGGGCCATAGACCAGCGCTGTAGCTGAGCAAGCCCTGCGCAGCCGTGACGTGCGCGATGACTTCCGTGCGTGTCATCACTATGCGCCGGAAGGCCTTGGCTTCCATTACCTCTAGGCTAATGTTATTGTTAGAAGCACATTTTGTGGCTATGTTTCCCGCGAATAAAGGCTGTCCTCTTCCAGAAAAGCATAGATTCAGAGAAAATGGGCTTCACAGTTGTCCATCTGCATTAGATTACATTGAATAAATCGGCGGACTATGACGATACTAAAGTTAGTAAACGTAGGACGACCTTGCGTCGCTAGGCAACAAATTGAGCCAAACTAGTTCGGGATAGGCACTAGAAGAGTTAAGGTCCCTATATATGGGCCTGCTGGGAGTGTGACGGATAAACCATCTGAAAATGTGTCTGTGAATATTTCACATTAAACTCTTCATTTGGAGAGGTCTCAATCATTGATGCTTTTATTCCAGGTTTATTATGTTGCTTTATCCCCATGTAATAGTCACATTCTGCAAGTATTTCGCTGAGGAGTTGTTTTGTTTGTTTTTATTGCCCTTGATTGTTGCTTTTTATTGAGTCTTTCATTTTCAAGTGTGTACCTCTCTTGCACGCACACGTGCACACACACTATGTATTCTTTCAGCAACAGACCTAATCAGCAATCCCCACATTTGTTTTGGTGCAGATTAAACGGTGCAATAATAATATGCTATTTAACAGGGACTAATACTTTGAATCAGATTCAGTGTTCATATACTGTACTGTAGGGTAGGCCACAGCTGACAATCAGGATGTGAAAGGAAAAACTAGCGTAAAAATGGAATCAAGATAATATAATCTTAAGAGATAAGAGAGTTGGTGTGAGAACAGCTCACGACAAACAGTGGTTTAAAGTAACTAAGTACTTAAAGGAGTAGTTCACCCCCAAAATGACTTTTTTTCTATTGATTAGTCACGCTATGGAGACTAGTGTTCAATAATATTTTTAGTTTTTTGTCGCATTCCTAAGACAAAAATGTGATAACAATAAATGTACTCCCATTTGTTCCGGATGGGGACCTGTTTCAAAACGGGTCCCCATCCGGAATCAATGGGGGTAAATTTACTCAAATAACATTTTTGTCTTAGGAATGTGACAAAAAACAAAAAAATATTATTGAACTCTACTCTCCATGGTGTGACTAATCAAAAAAAAAGTCATTTTGGGGGTGAACTACTCCTTTAAGTACAGTTTTGAGGTATTTGCACTTAACTTGAGTATTTCCAGTTTTCAGTACTGTTACTTCTACTCCACTACATCTCGGATCCAAATATTGTACTTTTACTCCACTACAATTATTTGAAAACTTTAGTTACTAGTTACTTTGCAGATATAAATGATCATATTACACATTAATGCACTTTAGCCCTATTTTATACCTTGGCTATTTTCAAACATTTAGTACTTTTACTTTTGGTACTTTAAGTACATTTTGATGCCAATACTTTCATACTTTTACTCAAGTACATTTTTGAATTCTGGACATTTACTTGTAACGGAGTACATCTACAGTGCAGTATTGAGTAGTACAAAGTACAAAATGTGATTACTTTTTCCACCTCTGACTACAAATGTCTCACGTGCTATTTGAGCCACCATCAATGCTGATATAAATTACATCAGCCAGGAAATGTGATTCTCAATCTCCAGGGTGGGAAAAGTTACAGTGATGGCCAAATACACATGCAGAACAGAATAGCGTCACTGTCGGGCAGAAACCTTGTATCTCCAAGTTTCAAATTTGTATTATTATTATTTTTTTTTTTGGCAAAGTAAAGCCCTGCCTCACCACACAAGTCTGTTGCACAAAATTAGTGAAAACAGCCGATCTACAAGCACACAATGCCTCGCCGTGCGAGGCGTTGTGTGCTTGTAGATAGGCTGTTTTCACTAGTTTAAATCATTTTTAAAATGACAAATACAATACAAACTGTTTTGGACATAAAAGGTTTCCACCCGACAAGTAGTATGCGCACAGCAAATTACAAAGGCACCTCGACTCCCCCCCAGAGAACAAGAATAATGAAACAAAACCAAAGGTTGTTTCACTCAACATCAAATTAATCATGTGATATTTTTGGAACGAGAGACTGCATACATTACATTGTTCTGAAGAAGCAGAGAGTGCTGAGACGTGAAAAGGAAAATCAATCATTTCTTGTGCCAACGAAAGTTTAAGAGCCAGTTATGAGGATATATCTTCATCCGTGACAGAGAAAATATAGAGAGTGGAGGCACTCATGGCCCGCGGCACCTCCATGTCTATCTAAACAGATCTACCACTGAGTCTGTAAGAAACAAACACACTTAATGCCTCCTGTTTCTGCCATTTTCAAAGGAAAAACAACCACCAGTAGAATTCTGCAATGCACTAAAGTCGATTTGAAAGTAATTGACTTAATTCAACTCCAAAGTTCAGCTCAAACATGCAATTATGTATATGACCCCGCCAGTGTTGGGAAAGTTCACTTTAAAAACGAACTAGTTCAAGTTCAAGTTCAGAACTTCAAAAATGAACTAGTTCATTTTTAGTTCATAATTCCCCATTATGAACTAAAGTTCATGGTTCCCCAAAATGAACTACATAGTTCTTTTTTAGTTCTTTTTTTAACCATATTTTTTTTATACTTTTGGCTATTCAAAAAAAAAAAAAAAAAAGGAAAAAAAAAATATATAAAGGTCTATATATATATATATAAATGTTTAGACGTTGCTGCATGCTATTATTTGTCAAAATTGTTGACTCAGCCCATATAGAACCACACACAGCAATAATTTCATCCAACTTAACATTGAGGTGCCCACAATATTTATGTGCCCACTGCCTAGTTCCCAGTCTTCCTGCACCCTTATTGTGAAGGGCTGAATGTAATAACCATGTTATTGTCTCATTGTGTGAAATATCATAATATTCAAAACAAATATTTGACTCCAATTGATTCCCCACACAGTATTGACTTGATATAGCAATAAAAAAATATATATATTACACAGCAGTTGTGGGAAAACTAAGACATTGTTCAAAAAACACAATTCCGATTTTGGTCATTTTGGAAATAGGGCAAAACATATATTTTTCTTCAATCTACTGTCTTGACACTCTAACCAAAATTGTTCTATAAACCATAATCTACAAATTGGAAGTGAAAGAAACTTTAACACACATTTGAAATGAAAACAAAAAATTACATGTACAAGGAACCCCACTAGAAAAAAACCAAAAAATTACATGTACAAGGAACCCCACTAGAAGGCAGACGTTTCTAAACCGTGCATAGCATGTTTCCGCGTTGGTTAAAATAGCTGATCTACAAGCTCACGTTGTCTCGTGGATGCGACGCGTTGTGAGCTTGCAGATCAGCTATTTTCGCCGTGCAACACACATAGGACAAAGTATAGTCAGTCAGGCTTGCGAGACGAGGAGGAGATTCACAGTGCAGCAGCAGAGTGCAGACAGCACCGCATATCGGAACGTTCACGAGATGCAGTAGGCACTGCTGCGTGCTGCTGCGTGCAGTGCCTACTATTGGAGCATGTAAATGAAAAGAGAGACGAGAGGAGCAGAGGACAGATGACCGCGGAGGCGCGGACCGCCGCATGAACGGCCGACGAACGCCGACGAACGTCGTTCACGGGCGTCAGAATGACCGCGTTCGACAATATCGTTCATCAAGCGAAAACAATTACGTTCAGTTCACGTTCGCCCAAAATATGAACGTGTTCATGAACGATCGTTCTTTGAACGCGTTCGGGTACAACACTGGACCCCGCAAGGAATGTCCTCTTAATCTCACAGTCAGTATCCTACCAGTAAGACTCCCTAATCGGGAGATAAGCGACCGTCAGGTCGCATGCACAAACTTTGGAAGGCAATGGTAGCCAATCAGGAGGGGATATGGGAAATGGGACAGATCCATGTTGATGACATGACTGTAGAGATACTGTGTACCGCTTTGCGTGATTTTAGAGCAAAATCTGTAGTCTTCAAAAAGCGGCCAGATGGTGGCGCTAGATGGGACAGATGCATTTTGATGACATGACTTTAGAGATACTGTGTACCGCTTTGCGTGATTTTAGGGCAAAATTTGTAGGAACAGTGTCCAAAAATGTGTTTTGCAAGAATCGGCCTCATGGTGGCGCTAGAAGAGGGACATGTGAGAAATGAGTGGGGGTTGTGGTTTAGCAGCCAAGGAGTGTGTGTGCAAAGTTTGGCATGGATCAGGGCAACGGTGGTGGAAATATGAGTAGGGGAAAAGTGTGACGTGACGGACAGACTGACGGACGGACGGACGGACGGACGGACGGACGGACGGACGGACGGACAGACTGACAGACTGACAGACTGACAGACTGACAGACTGACTGACTGATTGACAGCTGATGGAGGTTTTGATTGTAACTGCGACCTGGTGGTCGCAACAATTAAAATAATGTGAAAACACAATGCTCATGTGTTAAAAATATATAAAAAAAAAAACAGTAACGCATCCCAATACAAGTGATGGGAGTCCCAGAAATTGACATTTTAAAAGTAAGGCAAGCACTATTTCAATCCACTAATCTAACTAAACAATATAAAGGGTATATGAATTAACATGTTTTACACCTTATTTCCTATGCAGACCCTTGTTGAGGTGAAGTTTCAATCAATTCAAACCACAAGCTCTTTCACTCCTTGAAGGTGAACAGCTGGCAAACTTACTGTTCTTCTGCGGAAGACGAATGCATGCCATTTTTAGATATGAAATATTAATACATCCTTTTGAAAACGAGAACAATTCAGTCCTCTGTTATTGCAAGAATAAAAAGCTGGGGGGGAATAATCTACGACTTCCATCTTGTATCAAATACTGAGCTGTATGTCACCGAAATACCAATATGCTCCTGGACAAACGGTGCTCCTATCAGTATTTGACATTCAATTTATTCTAAAACGGTGTTTAACAAAATAATAGGCTCTTCTGGGGAGGGCTGGTCCGCTATACCAATAGCTGCCGACGTATATTTGAAGCCCCAATTTTTTAAGCAAGTTTCTATATTTCTATGTTCCGTCCAAGAAAACGTCAGCATCCACAATCGAGTAACTCACTCTGTCCGGCCGCCAGTTCCTGTTCATTCACGCACGCACGCACGCACGCACACACGCACGCACGCACGCGCACACACACACACACACACACACACACACACACACACACACTAGGGCATTAAAGAAAAAGTCGACAAGTCGACTCAGTCGATTCCATTCCACAAGTCGACTCCCACCAGAGAAAGTCGAAAGTCGAAGATGAAAAAATTTAGATCGGCTATTATCACAATTTCTGCCTCTATCCACAACTTTCCAACATCCCATCGTGCATTGCGCAGAATGTGCAGGCAGCTTCCGGCGCCGCAGCCGAGAGTGATCTACAAGCTCACAACGGTTGCATCTGCGATGCGACGTGAGCATGTATGTCTGCTGGTAACCGGAAGTGTCCCGCAAATAATGCTACAGTAAATTCTTGCGGAAACAGGTGGATATATTTGACAATTTGGACAATGTTTAATTTGCCATTTTAGAGGTAATATATATACTATTCTGACACACACACAGTCAGAATAGTGTGTGCAAAGCCTTCCCCTTTTCTTCCTATTGAGCAATTATTCTCTGACTTTGGTTGTACCTCTGCATTCTATGAAAGAACGGTGCAATGAAGCCGCGTCGATACTGTAGCTACAAGATAAGTTGATTGTCTACACCCATTGAGCCATAGGGAAAGGAGTGTTTAATTGGCTAGTTAGAAGTATTATAGATCACATAAGCCGGGGGGACAGGGACTAAATTGCAACGTAATTGGCTAGCACAACTGCTCTGTTGTATCAGAGTAACAGTGTAACAGAGGAACAGTAATATATTGGTTGTGTTTGTTGATTATAAAATGAAATGCATAAAATCCTTTAGCTCAGGGGTTTTCAAAGTGGGTGACGGGGCACCCTGGGGTGCCGTGATGCCAGTCCAGGGGTGCCGCGAGGTAATTTGATAATATTTGAAATGTATTGGACACTTGAAAAAATATTTAGTATCATTTTAAACTTGAGGTACAAAGTTATTTTCAGTCAGTTCTAACCAAAATGGCTTTTATCTCAACGTTTTCCTCGCAACATAATCACTAAAATATCGTCACTGACGGGCAGAAACCTCGTATCTCCAAGTTTCAAATGTGTATGTCTTTTAGTAAAGCAAAGCCCTGCTTCATCATACAAGACTGTCGCACAAAACTAGTTGTTTAGTACATTTTATAGATGATGAATACAAAATGAACGGTTTTGGACATACCGGTACAAGGTTTCCACCCGACAACGACGATATGCTATAAATATAAGGTGCTGGGAGTGAAAATTATAATGTAGGGGTGCCTCGGATTAAAACAATAGTTATGGGGTGCCCTGAGACAAAAACGTTTGGGAACCCCTGCTTTAGCTCATCGTTTTACTAAAAAGGCAACGTTTCGGTCAAGCACATCGCTTGACCGACACAAGTGAAGACAGTGTGCGTGTTCTTTTTGATCTTTTTAACGTCTGCTCGACCAACACCACCTGTGCACACTCTCCCTGAGCTGAAAATCTGGTGTGCAAAAGACTTTGGTTTTAATACCAGCTTATCTTTGCTTGATTTGGCCTTGACGATAAGCGCTTACTCGAAGACCGCATGTTTTCCCCAATTATTTCACAAGAAGATTTCAGGAGAGATTAAAACTAACTTCAATTAGAGGCTGTCAGTCTTAAGCCCCTATCAGAGTCCAGGGTGAAGAGCTATTCACCGCAAATTTTAGGTGTAAAGCTATCCACCTAAAGTGAGAAAATAAGTGGAGGCCATCATAGTCAGTCACGGTGAAGTACTATCACTGTAACTGACTGGTCTCGATCGACCAATCAGTGAACGGGGTGATGGGCCGATCTTTCTGAAAGTAAAAACAGAGAGATGTGTCGGGACTCGCGGTGGAAAGCTCTTCACCGCGATCTTCACCACGAGTAATGACGTAATGTTGTAGTTTTACTCACAGGCACGCAGTGATGGAAATTAATTCAAGTACAGTACTTGAGTACATTTGTTGGTCATTTTCTGTTAAACAAAACAACAATAACTACCATAAGTCCTAATTGTTGCAACCGAAGGTCACAGTTTACCATGAAAAATGTCACAGCTTGTCTCTGTGTGTGTACACATTTTTACAGTCTATGGGTTGGTTCCCTTGACACATCACTGTGACATCACAGGTTATATCACAGGAGACATTACCTACAGTATGTAAAAGTCCATATAAGGGTATTCCCCAGAATCCCTTTTATGCCCATATATAAAGATCCCTGATGTCATCGATATATATATCACTGGCCAGATGGCCAAGACATGGCCCATATCTGTGTGGCTGGTTCAGATAGGGATCTCCATTCAGGGGCATACAATATATTGTATGTTGTGATGTCACCACTCTAACGGACCCTTTAATGCCCATATATGGAGATCCCTGATGTCATCAATATTAAGCCCATATCTAACAGGACCTCATATGGGAATGCCCATATATGGAGGAAGACAGCCCATATGTGTGCGGCTGGTTCGGACAGGGATCTCCATGTATGGGCATACATGGCATGTACAATATACAGTACATGGATCTCCATGTACTGTATATCGGTAACTGGTCCGATATACATCACTGGCCAGATGGCCAAGAATTGGCGCAACCTAGGGTGAGGTCGCATGTCACCCTGAGGCGTCTTACTAGTGGTAATTACCCAATTACCTGTATAAATGTTAAGTGGCGATTTACATAGATTGTGCATTACATTCACCCATTCACACACACATTCCTACACCGATGGCGGAGGAAAATATATATGCAAGGCACCAACCTGCTCACCAGGAGCAACTAGGGGTTCAGAGTCTTGCTCAAGGACACTTTGACACTCGAGGCCGGGATCGAACTGGGAACCCTTCGGGAACCCTCCGTGTTCTAAGATGGTAACTCTAGCCCTGAGCCACTGGCACTACCCCAGTATACAGTACTGTACTGTATGTCACAGGAGCACTAAATATGAATCCAATATCTATCCATCCATCCATCTTCAACCACTTATCCGGAATCAGGTTGCAGGGGTAACAGTTCCAAATGAGATTTCCAGAGTTCACTATCCTAAGCAACTTCTGGTCTTTGGTCTGCCACAGGCTCTGCTCCCAGTGGGAAGACGCTCTGGAAGCAAGAGTTTTCTGTGTTTTTAAAGTCCACATAGTCTCTGTGTGGACATTAGGCTACAACAAGTGCATCTCTCCACTCCGACATGTCTCCTCTCCGACATGTCTCCATTCCGACACTAACCCTATCTCTAACCCTAACCCTAAACCTTAGGCCCATGGGAGTGTCGCCACTCCGACAATAAGAAGTCAATTTCAGAGTGGCGACATGTCGGAATGGAGAGAGCCTCCCGGCTACAACATATACAATTAATGTCAAACGAGAAATTGATTCAGCTGAATAAAGTTAATGGATTACCCAGTTTTGCCCAAAGCTATGTATGAAATATGTCTTCTACTGTAGGTAACTTGCAACAGCATAATGTTTTGACTGACGTTCATCCACGCTGGGGGCTCTGAATATATCAGTTAATTTAAAACATTTTGTCTTCTCACAGGCCTTCCATTTCTTTTCTCTCTCCCTTTCAGCTGGACAGTTTGACTTATTATCCTCTTCTTATTACCTCCGCTTTTCTATTATTTTTTCTTTTTTTCTTTTCTTTTTTTTTTTACAAAAGACACCTTATAATTATAATTATTATCACAACCACACGTTGCAATTTCTTGAAGTTGTCTAGTTTGTGTTATTTTCCTAGACTGAATGATCAGCTGGTTGCTGTCCTTTGGCTGCCCACTCTAGTTACTTTGTTATTATTTTTGTTTCAATTTGAACAGACATGAGGGCTGCTGTCATAAACATGGCTGGCCTAATTTGTGCTCACAGTCTATCCCTGTACAAGCATGACCGAGACCAGGCCTTAACTATCAGTATCCTATATTATTTTATACAGCATGGACGTTGAAGTACTATAGCCTTTCCCCACATTACCCTGTGTTACAGCCCGGCCCAGGGGACCCTAAAGCCTCTATCAGAGTCCAAGGTGAAGAGCTATCCACTGCAAATTTTAGCTGTAAAGCTTTCCACCCCAAGTCAGAAAATAAGTGAAGGCCATCATAGTCAGTCACGGTGAAGTCCTATTCACCGTGACTGACTGGTCCAGGTCGACCAATCAGTGAACGGGGTGAAGAGCCTATCTGTCTGAAAGCACCCTGTAGACAATATGCCTTCCGGTTGGTTCTAGCGGAAGTGGCGGAAGTCCTGCGTTTAACGGAAGTTACGTCATGCGTTGCATTCTTCCGGTGAAATTCTCACGGCAAGTTGAACACTTTCTGCCTCATATTGTCACCAGGCTTTTCTCTTCGCAGATGAGTAAGCCTGGCTACGCGAGGCTATTCTGAAAGTAAAAACAAAGAGATGTGTCAGGACTCGCGGTGGAAAGTTCTTCACCGCGAGGAATGAGGTAACGTTGTAGTTTTATAACTCAAAAAGACTACACCGCGGTGGATAGCTCTTCACCGCGGTACCGACTCTGATAGGGGCTTAAAGCCTCTATCATAGTCCAGGGTGAAAAGCCATCACCTCACCGTGGTGTAGTTTTCTAGCTATCACCTAGGCTTTGTTATACATTTTTAGGTGATAGCTAGAAAACTACACCACAGTGAGGTGATAGCTCTTAACCCTGGACTATGATAGAGGCAGCTGAAAAAAAAAAAAAAAAGTGGACTCCCTCCTTCCCAGACCCAAAACACAACCACAAGAACACTAGTTTAAAAGTCCAAAATACAGTGATTTATTAATAAAGTTTTAAAACATATGTAAAATACCTCTGGTGGGCCCCTGTACAGTACATAAAACTCATACTTAAAACTAAAACCCTATGCTTACCTGCACCCAACAGAAAGACAGAGTTCTTACCTAACTTAAGAAACAACAAGGCGTGAATATGTGCAAGCACATAACACCTGCCTTTTCATCCACGCATACACCACAATGATGTCATCATGACACACACAACGATGGTAAGAGGTACAGTAGGGGCATTCCTCTTGGCAAAGATGTATGCTCCATCGAGTACCCAGGCCTTTTTCAAAAAGTTCAGCACATTGTTTGAAAGATAATGTGGTCACATACAAACATTTAATAATACTGTCATGAATAGAGTGTAGATTCTCACAGGCTGAGGACCTCCATAAGTTGTAGGCTATATTTCCCAGGCAGAAGCATCATTTGATTTTATCAAACCTCAATACTTCGCATAAAGTTGACAGGGACATGAATCATTCATTTTATTATTTCTGCACTGCAATATAGGCATTTCTCCATTTGATTATCTGACGCCTTTGTGTTTGTTTTTGTCAGCTGGCATGTCACCCGTACACACAAAAGGTGTGTGTAGGTAGCTCCTTTCGACTTCTTCTCCAGTTACAGTTCACATAACATTCGTCTTGAGATATTTCAACTCATCAGCATGTGGCAGTCGCCCCATGCTTCATGGCTGTGACTAACAGCAAGAGTTTCTTTGCCGCAGAGTTTTCAAATTGTGTTGTTGATGGAAGAACATTGATGCCCCGTCATAATATGAGAACTATTTGCATACCCAGCCACTACAACATATCAACAGGTGGTACAGTGCATGTGAGGACTTCAGAACACTTCATATGGGAGTGGGAAGGCCAACTTCTTCCTACTGGAGTGGACCTCCCAGTCCCTGGCTCAGCTGACAGTGTACTGTAAGTGCGCCCTCAAATCTTTCCTTCCAAACTAGACTGCTCCCGAGTCCCGTTGAACTCATGTGTTGAACGCTCCAATTTGGGTACGAGTGCACATGTCGCAAGTTGGCACCTCGACCGAGTGCAGCTTAGTTTTTTTAGCTGTGCTACCGCTCCTACATCTGGCTTTTTGTTTGTACGTATTTATGTGCAGCAAAGCTTGCCATTGGCCAAGCTTGGCGGGATGCTTAATGAAATGAAATAAAAAATGTATCAGCCTACAGCCATATTTTGGTGTGACCACATTTGTTTTTTTCCTCCATTGTGCAGATGGTAGTTTTCACTGTTTACAGTGAAAAGGTTTTTCTCCAGTGTGTATACGCTGGTGACTCTTCAGGTGACCTAGGAAATGACCGTTTTGCCTACCCAGGACGGAGATGCGAGAGACCAGCCTACAGCCATATTTTGGTGTGACCACATTTGTTTTTTTCCTCCATTGTGCAGATGGTAGTTTTCACTGTTTACAGTGAAAAGGTTTTTCTCCAGTGTGTATACGCTGGTGACTCTTCAGGTGACCTAACTGACTGAAACTCTTGTCACACTCTTTACAGATGAAAGGTTTTTCTCCTGTGTGAATACGCTGGTGACTCTTCAGGTGACCTAACTGACTAAAACTCTTGTCACACTCTTTACAGATGAAAGGTTTGTCTCCTGTGTGAATACGCTGGTGTATCTTTAGGACACCTAAGTGACTGAAACTCTTGTCACACTCTTTACAGATGAAAGGTTTTTCTCCAGTGAATACGCTGGTGACTCTTCAGGTGACCTAACCAACTGAAACTCTTGTCACACTCTTTACAGTGAAAGGGTTTTTCACCAGTGTGGATACGCTGGTGTCTCTTGAAGTGACCTAACTGACTGAAAGTCTTGTCACAATCTTTACAGTGGAAAGGTTTTTCTCCTGTGTGGATTGACAGGTGTCTCTTCAGGTTTCCTAACACACTGAAACTCTTGGCACACTCTTTACAGTGAAAAGGTTTTTCTCCAGTGTGTATACGCTGGTGAATCTTCAGCTCACCTAACTGACTGAAACTCTTGTCACACTCTTTACAGTAGAAAGGTTTTTCTCCAGTGTGTATACGCTGGTGAATCTTCAGCTCACCTAACTGACTGAAACGCTTGTCACACTCTTTACAGTGAAAAGGTTTTTCTCCAGTGTGTATACGCTGGTGAATCTTCAGCTCACCTAACTGACTGAAACTCTTGTCACACTCTTTACAGTAGAAAGGTTTTTCTCCAGTGTGTATACGCTGGTGACTCTTCAGGTTACCAAAATGACTGAAACTCTTGTCACACTCTTTACAGTGGAAAGGTTTTTCTCCTGTGTGGATTGACAGGTGTTCTTCAGATGACCTAACTGATAAAAACTCTTGTCACACTCTTTACAGTGAAAAGGTTTTTCTCCAGTGTGGATACGCTGGTGATTCTTGAAGTGACCTAACTGACTGAAAGTCTTGTCACACTCTTTACAGTGGAAAGTAAGCTGATGTGTCTTTACTTCTCCTGGTTGAGTTAAAGTCTTGGTAAACCTTTGACTGTGGTCGTCTGTGTCTCCTTGTTCCTGGCTGGTTACATTTCTGGTGATTTGCTGGAAGGATTCTGAGGGGAACTGTCCATTTATGGGCATTTTGCGGTAGAGGTCGTCATGGCTCGATTGAGATCGGAAGCATGTACAATCGGAACAGCAGACCGTAGTCTGGGAAGATTGATAATACACTCCTTCCTGGAGTTGCGGTTCATCATCAAATCTGCATCTATCCATGGCCTGTGATAGGGACAGAGTTTTAGGTTCTGTTGGGTAATGGACAATGTATTTACCCTCTACTTCTTCTCACGGCACTGAGTAAGAACACTTCATGCCCATCCCCCGGTCTCTGTGGAATGAAGTGGAATTCAAAAATATTTTCAAATATTATATGATGCTGAGCAGAGCTCTGGTCTGACCTCACTTAACGTACAAACGGTTGCCGTGCACGCCCGACAACACCGATGTGCGCAGGCTGCCGCCCCTCAGGTAGGAAATGACCGTTTTGCCTACCCAGGACGGAGATGCTAGAGACTAGGAAAGTATTTTGTACCGGCTGCTCTCAAGCTGTACAATGAGACACACAACGGTCGATTGAAGAGGACTACCTTCCTAACCTAGGACGACGGTAGCCTTTCTTACTGGAACTTTAGTTGCACTGACTCTGACCTCTAAGGACCTTCCAGGGAGGGTGCTCTTGTGCGTCTTGCTGCGTCACCCTCTCTTGTTTCTTTCTTTTTCTAGTTGTTTTAATATTGCACTGACCTTTGGACACTCTGCACTATTAGGTTGTGTTAGTAGTTTTGCTTGTGTTTGACATGTTGGTGAGATACTTGTTGCACTAACTAGCATTGACTGTTATGGTCACTTTGATTTGGGGGTACTGTACTATATTGATAGCTGTAGCTCTGACATCACTGTGATGTCAGGGATAAAAGGGATAGAATCCCTTTTATGCCCATATATGGAAATCCCTGATGTCATCAATATTAAGCCCATATCTAACAGCACCGGCGCCTAACTCTGTCCCCACTAGGGGGAGCACAAATCCTGGACATTTTCTTTTATTTTTTTATCTTTTTGGTGCGGCGCCGTGAAAAATCTGGTATTTGCGGTTATAAAGTAATCTAAAACGGGTATTTTTGGGTATAAAGTCGACTAAAACGGGTTTCCTTTATTAAGTCATTTTCGGATGTCTTTGGGGCTTCAGGGGAGGACCTGGATATGTTGCTTGGTTTTTTTAATAGGCCTATAAACATGACCAGGGCTCTGACATGACCAAATAAATAGGTCTACATGCAAGCCTTTCAGAGCTGCACATTAAATAGTTATCCTATTCAACAGTGCCATTTTTAATAGATGGAGAACTATGACAGCAAATTGTATCAAGATATGCATATGCTGCACATCTCGTAGTCACTCATGCAAGTGAAAGACAATATAAATAATAGCCTAGTAAAGAGAAAAGAGCTACAAGCTCTGCTCCCACAACGTTCGTGAAAGCCTTGTGATGCGACATAAACCAGCATGAGAGAGACAGACAGACAGACAGATGAGATGATCTACTCACATAATACTGTATGATGCTGCGGAGATTCCGAGAGGTTAACGTGCCGTATTTCCAAAGTGTGTTCTTGTTTAAGTCAAAGCATGGTTTAAATATCCTATCGTAAATATGAACTGTGGCTAATATATTGTTTTTAATCCACGTGGGTCCGTGTTTACTTAGTTAGACTGGAGTTTCGAACAGCATAACAATGTGTCATGGCAGCTGGGTTAAGACTGACTTCCTCTAAAATCGGATTTCAAAATAAGAGAAATAAGAGACACTTGTAATGATTAGTCAACACTACTTTTATTTTTAGGTCTACTTAAAGGACGTACGTGTTAACGTGCAGTAAGTGACTCCAGAGCTAGGGTCTGACGCTAAATAAATAATTAAATAAAGTTACCGGCAGCAGTACGCAATATTCCCCCCCCCCCCCCCCCCCCCCCCCCGCGGGGGCGGTAGATCTGGGGGAGCCGTTGCTCCCTTTGCTCCATTGATTAGGCGCCAGTGTCTAACAGGACTTCATATGGGAAGGAACCACACTAACAGAAATGTCCGTGTATGGAGATCCCTGGTGTCATCCATATTAAGCCCATATCTAACATGACTGGAGAAGCGCGGCACTCGGTGCCGCGCTGTGAGCTTGTAGATCTGCTATTTTTCAATAGCTAAAGTATAAAATAATTAAGGCCCCTCCACCTTGGGCCCTAGTAACTCAGTCCCACTTTGCCACTCCTTGTGACGCCCCTGCATAGCATGCTGTTGGGTGAAACCAAGACAGTGTTGTATTTGTATTTGTGCGAATGCTTATCTTTCATGTCGGTGATGCTGTTGTGCAGCCTCGCGGTTCTCAGAGCTCTGAAACAGCCCGTGCCAGGGGAGATGGGGAGGGACAGGCAGAGGGACAACAGCATAAGAGAGCCTTCACTATCATCGGCTTGATCATGGTGTCATTTTTGGGAGCTTACTTCATCAGTTGCATTGTTGTTGTCATTTTTGCCATTCAAGGACAATTATGGTCATATGAAATGCGTTTAGCTCTACAGATCGGTATATTCATTACTATGGTCACTTGGTTTGTTCAGCCTCTGCCCTGCCTTAAACCTATACAAGGTACATAGTTCTCACACAGAGAACTCTCAAGAATAAGATCTGTAGTTATATTCTGTCTGAAAGTAAAAACAGAGAGATGTGTCGGGACTCGCGGTGGAAAGCTTTTCACCGCGAGTAATGACGTAATGTTGTAGTTTTATGATTGAAAAGACTACACCGCGGTGGATAGATTTTCACCGCGGTGCCTACTATGATATGGGCTTTACACCCACACCCAGGCTGCCCACAGTGTACTAACAGGCACGCAGTGATGGAAATTGAGTACATTTGTTGGTAATTTTCTGTTAAACAAAACAACAACATAACTACCATATATGCCTAATTGTTGCAACCGAAGGTCGCAGTTTACCATGAGAAATGTCACAGCTTGTCTCTGTGTGTGTACACATTTTTACAGTCTATGGGTTGGTTCCCTTGACACATCATTGTGACATCACAGGTGATATCACAGGAGACATTACCTATGTAAAAGTCCATATATGGGTATTCCCCAGAATCCCTTTTATGCCCATATTTAAAGATCCCTGATGTCATCGATATATATATATATATCACTGGCCAGATGGCCAAGACATGGCCCATATCTGTGTAGCTAGTTCAGATAGGGATCTCCATTTATGGGCATAAAATATATTGTATGTTGTGATGTCACTACTCTAACGGAATCCCTTTAATGCCCATATATGGAGATCCCTGATGTCATCAATATTAAGCCCATATCTAACAGAACCTCATATGGGAATGTCCATATATGGAGGAAGACAGCCCATATCTTTGCGGTTGGTTCGGACAGGGATCTCCATGTATGGGCATTGAACATACATGGGATGTACTACATACAGTACATGGATCTCCATATATGGGTAACTAGTCCGATATACATCACTGGCCAGATGGCCAAGAATTGGCACGACCTAGGGCGAGGTCACATGTCACCCTGAGGCGTTCAGGTTCAGGTTCGGTTTATTAGTCAAATGCGTATCCATACAAGTACAGACAAACAATGAAATGCTTGTGCCAAGAGCACTCTCAGCCTTATTGCACACAAAACAATACGACAACAACAGGTCACCCAGGACAACCCAAAAAACAACAAAACAACCATACAGTGTGACAGTGTACAGTTTAAAAACTGCGTATATTGCACATGACTACCTACGTCTCGCTTCCATCTCTTCGTTAAGCAACCTGATTGCTTGAGCATAAAAACTATTACTGAAACGGGTGGTGTGAGATTTGATGCTCTGGTAACGTTTTTTTGAAGGGAGGAGATAGAACAGGGAATGGGCGGGATGACAGCTGTCCTTTAACCCTTAAGTTCTGTTCAGATTCACTACACCTTCGTTCTGTTCGGGTCATTTTGACCCGGGGGATATTTGGTTTTAAAAAAACAACACTAATATACATTTTAACTTAACAAATCATCATGATACATTGACTTTGACTCAATACCAAACAATTCATATGATATATTTGGTAAATGTTTGCATTTCTGCTTTGCTATATCACATTAAACACTGAAAGAGCTAGGCGTTTTTACTGATTTAGCTGAAATCCATGTAAAAAAAACTACTTCATTTAATACTGGGCAATATTGCTCATGCTTATAGGAAGGGGGGGAGGGTTCGGAATGGGGCTTCGGAAGGGGGGTGTTAGAAGTGGGGGTGACTGTGTGTCTGTGTTTTGGCATAATACTGTGTATTTCTGTGCTTCCGGGTCAAAATGACCCGAACAGCACTTAAGGTTCCAAAAATATGAGGGGGGTGTAGCATAGGTGTAGTGCAAAAATATATTTTTTTTCATGTTCATCTCAGAAGAATCTTTAAGGCCAGTGAGTTTCAGGTGGAAACATTTTTAACTTCTACCTTTTTTTTCCAAATGAAAATGTAAAACGGGTCAAAATGACCCGAACAGCACTTAAGGGGATGTTCTCTGTCTTTTTCTTACAGCGTGTGTTATAGATTGTGTGTAGCTGTGGTAATTCTGTGCCAATGATTTTGGCAGCTCTCTTCACAATTCTCTGTAACTGTTTACTGTCTTGAGCAGTCACGTTACCAAACCACACTGTTATGCATCCTGTCAATACACTTTCTATGGTACAGCGATAGAAATTAACAAGAGCCTTGGTGCTTAGGCCAAATCTCCTGAGGCGCCGCAGAAAGTACAATCGCTGCTGCGCTTTCTTAAGGATACCTTCGCTGTTTTGAGACCATGTGAGTGAGTTTGTTATGTGAACACCCAGGAATTTGAAACTGTCCACTATGTCTACAGGTGAACCATTTATGGTTACGGGACTAGTCAACGATGATCTCTTTTGTTTTACTAACATTTAGAGAGAGATTGTTATTCTGGCACCATAGGGTTAGCTCTTCAATTTCCCTCCTATAGGCCCTCTCATCATCGTTGGATATTAGTCCTATAACCGTGGTGTCATCTGCAAATTTGAGAATAGAATTATTTCCACACCTGGCAACACAGTCATAGGTGAACAGACTATACAACAAGGGACTGAGGCAACAGCCCTGGGGCGCTCCAGTCCTGGTCAATATCTTAGATGAATGCTTGTTCCCTATTCGTACAGATTGTGGCCTGCCTGTCAAAAAGTCAAACAGCCAGTTGCAGATACTACTGCCCAGACCAAGACCCCTGAGTTTCAACACAAGCTTAGATGGTACAATCGTGTTAAAGGCAGAGCTATAATCTATGAAGAGTAGTCTGACATAAGAGTTCTTATTCTCCAGATGTTTCAAGGCAATGTGTAGTGCGAGAGAAATAGCATCATCGACTGATCTATTAGCACAGTATGCAAACTGTAATGGATCAGTATTGGCAGGGATAATGTGCGTTATATGTGATATAACCATTTTTTCCAGACACTTCATAAGAACAGAGGTCAAAGCCACAGGGCGATAATCATTAAGACAGGTGACAGGTTTTTTCTTTGCTATGGGTACAATTATGGTTTCCTTGAAACACAACGGTACCACACACAATGACAGGGACATATTGAAAATGTCAGTAAAGACTCCCGAAAGCTGGTCAAAACACAACTTAAGGACACGTGAGGCAATCCCATCAGGACCGGCCGCCTTATGAGTCCCAACGCTTTTAAAAGTTTTACTCACATCTCGTTGTGTCACCTGCAGCTCCACCGCACCGGGTGTACCCCGCACCGGTGTAACTGGGTCCGTGTTGTGAGATTCAAAGCGGGCGAAAAAGTTATTCAATTCGTCCGGTAGAGAGTCCGAGGTGTTAATAACAGCCGGCTTCGGTTTGTAATCCGTAATCGCCTGCAGCCCTCTCCACATACGCCGTGCGTCACAGCCACTATAGTTGTTCTCCAGTTTGTCCCTATATTGTCCGTCTTGCTAGTGGTAACTACCCAATTACCTGAATAAATGTTAAGTGGCAATAGATTGTGCATTACATTCACCCATTCACACACACATTCATACACCGATGGTGGAGGAAAATGTGCAAGGCACCAACCTGTTCACCAGGAGCAACTAGGGGTTCAGAGTCTTGCTCAAGGACACTTTGACACTCGAGGCCGGGATCGAACTGGGAACCCTTCGGGAACCCTCCGTGTTTTAAGATGGCAACTCTAGCCCTGAGCCACTGCAGTATACAGTACTGTACTGTATGTCACAGGAGCACAAATATGAATCCAATATCTATCTATCTATCCATCCATCCATCTTCAACCACTTATCCGGAATCAGGTTGCAGGGGTAACAGTTCCAAATGAGATTTCCAGAGTTCACTATCCTAAGCAACTTCTGGTCTTTGGTCTGGCACGGGGTCTCCTCCCAGTGGGAAGACGCTCTGGAAGCAAGAGTTTTCTGTGTTTTTAAAGTCCACATAGTCTCTGTGTGGACATTAGGCTACAACATTTACAAATTAATGTCAAACGAGAAATTGATTCAGCTGAATAAAGTTAATGGATTACCCAGTTTTGCCCAAAGCTATGTATGAAAATATGTCTTCTACTGTAGGTAACTTGCAACAGCATAATGTTTTGACTGACGTTCATCCACACTGGGGGCTCTGAATATATCAGTTGATTTAAAACATTTTGTCCCCTCACAGGCCTTCCATTTCTTTTCTCTCTCCCTTTCAGCTGGACAGTTTGACTTATTATCCTCTTCTTATTACCTCCGCTTTTCTATTATTTTTTCTTTTTTTCTTTTCTTTTTTTTTTTTACAAAAGACACCTTATAATTATAATTATTATCACAACCACACGTTGCAATTTCTTGAAGTTGTCTAGTTTGTGTTATTTTCCTAGACTGACTGATCAGCTGGTTGCTGTCCTTTGGGTGCCCGCTCTAATTACTTTGTTATTATTATTTTTGTTTCAATTTGAACAGACATGAGGGCTGCGGTCATAAACATGGCTGGCCTAATTTGTGCTCACAGTCTATCCCTGTACAAGCATGACCGAGACCAGGCCTTAACTATCAGTATCCTATATTATTTTATACAGCATGGACGTTGAAGGACTATAGCCTTTCCCCACATTACCCTGTGTTACAGCCCGGCCCAGGGGACCCTAAAGCCTCTATCAGAGTCCAAGGTGAAGAGCTATCACCTCACCGTGGTGTAGTTTTCTAGCTATCACCTAGGCTTTGTTATACATTTTTAGGTGATAGCTAGAAAACTACTCCGCGCCCGCGGTGAGGTGATAGCTCTTAACCCTGGACTATGATAGAGGCTTAAGCTGCAAAAAAAAAAAAAGAAGTGGACTCCCTCCTTCCCAGACCCAAAACACAACCACAAGAACACTAGTTTAAAACATGGGTAAAATACCTCTGGTGGGCCCCTGTACAGTACATACAACTCATACTTAAAACTAAACCCCTATGCTTACCTGCACCCAACAGAAAAACAGAGTTCTTACCTAACTTAAGAAACAACAAGGCGAGAAAATGTGCAAGCACATAACACCTGCCTTTTCATCCACACATACACCACAATGATGTCATCATGACACACACAACGATGGTAAGAGGTACAGTACGGGCATTCCTCTTGGCAAAGATGTATGCTCCATCGAGTACCCAGGCCTTTTTCAAAAAGTTCAGCACATTGTTTGAAAGATAATGTGGTCACATACAAACATTTAATAATACTGTCATGAATAGAGTGTAGATTCTCACAGGCTGAGGACCTCCATAAGTTGTAGGCTATATTTCCCAGGCAGAAGCATCATTTGATTTTATCAAACCTCATTACTTCGCATAAAGTTGACAGGGACATGAATCATTCATTTTATTATTTCTGCACTGCAATATAGGCATTTCTCCATTTGATTATCTGACGCCTTTGTGTTTGTTTTTGTTTGTGTCAGCTGGCATGTCACCCATACACACAAAAGGTGTGTGTAGGTAGCTCCTTTCGACTTCTTCTCCAGTTACAGTTCACGTAACATTCGTCTTGAGATATTTCAACTCATCAGCATGTGGCAGTCGCCCCATGCTTCATGGCTGTGACTAACAGCAAGAGTTTCTTTGCCGCAGAGTTTTCAAATTGTGTTGTTGATGGAAGAACATTGATGCCCCGTCATAATATGAGAACTATTTGCATACCCAGCCACTACATCATATCAACAGGTGGTACAGTGCATGTGAGGACTTCAGAACACTTCAGAACACTTCATATGGGAGTGGGAAGGCCAACTTCTTCCTACTGGAGTGGACCTCCCAGTCCCTGGCTCAGCTGACAGTGTACTGTAAGTGCGCCCTCAAATCTTTCCTTCACAAACTAGACTGCTCCCGAGTCCCGTTGAACTCATGTGTTGAACGCTCCAATTTGGGTACGAGTGCACATGTCGCAAGTTGGCACCTCGACCGAGTGCAGCCTAGTTTTTTTAGCTGTGCTACCGCTCCTACATCTGGCTTTTTGTTTGTACGTATTTATGTGCAGCAAAGCTTGCCATTGGCCAAGCTTTGCGGGATGCTTAATGAAATGAAATAAAAAATGTATCAGCCTACAGCCATATTTTGGTGTGACCACATTTGTTTTTTTCCTCCATTGTGCAGATGGTAGTTTTCACTGTTTACAGTGAAAAGGTTTTTCTCCAGTGTGTATACGCTGGTGACTCTTCAGGTGACCTAGGAAATGACCGTTTTGCCTACCCAGGACGGAGATGCGAGAGACCAGCCTACAGCCATATTTTGGTGTGACCACATTTGTTTTTTTCCTCCATTGTGCAGATGGTAGTTTTCACTGTTTACAGTGAAAAGGTTTTTCTCCAGTGTGTATACGCTGGTGACTCTTCAGGTGACCTAACTGACTAAAACCCTTGTCACACTCTTTACAGATGAAAGGTTTGTCTCCTGTGTGAATACGCTGGTGTATCTTTAGGACACCTAGCTGACTGAAACTCTTGTCACACTCTTTACAGATGAAAGGTTTTTCTCCAGTGTGAATACGCTGGTGACTCTTCAGGTGACCTAACCGACTGAAACTCTTGTCACACTCTTTACAGTGAAAGGGTTTTTCACCAGTGTGGATACGCTGGTGTCTCTTGAAGTGACCTAACTGACTGAAAGTCTTGTCACAATCTTTACAGTGGACAGGTGTCTCTTCAGGTTTCCTAACACACTGAAACTCTTGGCACACTCTTTACAGTGAAAAGGTTTTTCTCCAGTGTGTATACGCTGGTGAATCTTCAGCTCACCTAACTGACTGAAACTCTTGTCACACTCTTTACAGTAGAAAGGTTTTTCTCCAGTGTGTATACGCTGGTGAATCTTCAGGTCACCTAACTGACTGAAACGCTTGTCACAATCTTTACAGTAGAAAGGTTTTTCTCCAGTGTGTATACGCTGGTGACTCTTCAGGTTACCAAACTGACTGAAACTCTTGTCACACTCTTTACAGTGGAAAGGTTTTTCTCCTGTGTGGATTGACAGGTGTCTCTTCAGATGACCTAACTGATAAAAACTCTTGTCACACTCTTTACAGTGAAAAGGTTTTTCTCCAGTGTGGATACGCTGGTGATTCTTGAAGTGACCTAACTGACTGAAAGTCTTGTCACACTCTTTACAGTGGAAAGTAAGCTGATGTGTCTTTACTTCTCCTGGTTGAGTTAAAGTCTTGGTAAACCTTTGACTGTGGTCGTCTGTGTCTCCTTGTTCCTGGCTGGTTACATTTCTGGTGATTTGCTGGAAGGATTCTGAGGGGAACTGTCCATTTATGGGCATTTTGCGGTAGAGGTCGTCATGGCTCGATTGAGATCGGAAGCATGTACAATCGGAACAGCAGACCGTAGTCTGGGAAGATTGATAATACACTCCTTCCTGGAGTTGCGGTTCATCATCAAATCTGCATCTATCCATGGCCTGTGATAGGGACAGAGTTTTAGGTTCTGTTGGGTAATGGACAATGTATTTACCCTCTCCTTCTTCTCACGGCACTGAGTAAGAACACTTCATGCCCATCCACTGGTCTCTGTGGAATGAAGTGGAATTCAAAAATATTTTCAAATATTATATGATGCTGAGCAGAGCTCTGGTCTGACCTCACTCAACGTACAAACGGTTGCCGTGCACGCCCGACAACACCGATGTGCGCAGGCTGTCGCCCCTCAGGTAGGAAATGACCGTTTTGCCTACCCAGGACGGAGATGCTAGAGACTAGGAAAGTATTTTGTACCGGCTGCTCTCAAGCTGTACAATGAGACACACAACGGTCGATTGAAGAGGACTACCTTCCTAACCTAGGACGACGGTAGCCTTTCTTACTGGAACTTTAGTTGCACTGACTCTGACCTCTAAGGACCTTCCAGGGAGGGTGCTCTTGTGCGTCTTGCTGAGTCACCCTCTCTTGTTTCTTTCTTTTTCTAGTTGTTTTAATATTGCACTGACCTTTGGACACTCTGCACTATTAGGTTGTGTTAGTAGTTTTGCTTGTGTTTGACATGATGGTGAGACACTTGTTGCACTAACTAGCATTGACTGTTATGGTCACTTTGATTTGGGGGTACTGTACTATATTGATAGCTGTAGCTCTGACATCACTGTGATGTCAGGGATAAAAGGGATAGAATCCCTTTTATGCCCATATATGGAAATCCCTGATGTCATCAATATTAAGCCAATATCTGACTAACAGGACTTCATATGGAAAGGAACCACACTAACAGAAATGTCTGTGTATGGAGATCCCTGATGTCATCCATATTAAGCCCATATCTAACATGACTGGAGAAGCGCTGTGAGCTTGTAGATCTGCTATTTTTCAATAGCTAAAGTATAAAATAATTAAGGCCCCTCCACCTTGGGCCCTAGTAACTCAGTCCCACTTTGCCACTCCTTGTGACGCCCCTGCATAGCATGCTGTTGGGTGAAACCAAGACAGTGTTGTATTTGTATTTGTGCGAATGCCTATCTTTCATGTCGGTGATGCTGTTGTGCGGCCTCGCGGTTCTCAGAGCTCTGAAACAGCCCGTGCCAGGGGAGATGGGGAGGGACAGGCAGAGGGACAACAGCATAAGAGAGCCTTCACTATCATCGGCTTGATCATGGTGTCATTTTTGGAAGCTTACTTCATCAGTTGCATTGTTGTTGTAATTTTTGCCATTCAAGGACAATTATGGTCATATGAAATGCGTTTAGCTCTACAGATCGGTATATTCATTACTATGGTCACTTGGTTTGTTCAGCCACTGCCCTGCCTTAAACCTATAAGGTACATAGTTCTCACACAGAGAACTCTCAAGAATAAGATCTGTAGTTATATTCTGTCTGAAAGTAAAAACAGAGAGATGTGTCGGGACTCGCGGTGGAAAGCTCTTCACCGCGAGCAATGACGTAATGTTGTAGTTTTATGACTTGAAAAGACTACACCGCGGTGGATAGATTTTCACCGCGGTGCCTACTATGATATGTTGGTAATTTTCTGTTAAACAAAACAACAACATAACTACCATATATGCCTAATTGTTGCAACCGAAGGTCGCAGTTTACCATGAGAAATGTCACAGCTTGTCTCTGTGTGTGTACACATTTTTACAGTCTATGGGTTGGTTCCCTTGACACATCATTGTGACATCACAGGATTCTGGGGAATACCTTTTATGCCCATATATAAAGATCCCTGATGTCATCGATATATATATATCACTGGCCAGATGGCCAAGACATGGCCCATATCTGTGTAGCTAGTTCAGATAGGGATCTCCATTTATGGGCATAAAATATATTGTATGTTGTGATGTCACCACTCTAACGGAATCCCTTTAATGCCCATATATGGAGATCCCTGATGTCATCAATATTAAGCCCATATCTAACAGAACCTCATATGGGAATGTCCATATATGGAGGAAGACAGCCCATATCTTTGCGGTTGGTTCGGACAGGGATCTCCATGTATGGGCATTGAGCATACATGGGATGTACTACATACAGTACATGGATCTCAATATATGGGTAACTAGTCCGATATACATCACTGGCCAGATGGCCAAGAATTGGCACGACCTAGGGCGAGGTCGCATGTCACCCTGAGGCGTCTTGCTAGTGGTAACTACCCAATTACCTGAATAAATGTTAAGTGGCGATAGATTGTGCATTACATTCACCCATTCACACACACATTCATACACCGATGGTGGAGGAAAATGTGCAAGGCACCAACCTGTTCACCAGGAGCAACTAGGGGTTCAGAGTCTTGCTCAAGGACACTTTGACACTCGAGGCCGGGATCGAACTGGGAACCCTTCGGGAACCCTCCGTGTTTTAAGATGGCAACTCTAGCCCTGAGCCACTGCAGTATACAGTACTGTACTGTATGTCACAGGAGCACAAATATGAATCCAATATCTATCTATCTATCTATCCATCCATCCATCTTCAACCACTTATCCAGAATCAGGTTGCAGGGGTAACAGTTCCAAATGAGATTTCCAGAGTTCACTATTCTAAGCAACTTCTGGTCTTTGGTCTGGCACGGGGTCTCCTCCCAGTGGGAAGACGCTCTGGAAGCAAGAGTTTTCTGTGTTTTTAAAGTCCACATAGTCTCTGTGTGGACATTAGGCTGCAACATATACAATTAATGTCAAACGAGAAATTGATTCAGCTGAATAAAGTTAATGGATTACCCAGTTTTGCCCAAAGCTATGTATGAAAATATGTCTTCTACTGTAGGTACCTTGCAACAGCATGTTTTGACTGACGTTCATCCACACTGGGGGCTCTGAATATATCAGTTAATTTAAAACATTTTGTCTCCTCACAGGCCTTCCATTTCTTTTCTCTCTCCCTTTCAGCTGGACAGTTTGACTTATTATCCTCTTCTTATTACCTCTGCTTTTCTATTATTTTTTCTTTTTTCTTTTTCTTTTTGGAGCGGTGAAAGCGCTCCCAATAGACAGGTATGTCTGTGGGTGGATGGCTATGTGGCTGGCTATGTCCGTAGCCTGGCAATACCTTGAGTGGCCACACAAGTTAAAGGAGGGGCGCTGTTGTGCAGGCACACACACACACACACACACACACACACACACACACACACACACACACACACACACACACACACACACACACACACACACACACACACACACACACACACACACACACACAGAATGTAAAAACATAGATCTAGAACACAGAATCAAAAACATAGATATAGAACACATAGAATCAAAAACATAGATCTAGAACACCTAGAATCAAAAACATAGATCTAGAACACATAGAGTCAAAAAACATAGATCTAGAACACATAGAATCAAAAACATAGATCTAGAACACATAGAATCAAAAACATAGATCTAGAACACATAGAATCAAAAACATAGATCTAGAACACATAGAATCAAAAACATAGATCTATAACATGTAGAATCAAAAACATATATCTAGAACACGTAGAATCAAAAACAGATCTAAAACACAGAATCAAAAACAGATCTAGAACACATAGCGCTTCTAGGGCACTATTGTGCAGACTAGACACACACACACACACACACACACACACACACACACACACACACACACACACACACACACACACACATACACACACACACACACACACACGCACACACACACACACACACACACACAGGGTATAGCTGCTCAGATTCACCGCTCCACTTCGAACCGAGGTTTGATTTTTTTTTTACAAAAGACACCATATATAATTATAATTATCACAACCACACGTTGCAATTTCTTGAAGTTGTCTAGTTTGTGTTATTTTCCTAGACTGACTGATCAGGGGTTGCTGTCCTTTGGCTGCCCTCTCTAATTACTTTCTTATTATTATTTTTGTTTCAATTTGAACAGACATGAGGGCTGCTGTCATAAACATGGCTGGCCTAATTTGTGTTCACAGTCTATCCCTGTACAAGCATGACAGAGACCAGGCCTTAACTATCAGTATCCTATATTATTGCGACCGTCAGGTCGCAGTTACTGTCAAAACCTCCACCAGCTGTGAGTCAGTCCGTCAGTCTGTCTGTCACACGTCACATGTCACACTTTTGCCCTGCTCATATCTCCGCAACCGTTGCCCCCATCCATGCCAAATTTGGCACACACACTCCTTGCCTGCAAAACTACAACCTCCAAGGACCCCCGGAGCTCCAGGGACCCCCAGGTCCCTGGGGAACCCCCAGATGTAAAAAATGACCAAATGTGCAAAAATGACCAAATGACCACCCCAACGGGGCTGCTCACGGGGAATTCCCGGGGACCACCGACTCCTGGTGCTCCAGAACGGATGTAAAAGTGGTGGCGCCCCCAGTGGAGGACCCCCTGCCACTGCAGCGCACATAAAATGCCGTAACTCGGGCTAGGAGCGACCAGGAGAGCCGGGGCTGGTACCTATTCGTCCGCCTCGCCGGCGCGGACACCCCACCCCTCATTTCTCACATGCCCCTCTTCTAGCGCCACCATGAGGCCGATTCTTGCAAAACACATTTTTGGACACTGCTCCTACAATTTTTGCCCTAAAATCACTCAAATTGGTACACAGTATGTCTACACTCATGTCATCACCTTGGATCTGTCCCATATAGCGCCACCTTCAGGCCGATTTTTTAAAACACATTTTTGGACACTGCTCCTACAATTTTTGCCCTAAAATCACGCAAATCGCTACACAGTATGTCTACACTCATCTCATCACCATGGATCTGTCCCATATAGCGCCACCATCAGGCCGATTTTTTTCAAACACATTTTTGGACACTGCTCCTACAGATTTTGCCCTTAAATCACACAAATCGGTACACAGTATGTCTACACTCATCTCATCAATATGGATGTCCCACATAGCGCCACCATCAGGCCGATTTTTTTCAACCACATTTTTGGACACTGCTCCTACACATTTTGCCCTAAAATCACGCTGCGACCTGACGGTCGCTTATCTCCCGATTAGGGAGTCTTACTGGTTTTATACAGTAGGGACGTTGAAGGACTATAGCCTTTCCCCACATTACCCTGTGTTACAGCCCGGCCCAGGGGACCCTAAAGCCTCTATCATAGTCCAAGGTGAAGAGCTATCACCTCACCGTGGTGTAGTTTTCTAGCTATCACCTAGGCTTTGTTATACATTTTTAGGTGATAGCTAGAAAACTACTCCCTCCTTCCCAGACCCAAAACACAACCACAAGAACACTAGTTTAAAAGTCCAAAATACAGTAATTTATTAACAAAGTTTTAAAACATGGGTAAAATACCTCTGGTGGGCCCCTGTACAGTATAGTAAAACTCATACTCAAAACTAAAACCCTATGCTTACCTGCACCCAACAGAAAGACAGAGTTCTTACCCAACTTAAGAAACAACAAGGCGTGAATATGTGCAAGCACATAACACCTGCCTTTTCATCCACGCATACACCACAATGATGTCATCATGACATGCACCACACACACAACGATGGTAGGAGGTAGGGGCATGCCTCTTGGCAAAGATGTATGCTCCATCGAGTACCCAGGCCTTTTTCAAAAAGTTCAGCACATTGTTTGAAAGATAATGTGGTCAAACATTTAATATGAATAAATCTTATTAAATATGAATAGAGTGTAGATTCTCACAGGCTGAGGACCTCCATAAGTTGTAGGCTATATTTCCCAGGCAGAAGCATCATTTGATTTTATCAAACCTTATTACTTCGCATAAAGTTGACAGGGACATGAATCATTCATTTTATTATTTCTGCACTGCAATATAGGCATGTCTCCATTTGATTATCTGACACTTTGTGTTTTTTTTGTTTGTGTCAGCTGGCATGTCACCCATACACACAAAAGGTGTGTGTAGGTAGCTCCTTTCGACTTCTTCTCCAGTTACAGTACACGTAACATTCGTCTTGAGATATTTCAACTCATCAGCATGGGGCAGTCGCCCCATGCTTCATGGCTGTGACTAACAGCAAGAGTTTCTTTGCCGCAGAGTTTTCAAATTGTGTTGTTGATGGAAGAACATTGATGCCCCGTCATAATATGAGAACTATTTGCATACCCAGCCACTACAACATATCAACAGGTGGTACAGTGCATGTGAGGACTTCAGAACACTTCAGAACACTTCATATGGGAGTGGGAAGGCCAACTTCTTCCTGCTGGAGTGGACCTCCCAGTCCCTGGCTCAGCTGACAGTGTACTGTAAGTGCGCCCTCAAATCTTTCCTTCACAAACTAGACTGCTCCCGAGTCCCGTTGAACTCATGTGTTGAACGCTCCAATTTGGGTACGAGTGCACAAGTCGCAAGTTGGCAACTCGACCGAGTGCAGCCTGGTTTTTTTAGCTGTGCTGCCGCTCCTACATCTGGCTTTCTGTTTGTACATATTTATGTGCAGCAAAGGTTGCCATTGGCCAAGCTTTGCGGGATGTTTAATGAAATGAAATAAAAAATGTATCAGCCTACAGCCATATTTTGGTGTGACCACATTTGTTTTTTTCCTCCATTGTGCAGATGGTAGTTTTCACTGTTTACAGTGAAAAGGTTTTTCTCCAGTGTGTATACGCTGGTGACTCTTCAGGTGACCTAACTGACTGAAACTCTTGTCACACTCTTTACAGATGAAAGGTTTTTCTCCTGTGTGAATACGCTGGTGACTCTTCAGGTGACCTAACTGACTAAAACTCTTGTCACACTCTTTACAGATGAAAGGTTTGTCTCCTGTGTGAATACGCTGGTGACTCTTCAGGTGACCTAACCGACTGAAACTCTTGTCACACTCTTTACAGTGAAAGGGTTTTTCACCAGTGTGGATACGCTGGTGACTCTTGAAGTGACCTAACTGACTGAAAGTCTTGTCACAATCTTTACAGTGGAAAGGTTTTTCTCCCGTGTGGATTGACAGGTGTCTCTTCAGGTTTCCTAACACACTGAAACTCTTGGCACACTCTTTACAGTGAAAAGGTTTTTCTCCAGTGTGTATACGCTGGTGAATCTTCAGCTCACCTAACTGACTGAAACTCTTGTCACACTCTTTACAGTAGAAAGGTTTTTCTCCAGTGTGTATACGCTGGTGAATCTTCAGGTCACCTAACTGACTGAAACGCTTGTCACAATCTTTACAGTAGAAAGGTTTTTCTCCAGTGTGTATACGCTGGTGACTCTTCAGGTTACCAAAATGACTGAAACTCTTGTCACACTCTTTACAGTGGAAAGGTTTTTCTCCTGTGTGGATTGACAGGTGTCTCTTCAGATGACCTAACTGATAAAAACTCTTGTCACACTCTTTACAGTGAAAAGGTTTTTCTCCAGTGTGGATACGCTGGTGATTCTTGAAGTGACCTAACTGACTGAAAGTCTTGTCACACTCTTTACAGTGGAAAGTAAGCTGATGTGTCTTTACTTCTCCTGGTTGAGTTAAAGTCTTGGTAAACCTTTGACTGTGGTCGTCTGTGTCTCCTTGTTCCTGGCTGGTTACATTTCTGGTGATTTGCTGGAAGGATTCTGAGGGGAACTGTCCATTTATGGGCATTTTGCGGTAGAGGTCGTCATGGCTCGATTGAGATCGGAAGCATGTACAATCGGAACAGCAGACCGTAGTCTGGGAAGATTGATAATACACTCCTTCCTGGAGTTGCGGTTCATCATCAAATCTGCATCTATCCATGGCCTGTGATAGGGACAGAGTTTTAGGTTCTGTTGGGTAATGGACAATGTATTTACCCTCTCCTTCTTCTCACGGCACTGAGTAAGAACACTTCATGCCCATCCACTGGTCTCTGTGGAATGAAGTGGAATTCAAAAATATTTTCAAATATTATATGATGCTGAGCAGAGCTCTGGTCTGACCTCACTCAACGTACAAACGGTTGCCGTGCACGCCCGACAACACCGATGTGCGCAGGCTGTCGCCCCTCAGGTAGGAAATGACCGTTTTGCCTACCCAGGACGGAGATGATAGAGACTAGGAAAGTATTTTGTACCGGCTGCTCTCAAGCTGTACAATGAGACACACAACGGTCGATTGAAGAGGACTACCTTCCTAACCTAGGACGACGGTAGCCTTTCTTACTGGAACTTTAGTTGCACTGACTCTGACCTCTAAGGACCTTCCAGGGAGGGTGCTCTTGTGCGTCTTGCTGCGTCACCCTCTCTTGTTTCTTTCTTTTTCTAGTTGTTTTAATATTGCACTGACCTTTGGACACTCTGCACTATTAGGTTGTGTTAGTAGTTTTGCTTGTGTTTGACATGATGGTGAGATACTTGTTGCACTAACTAGCATTGACTGTTATGGTCACTTTGATTTGGGGGTACTGTACTATATTGATAGCTGTAGCTCTGACATCACTGTGATGTCAGGGATAAAAGGGATAGAATCCCTTTTATGCCCATATATGGAAATCCCTGATGTCATCAATATTAAGCCCATATCTAACAGCACCGGCGCCTAACTCTGTCCCCACTAGGGGGAGCACAAATCCTGGAGATTTTCTTTTATTTTTTAAATTTTTTGGTGCGGCGCCGTGAAAACTCTGGTATTTGCGGTTATAAAGTCATCTAAAACGGGTATTTTTGGGTATAAAGTCGACTAAAACGGGTTTCCTTTATTAAATCATTTTCGGATGTCTTTGGGGCTTCAGGGGAGGACCTGGATATGTTGCTTGGTTTTTTTTAATAGGCCTATAAACATGACCAGGGCTCTGACATGACCAAATAAATAGGTCTACATGCAAGCCTTTCAGAGCTGCACATTAAATAGTTATCCTATTCAACAGTGCCATTTTTAATAGATGGAGAACTATGACAGCAAATTGTATCAAGATATGCATATGCTGCACATCTCGTAGTCACTCATGCAAGTGAAAGACAATATAAATAATAGCCTAGTAAAGAGAAAAGAGCTACAAGCTCTGCTCCCACAACGTTCGTGAAAGCCTTGTGATGCGACATAAACCAGCATGAGAGAGACAGACAGACAGACAGACAGATGAGATGATCTACTCATATAATACTGTATGATGCTGCGGAGATTCTGAGAGGTTAATGTGCCGTATTTCCAAAGTGTGTTCTTGTTTAAGTCAAAGCATGGTTTAAATATCCTATCGTAAATATGAACTGTGGCTAATATATTGTTTTTAATCCACGTAGGTCCGTGTTTACTTAGTTAGACTGGAGTTTCGAACAGCATAACAATGTGTCATGGCAGCTGGGTTAAGACTGACTTCCTCTAAAATCGGATTTCAAAATAAGAGAAATAAGAGACACTTGTAATGATTAGTCAACACTACTTTTATTTTTAGGTCTACTTAAAGGACGTACGTGTTAACGTGCAGTAAGTGACTCCAGAGCTAGGGTCTGACGCTAAATAAATAATTAAATAAAGGGGGGGGGGGGGGGGGAGGGACAGGCAGAGGGACAACAGCATAAGAGAGCCTTCACTATCATCGGCTTGATCATGGTGTCATTTTTGGGAGCTTACTTCATCAGTTGCATTGTTGTTGTCATTTTTGCCATTCAAGGACAATTATGGTCATATGAAATGCGTTTAGCTCTACAGATCGGTATATTCATTACTATGGTCACTTGGTTTGTTCAGCCACTGCCCTGCCTTAAACCTATACAAGGTACATAGTTCTCACACAGAGAACTCTCAAGAATAAGATCTGTAGTTATATTCTGTCTGAAAGTAAAAACAGAGAGATGTGTCGGGACTCGCGGTGGAAAGCTCTTCACCGCGAGTAATGACGTAATGTTGTAGTTTTATGACTTGAAAAGACTACACCGCGGTGGATAGATTTTCACCGCGGTGCCTACTATGATATGGGCTTTACACCCACACCCAGGCTGCCCACAGTGTACTAACAGGCACGCAGTGATGGAAATTGAGTACATTTGTTGGTAATTTTCTGTTAAACAAAACAACAACATAACTACCATATATGTGACTAGGTCTGGTACTTTGTTCCTTATGTCTGCATTGGTCATTTTTCTTTTTTGTACAGATTATCCAAGTACAGAATCTAAGCTTTCATATGATGTATCATTTGTTGGAATTGGAGCATATTTGAAGATGTTATGGACATTTTAAACTTGTTGCACCATAAACCCCAAAGTGCTTAAAAAGCCATTTGAATGCCAGGAACATTTTTGACACCTCTAGGTCGCCAGAAGTGGGTGTGACAATGGGAGGGACAATAGGTACTTACCTACACCCCTAAATCACTCCCCCCAAGTCAAACCACACCCACAGTGGTAGCTGTCAACTTAAAATTTACTTTTATTTACTACAATTATTTAAAACTACTATTTAGTAGTAGACCTGTGGTAATATATTGTGCTATAGTGCTTGCAGCCATGTCAGAAATAGTGGCCAGTGGTCTTTTCTACCTCCTCCCCTCCTTATATGCTCATCCTGTCATTTTCTTCTTTTTGTAGTTTTTATTTTTCACTAAAATAGTGTATTACAAAATTACCTACATTTTATAATTAAGTACAAGTATCAATACTGCAATGTAGAATCACTCTGTTACAAGTCCAGAATAAAAAATGTACTTGAGTAAAAGTACAAAAGTATTGGTATCCAAATGTACTTAACACTCAGGACGCCACCGTTCACTTGCGCTTTATTTTGAAGAGCCCCGGAAGCTCCGTGCGTGTGCACGTGGGTGCGCATTGACGATCCAGGAAGGAGATCGGTTTGTTTACAAACGGTCGCGAAACTAAAATCCTAACGGGGGCCGACCATCACGGCATAGTGTCGCCGTGAAGACAAGCTGATCTCGGCCTCCTTGGCGTTATTTGCACCTTATTTCGAGATAAAGCCGTTTTTATGTTTCAGTATAGAATAGGAGTCAATGGTAATGGCCGCTCGCGGTTGCTTCTGGCTGCGCTGCGTTATGACGTATGCAGTTTTTTCTTTCACCAGTACCCGTGGCAAGCGTCTGAGATGCGGGTTACCATGGAAACCTTATCTCGTTTGTGAACGTGTTTGGCTCACGAGAGCAGCCAAACTGTTAAAGTACCAAAAGTAAAAGTACAAAATGTTTGAAAATAGCAGATCTACAAGCTCACAACGCGTCGCACCGCAATGCGTTGTGAGCTTGTAGATCGGCTATTTTCAAATAGCCTTGGTATAACATAGGGCTAAAGTGGTTTATGTATGTTTTAAACTTTAGTTATGCTTTGTCGATTTTGATTCTAATAGTCCAAAACATACATTAACGACAAAGGCACAAAGTTCTATGGGGCACCAGTTTTCGTCAGTCCACGTTGCTCTAAGGGAATGCACGTGCGCAACACCGTAACTCGTGACCTATCGAAATTGGTCGCCGGCTAAGCCACTGCTAACTGCGTGAAGCCAACGCTACAGCGTATCTCGCAGCTCGGCCACTCGTCTGTAGTAAAACATAAAGCCCCCCGTTCTCGAACGCTTCTTGCCTTTTGTGAACATTATCCAAAAAAGTAAAGGTCCTATGCCGGTCTCTCATCTGTTTACTTCATAAGCGTGGAAGAAAATCGAAGCAGCTTGTTGAAATAAAGTTTATATCGCTCATTTTGTCAGCCGGTCCTTTGTTTTTAGACACGCTACCTACCCTGGTCACGTGGTATAGACACAACGAATACTAGTGGGGAAAATAATGCACCGGCTGACAAAATGAGCGATATAAACTCTTTATTTCAACACGCTGATTGGATTTTCTTCCACGCTTGAAAGGTAAACAGTTGAGAGAAGTGTATAGGACCTTTACTTTTTGGACAGAATGTTCACAAAGAGTAAGAAGCGTTCGTGAGCGGCGGGGTTTTATTTTTTACCACAGACGAGAGGCTGAGATGTGAGATACGCTGTCCATTACGAGAATATCTGTGTTTTTTCCCGCAGGACAGAGAAGGCAGCTTCTTTTCTTTTTCTTCTTCTTTTGGTTGTAGGCTACTGTGTTAAGCAGAAGCCTACTATGATTTGTAATGTAAACGCTGAGTAAGTGAGTTCAGAGTCTCTCAGCAGTTTATTTATTTAATGCTTAAAGCCACCGAAACAATTAATAAACCGTGAGGAGGAGGAGACGCTTGACGCTATGTCACCAATGAGCCCTTACGAGGCAGGAACGGCTGCGCACCCTTTCGGCTATACATAAAAAAAATACATCCTTCCAGAATACTGTCTTCAGCAAACCGTTAACATTAGCGAGATGAAGTTAGTTACAGCGTAGACTGTTTACAACCAGATAGCACGCTGTATGGGCGTGCTGAAATACGAGGCAATGCATTCCTTAGACCAATCGCGCTCCCGTGAAATCGCTATGCAAATCTAAAGAGCTCCATTCTCCGCCTCCTAAAACAGCAGTAAAACTCTCCCAAAGCAAGGCAACTCTGCTACACTAATGTTGCCATTTAGCGACATTAACAAAGATATCTTATGGAATGAAAACCCTCTAATATATTCAAACTGTGTTTATATCAAAAAAACGAAAAACAAAGACAAAACTAAATCACTCTTGTTTTCGCGTTTTCTGACTTTCAAAATTGCCGACATTTGGACGTTTCTACCAGCCTCGGACACATATGCCTAATTGTTGCAACCGAAGGTCGCAGTTTACCATGAGAAATGTCACAGCTTGTCTCTGTGTGTGTACACATTTTTACAGTCTATGGGTTGGTTCCCTTGACACATCATTGTGACATCACAGGTGATATCACAGGAGACATTACCTATGTAAAAGTCCATATATGGGTATTCCCCAGAATCCCTTTTATGCCCATATATAAAGATCCCTGATGTCATCGATATATATATATCACTGGCCAGATGGCCAAGACATGGCCCATATCTGTATAGCTAGTTCAGATAGGGATCTCCATTTATGGGCATAAAATATATTGTATGTTGTGATGTCACCACTCTAACGGAATCCCTTTAATGCCCATATATGGAGATCCCTGATGTCATCAATATTAAGCCCATATCTAACAGAACCTCATATGGGAATGTCCATATATGGAGGAAGACAGCCCATATCTTTGCGGTTGGTTCGGACAGGGATCTCCATGTATGGGCATTGAGCATACATGGGATGTACTACATACAGTACATGGATCTCCATATATGGGTAACTAGTCCGATATACATCACTGGCCAGATGGCCAAGAATTGGCACGACCTAGGGCCTGGCGATAGATTGTGCATTACATTCACCCATTCACACACACATTCATACACCGATGGTGGAGGAAAATGTGCAAGGCACCAACCTGTTCACCAGGAGCAACTAGGGGTTCAGAGTCTTGCTCAAGGACACTTTGACACTCGAGGCCGGGATCGAACTGGGAACCCTTCGGGAACCCTCCGTGTTTTAAGATGGCAACTCTAGCCCTGAGCCACTGCAGTATACAGTACTGTACTGTATGTCACAGGAGCACAAATATGAATCCAATATCTATCTATCCATCCATCCATCTTCAACCACTTATCCAGAATCAGGTTGCAGGGGTAACAGTTCCAAATGAGATTTCCAGAGTTCACTATCCTAAGCAACTTCTGGTCTTTGGTCTGGCACGGGGTCTCCTCCCAGTGGGAAGACGCTCTGGAAGCAAGAGTTTTCTGTGTTTTTAAAGTCCACATAGTCTCTGTGTGGACATTAGGCTACAACATATACAATTAATGTCAAACGAGAAATTGATTCAGCTGAATAAAGTTAGTGGATTACCCAGTTTTGCCCAAAGCTATGTATGAAAATATGTCTTCTACTGTAGGTAACTTGCAACAGCATAATGTTTTGACTGACGTTCATCCACGCTGGGGGCTCTGAATATATCAGTTGATTTAAAACATTTTGTCTTCTCACAGGCCTTCCATTTCTTTTCTCTCTCCCTTTCAGCTAGACAGTTTGACTTATTATCCTCTTCTTATTACCTCCGCTTTTCTATAATTTTTTCTTTTTTTCTTTCCTTTTTTTTTACAAAAGACACCTTATAATTATAATTATAACAACCACACGTTGCAATTTATTGAAGTTGTCTAGTTTGTGTTATTTTCCTAGACTGACTGATCAGGGGTTGCTGTCCTTTGGCTGCCCTCTCTAATTACTTTGTTATTATATTATTTTTGTTTCAATTTGAACAGACATGCTGCTGTCATAAACATGGCTGGCCTAATTTGTGCTCACAGTCTATCCCTGTACAAGCATGACCGAGACCAGGCCTTAACTATCAGTATCCTATATTATTTTATACAGCATGGACGTTGAAGGACTATAGCCTTTCCCCACATTACCCTGTGTTACAGCCCGGCCCAGGGGACCCTAAAGCCTCTATCAGAGTCCAAGGTGAAGAGCTATCACCTCACCGTGGTGTAGTTTTCTAGCTATCACCTAGGCTTTGTTATACATTTTTAGGTGATAGCTAGAAAACTACTCCGCGCCCGCGGTGAGGTGATAGCTCTTAACCCTGGACTATGATAGAGGCTTAAGCTGCAAAAAAAAAAAAGAAGTGGACTCCCTCCTTCCCAGACCCAAAACACAACCACAAGAACACTAGTTTAAAACATGGGTAAAATACCTCTGGTGGGCCCCTGTACAGTAAATAAAACTCATACTCAAAATTATAACCCTATGCTTACCTGCACCCAACAGAAAGACAGAGTTCTTAACTAACTTAAGAAACAACAAGGCGTGCATATGTGCAAGCGCATAACACCTGCCTTTTCATCCACGCATACACCACAATGATGTCATCATGACATGCACCACACACACAATGATGGTAGGAGGTACAGTAGGGGCATGCCTCTTGGCAAAGATGTATGCTCCATCGAGTACCCAGGCCTTTTTCAAAAAGTTCAGCACATTGTTTGAAAGATAATGTGGTCACATACAAACATTTAATAATACTGTCATGAATAGAGTGTAGATTCTCACAGGCTGAGGACCTCCATAAGTTGTAGGCTATATTTCCCAGGCAGAAGCATCATTTGATTTTATCAAACCTTATTACTTCGCATAAAGTTGACAGGGACATGAATCATTCATTTTATTATTTCTGCCCTGCAATATAGGCATGTCTCCATTTGATTATCTGACACTTTGTGTTTTTTTTGTTTGTGTCAGCTGGCATGTCACCCATACACACAAAAGGTGTGTGTAGGTAGCTCCTTTCGACTTCTTCTCCAGTTACAGTACACGTAACATTCGTCTTGAGTTATTTCAACTCATCAGCATGGGGCAGTCGCCCCATGCTTCATGGCTGTGACTAACAGCAAGAGTTTCTTTGCCGCAGAGTTTTCAAATTGTGTTGTTGATGGAAGAACATTGATGCCCCGTCATAATATGAGAACTATTTGCATACCCAGCCACTACAACATATCAACAGGTGGTACAGTGCATGTGAGGACTTCAGAACACTTCAGAACACTTCATATGGGAGTGGGAAGGCCAACTTCTTCCTGCTGGAGTGGACCTCCCAGTCCCTGGCTCAGCTGACAGTGTACTGTAAGTGCGCCCTCAAATCTTTCCTTCACAAACTAGACTGCTCCCGAGTCCCGTTGGACTCATGTGTTGAATGCTCCAATTTGGGTACGAGTGCACAAGTCGCGAGTTGGCACCTCGACCGAGTGCAGCCTAGTTTTTTTAGCTGTGCTACCGCTCCTACATCTGGCTTTCTGTTTGTACTTATTTATGTGCAGCAAAGCTTGCCATTGGCCAAGCTTTGCGGGATGCTTAATGAAATTAAATAAAAAATGTATCAGCCTACAGCCATATTTTGGTGTGACCACATTTGTTTTTTTCCTCCATTGTGCAGATGGTAGTTTTCACTGTTTACAGTGAAAAGGTTTTTCTCCAGTGTGTATACGCTGGTGACTCTTCAGTTGACCTAACTGACTAAAACTCTTGTCTCACTCTTTACAGATGAAAGGTTTTTCTCCTGTGTGAATACGCTGGTGTATCTTTAGGACACCTAACTGACTAAAACTCTTGTCACACTCTTTACAGATGAAAGGTTTTTCTCCTGTGTGAATACGCTGGTGTATCTTTAGGACACCTAACTGACTAAAACTCTTGTCACACTCTTTACAGATGAAAGGTTTTTCTCCTGTGTGAATACGCTGGTGTATCTTTAGGACACCTAACTGACTGAAACTCTTGTCACACTCTTTACAGTAGAAAGGTTTTTGTCCAGTGTGTATACGCTGGTGACTCTTCAGGTCACCTAATTGATTGAAACTCTTGTCACACTCTTTACAGTGAAAAGGTTTTTCACCAGTGTGTATACGCTGGTGGCTCTTCAGATGACCTAACTGACTGAAAGTCTTGTCACACTCTTTACAGTGGAAAGGTTTGTCTCCTGTGTGGATTGACAGGTGTCTCTTCAGGTTACCTAACACACTGAAACTCTTGTCACACTCTTTACAGTGAAAAGGTTTTTCACCAGTGTGGATACGCTGGTGGCTCTTCAGATGACCTAACTGACTGAAACTCTTGTCACACTCTTTACAGTGGAAAGGTTTTTCTTCTGTGTGGATTGACAGGTGTCTCTTCAGATGACCTAACTGATTGAAACTCTTGTCACACTCTTTACAGCGAAAAGGTTTTTCTCCAGTGTGGATAAGCTGGTGACTGTTGAAGTGACCTAACTGACTGAAAGTCTTGTCACACTCTTTACAGTGGAAAGTAAGCTGATGTGTCTTTACTTCTCCTGGTTGAGTTAAAGTCTTGGTAAACCTTTGACTGTAGTCGTCTGTGTCTCCTTGTTCCTGGCTGGTTACAATTCTGGTGATTTGCTGGAAGGATTCTGAGGGGAACTGTCCATTTTTGGCGGTAGAGGTCGTCATGGCTCGATTGAGATCGGAAGCATGTACAATCAGAACAGCAGACCGTAGTCTGGGAAGATTGATAACACACTCCTTCCTGGAGTTGCGGTTCATCATCAAATCTGCATCTATACATGGCCTGTGATAGGGACAGACTTTATGTTCTGTTGGGTAATGGACAATGTATTTATCCTCTCCTTCTCTCACTGCACTGAGTAAAAACACTTCATGCTCATCCCCTGGTCTCTGTGGAATGAAGTGGAATTCAAAAATATTTTCAAATATTATATCATGCTGAGCAGAGCTCTGGTCTGACCTCACTCAACGTACAAACGGTTGCCGTGCATGCCTGACAACACCGATGTGCGCAGGCTGCCGCCCCTCAGGTAGGAAATGACCGTTTTGCCTACCCATGCAGGACGGAGATGCGAGAGACTAGGAAAGTCTTTTGTACCGGCTGCTCTCAAGCTGTACAATGATGACACACACAACGGTCGATTGAAGAGGACTACCTTCCTAACCTGGGACGATGGTAGCCTTTCTTACTGGAACTTTAGTTGCACCGACTCTGACCTCTCAGGACCTTCCAGGGAGGGTGCGTCTTGCTGCATCAGCCTCTCTTGTTTCTTTCTTTTTCTAGTTGTTTCTATATCGCACTGACCTTTGGACACTCTGCACTATTAGGTTGTGTTAGTAGTTTTGAGTATTTTTGCTTGATGGTGAGATACGTGTTGCACTAACTAGCATTGACTGTTATGGTCACTTTGATTTGGGGGTACTGTACTATATTGATAGTTGTGCCAGCGTAAACAATGTTCTAAGAAGGATGCCTCCATGGTTTTGCTATTTTAGTGGGAATCCAATGCCATCCTTGGCATCAAAAGTGTTTTTTGGAGAAAAAGGACAGTAAAGATGAGAAAGACCATTGGCTTCTCTGGGATGGGATCACTATTGTGTGCACGTGGAAGCGCGATGATGATGAATCGGCGACTTCACCCGTGCCAGGGTAACCCTAACCCTAACCCTTTTCTACCGACCCGCCAACTCCTCGCCATGTGTTAGTCCATATGTTTCCAATAAATTAATGTTTACTCAGGTGCTGGCTACACGGAGCTGGATATTTCTGAAGCTAGACATTTTCTAGACATTTTTTTTGTGTGGTTGGGGCTTGCAGCCACACGAAGCTGGATATTTAGGCCGCAAAGCTGGATATTTTTTAAACCGGATAAATAAGTGGAGACATTGAAAAATATCCGATTCACACTGGATCCGTGTGGACATGGAACCCGGATATCTCTGATGACTTTACTGTGTGTGCTTGTCCCCCTAGTGGAGGTCTGGGGACTCAGATTAATTTAGACCTAGATATCTTTGTCGTGTGGATCTAGATATTTTTCTATGTGGATATCTGAAAAACCGGGATATATGAAATATCCAGCTCCATCTGGCCTAGGCCTCAAACTTGTCTCGGAGTCTTGCGTTTCCTCGTCGGAATGCTTCCACCAACAAAACGTCTGAATGCTTCCGCCTACAAAACACCATGTCCTAGTGTGAGCGAATAGCGAAGGGGATCAACGTCACGTGATATGTGTGGCCATTTTCACCCAACATTGTGGTAAACAAGGAAAGCAATGAGATTCTGTGATTCTGCAGTGGAAACGTAATGACATCACAACCTGAGCGTACCATAACTGACAGTGTACAGTAAGTGCGCCCTCAAATCTTTCCTACACAAACTAGACTGCTCCCGAGTCCCGTTGAACTCATGTGTTGAACGCTCCAATTTGGCTACGAGTGCACAAGTCGCAAGTTGGCACCTCGACCGAGTGCAGCCTAGTTTTTTTTATCTGTGCTACCGCTCCTACATCTGGCTTTTTGTTTGTACGTATTTATGTGCAGCAAAGCTTGCCATTGGCCAAGCTTTGCGGGATGTTTAATGAAATGAAATAAAAAATGTATCGGCCTACAGCCATATTTTGGTGTGACCACATTTGTTTTTTTCCTCCATCGTGCAGATGGTAGTTTTCACTGTTTACAGTGAAAAGGTTTTTCTCCAGTGTGTATACGCTGGTGACTCTTCAGGTGACATAACTGCCTAAAACCCTTGTCACACTTTTTACAGATGAAAGGATTTTCTCCTGTGTGAATACGCTGGTGTATCTTTAGGACACCTAACTGACTGAAACTCTTGTCACACTCTTTACAGATGAAAGGTTTTTCTCCAGTGTGAATACGCTGGTGACTCTTCAGGTCACCTAACCAACTGAAACTTTTGTCACACTCTTTACAGTGAAAGGGTTTTTCACCAGTGTGTATACGCTGGTGACTCTTGAAGTGACCTAACTGACTGAAAGTCTTGTCACACTCTTTACAGTGGAAAGGTTTTTCTCCTGTGTGGATTGACAGGTGTCTCTTCAGGTTACCTAACACACTGAAACTCTTGGCACACTCTTTACAGTGAAAAGGTTTTTCTCCAGTGTGTATACGCTGGTGAATCTTCAGGTAACCTAACTGACTGAAACTCTTGTCACACTCTTTACAGTAGAAAGGTTTTTCTCCAGTGTGTATACGCTGGTGTCTCTTTAGGTTGCCTAACAGACTGAAACTCATGTCACACTCTTTACAGTGGAAAGGTTTTTCTCCAGTGTGTATACGCTGGTGACTCTTCAGGTTACCAAACTGACTGAAACTCTTGTCACACTCTTTACAGTGGAAAGGTTTTTCTTCTGTGTGGATTGACTGGTGTCTCTTCAGATGACCTAACTGATTGAAACTCATGTCACACTCTTTACAGTGAAAAGGTTTTTCTCCAGTGTGGATACGCTGGTGACTCTTGAAGTGACCTAACTGACTGAAAGTCTTGTCACACTCTTTACAGTGGAAAGTAAGCTGATGTGTCTTTACTTCTCCTGGTTGAGTTAAAGTCTTGGTAAACCTTTGACTGTAGTCGTCTGTGTCTCCTTGTTCCTGGCTGGTTACAATTCTGGTGATTTGCTGGAAGGATTCTGAGGGGAACTGTCCATTTATGGGCATTTGGCGGTAGAGGTCGTCATGGCTCGATTGAGATCGGAAGCATGTACAATCGGAACAGCAGACCATAGTCTGGGAAGATTGATAACACACTCCTTCCTGGAGTTGCGGTTCATCATCAAATCTGCATCTATCCATGGCCTGTGATAGGGACAGAGCTTTAGGTTCTGTTGGGTAATGGACAATGTATTTATCCTCTTCTTCTCTCACTGCACTGAGTAAGAACACGTCATGCTCATCCCCTGGTCTCTGTGGAATGATGTGGAATTCAAAAATATTTTCAAATCTTATACGACGCTGAGCAGAGCTCTGGTCTGACCTCACTCAACGTACAAACGGTTGCTGTGCACACCTGACAACACCGATGTGCGCAGGCTGCCGCCCCTCAGGTAGGAAATGACCATTTTGCCTACCCAGGACGGAGATGCAAGAGACTTGGAAAGTCTTTTGTACCGGCTGCTCTCAAGCTGTCCAACAAGACACACAACGGTCGATTGAAGAGGACTACCTTCCTAACCTAGGAAGCGCAGAGCGCCGCCCGATAAATATGGGTTTTTCACAGGAAATGATTTGTTTCTAAAATAAAATGTATCTATCTATAAATGCGAGAAGTCTCTGCGTATCTGTCTGTGTGTATGTAATCTGCGTATCTCGAGAACCGTTCGTCCCACCGGCTTCAGATTCGGCACGCGTGTTCCCCGCTGCGGCACGGAGTGCAGTGCCGGGCCTCGACCCGACCCGACTCGCGGTTTTCCGAAACCGGTGGAAAACGTTCAGGATCTTCTTATGGTTGACCTCATGGACACAGGCAAACAGATGGTCAATACGGGTCCTACAGAGATCTTGCCTGGCGTTGCCAGCCTCTATCACACACTTCGTTTTGGTTTACGTGCCCCTAGCCTACAGAAACCACGTGCCCCACGCATACAACCCTGATTGGCCAACCCTTGAAGCTGGTTGAGGAAATATTATCTCAATGTATCAGTGCCAGACTGTACTACAACACCACTACCGCCAGGGGTTGTTGTTGTGTTCGGTCTGGTTTATTAACCAGGCAAACAGAGATCTCCATATAGGGGCATAAAATGGACGCTTAAGAGACAGATAACTCCATATATGGGCATAAATGGACACAGGCAAACAGATGGTCAAAACGGGTCCTACAGAGAGCTCCATATATGGGCATGAAATGGACGTAGATAGACAGTTATCTCCATATGGGCATAAATGGACACACGCAAACAGATGGTCAAAACGGATCCTATGACAACAGGTATAATGGGGTTTGCATTAAAGGGCGGGGCATTCATTCCCTATTTACATTGTTCCCGAGTTGGCCAGGTCGCCGACTAGGCTTCTAGTATATTTCTAAAAACACCAGAACCTTTTAGGCTTAATATAATAGGGTTTATATGAAGCATAATGTGTTACCTTGGGAGAAAGGGACGTTTCTCTCTACAAGAGTTATAACAGCGAGGACGCTCTTGCTGGCAGAGCCCTTCTGTCCATTTTCTGCTTCAAACATGTACAAATGCAATATATAAGGTGCTCACTTCATTGTCGAAACTCTTTTCTACCGACCCGCCAACTCCTCGCCATGTGTTAGTCCATATGTTTCCAATAAATTAATGTTTACTCAGGTGCCGGCTACACAGAGCTGGATATTTCTGAAGCTAGACATTTGCTAGACATTTTTTTGTGCGGTTTTGCAGCCACACGAAGCTGGATATTTTGGCCGCAAAGCTGGATATTTTTTAAACTGGATAAATAAGTGGAGACTTTGAAAAATATCCGATTCACACTGGATCCGTGTAGACATGGAACCCGGACTTTACTGTGCATGTGCTTGTCCCCCTAGTGGAGGTCTGGGGACTCAGATTATTTTAGACCTAGATATCTTTGTCGTGTGGACCAAGATATTGTTCTATGTGGATATCTGAAAAACCAGGATATATGAAATATCCAGCTCCATCTGGCCTAGGTCTCAAACTTGTCTCGGAGTCTTGCGTTTCCTCAACGGAATGCTTCCACCAACAAAACGTCTGAATGCTTCCGCCTACAAAACACTATGTCCTAGTGTGAGCGAATAGCGAAGGGGATCAACGTCATGTGATATGTGTGGCCATTTTCACCCGACATTTTGGTAAACAAGGAAAGCAATGAGATTCTGTGATTCCGCAGTGGAAACGTAATGACATCACAACCTGAGCGTACCATAACTGTACTGTAAGTGCACCCTCAAATCTTTCCTACACAAACTAGACTGCTCACGAGTCCCGTTGAACTCATGTGTTGAACGCTCCAATTTGGCTACGAGTGCACAGGTCGCAAATTGGCACCTCGACCGAGTGCAGCCTAGTTTTTTTAGCTGTGCTACCGCTCCTACATCTGGCTTTTTGTTTGTACGTATTTATGTGCAGCAAAGCTTGCCATTGGCCAAGCTTGGCGGGATGCTTAATGAAATGAAATAAAAAATGTATCAGCCTACAGCCATATTTTGGTGTGACCACATTTGTTTTTTTCCTCCATTGTGCAGATGGTAGTTTTCACTGTTTACAGTGAAAAGGTTTTTCTCCAGTGTGTATACGCTGGTGACTCTTCAGGTGACCTAACTGACTGAAACTCTTGTCACACTCTTTACAGATGAAAGGTTTGTCTCCTGTGTGAATACGCTGGTGTATCTTTAGGACACCTAAGTGACTGAAACTCTTGTCACACTCTTTACAGATGAAAGGTTTTTCTCCAGTGTGAATACGCTGGTGACTCTTCAGGTGACCTAACCAACTGAAACTCTTGTCACACTCTTTACAGTGAAAGGGTTTTTCACCAGTGTGGATTGACAGGTGTCTCTTCAGGTTTCCTAACACACTGAAACTCTTGGCACACTCTTTACAGTGAAAAGGTTTTTCTCCAGTGTGTATACGCTGGTGAATCTTCAGCTCACCTAACTGACTGAAACTCTTGTCACACTCTTTACAGTAGAAAGGTTTTTCTCCAGTGTGTATACGCTGGTGAATCTTCAGCTCACCTAACTGACTGAAACGCTTGTCACAATCTTTACAGTAGAAAGGTTTTTCTCCAGTGTGTATACGCTGGTGACTCTTCAGGTTACCAAAATGACTGAAACTCTTGTCACACTCTTTACAGTGGAAAGGTTTTTCTCCTGTGTGGATTGACAGGTGTCTCTTCAGATGACCTAACTGATAAAAACTCTTGTCACACTCTTTACAGTGAAAAGGTTTTTCTCCAGTGTGGATACGCTGGTGATTCTTGAAGTGACCTAACTGACTGAAAGTCTTGTCACACTCTTTACAGTGGAAAGTAAGCTGATGTGTCTTTACTTCTCCTGGTTGAGTTAAAGTCTTGGTAAACCTTTGACTGTGGTCGTCTGTGTCTCCTTGTTCCTGGCTGGTTACATTTCTGGTGATTTGCTGGAAGGATTCTGAGGGGAACTGTCCATTTATGGGCATTTTGCGGTAGAGGTCGTCATGGCTCGATTGAGATCGGAAGCATGTACAATCGGAACAGCAGACCGTAGTCTGGGAAGATTGATAATACACTCCTTCCTGGAGTTGCGGTTCATCATCAAATCTGCATCTATCCATGGCCTGTGATAGGGACAGAGTTTTAGGTTCTGTTGGGTAATGGACAATGTATTTACCCTCTACTTCTTCTCACGGCACTGAGTAAGAACACTTCATGCCCATCCCCCGGTCTCTGTGGAATGAAGTGGAATTCAAAAATATTTTCAAATATTATATGATGCTGAGCAGAGCTCTGGTCTGACCTCACTTAACGTACAAACGGTTGCCGTGCACGCCCGACAACACCGATGTGCGCAGGCTGCCGCCCCTCAGGTAGGAAATGACCGTTTTGCCTACCCAGGACGGAGATGCTAGAGACTAGGAAAGTATTTTGTACCGGCTGCTCTCAAGCTGTACAATGAGACACACAACGGTCGATTGAAGAGGACTACCTTCCTAACCTAGGACGACGGTAGCCTTTCTTACTGGAACTTTAGTTGCACTGACTCTGACCTCTAAGGACCTTCCAGGGAGGGTGCTCTTGTGCGTCTTGCTGCGTCACCCTCTCTTGTTTCTTTATTTTTCTAGTTGTTTTAATATTGCACTGACCTTTGGACACTCTGCACTATTAGGTTGTGTTAGTAGTTTTGCTTGTGTTTGACATGTTGGTGAGATACTTGTTGCACTAACTAGCATTGACTGTTATGGTCACTTTGATTTGGGGGTACTGTACTATATTGATAGCTGTAGCTCTGACATCACTGTGATGTCAGGGATAAAAGGGATAGAATCCCTTTTATGCCCATATATGGAAATCCCTGATGTCATCAATATTAAGCCCATATCTAACAGCACCGGCGCCTAACTCTGTCCCCACTAGGGGGAGCACAAATCCTGGAAATTTTATTTTATTTTTTTATCTTTTTGGTGCGGCGCCGTGAAAAATCTGGTATTTGCGGTTATAAAGTAATCTAAAACGGGTATTTTTGGGTATAAAGTCGACTAAAACGGGTTTCCTTTATTAAGTCATTTTCGGATGTCTTTGGGGCTTCAGGGGAGGACCTGGATATGTTGCTTGGTTTTTTTAATAGGCCTATAAACATGACCAGGGCTCTGACATGACCAAATAAATAGGTCTACATGCAAGCCTTTCAGAGCTGCACATTAAATAGTTATTATCCTATTCAACAGTGCCATTTTTAATAGATGGAGAACTATGACAGCAAATTGTATCAAGATATGCATATGCTGCACATCTCGTAGTCACTCATGCAAGTGAAAGACAATATAAATAATAGCCTAGTAAAGAGAAAAGAGCTACAAGCTCTGCTCCCACAACGTTCGTGAAAGCCTTGTGATGCGACATAAACCAGCATGAGAGAGACAGACAGACAGACAGACAGATGAGATGATCTACTCACATAATACTGTATGATGCTGCGAAGATTCCGAGAGGTTAACGTGCCGTATTTCCAAAGTGTGTTCTTGTTTAAGTCAAAGCATGGTTTAAATATCCTATCGTAAATATGAACTGTGGCTAATATATTGTTTTTAATCCACGTGGGTCCGTGTTTACTTAGTTAGACTGGAGTTTCGAACAGCATAACAATGTGTCATGGCAGCTGGGTTAAGACTGACTTCCTCTAAAATCGGATTTCAAAATAAGAGAAATAAGAGACACTTGTAATGATTAGTCAACACTACTTTTATTTTTAGGTCTACTTAAAGGACGTACGTGTTAACGTGCAGTAAGTGACTCCAGAGCTAGGGTCTGACGCTAAATAAATAATTAAATAAAGTTACCGGCAGCAGTACGCAATATCCCCCCCCCCCCCCCCCCGCGGGGGCGGTAGATCTTTGCTCCATTGATTAGGCGCCAGTGTCTAACAGGACTTCATATGGGAAGGAACCACACTAACAGAAATGTCCGTGTATGGAGATCCCTGGTGTCATCCATATTAAGCCCATATCTAACATGACTGGAGAAGCGCGGCACTCGGTGCCGCGCTGTGAGCTTGTAGATCTGCTATTTTTCAATAGCTAAAGTATAAAATAATTAAGGCCCCTCCACCTTGGGCCCTAGTAACTCAGTCCCACTTTGCCACTCCTTGTGACGCCCCTGCATAGCATGCTGTTGGGTGAAACCAAGACAGTGTTGTATTTGTATTTGTGCGAATGCCTATCTTTCATGTCGGTGATGCTGTTGTGCAGCCTCGCGGTTCTCAGAGCTCTGAAACAGCCCGTGCCAGGGGAGATGGGGAGGGACAGGCAGAGGGACAACAGCATAAGAGAGCCTTCACTATCATCGGCTTGATCATGGTGTCATTTTTGGGAGCTTACTTCATCAGTTGCATTGTTGTTGTCATTTTTGCCATTCAAGGACAATTATGGTCATATGAAATGCGTTTAGCTCTACAGATTGGTATATTCATTACTATGGTCACTTGGTTTGTTCAGCCTCTGCCCTGCCTTAAACCTATACAAGGTACATAGTTCTCACACAGAGAACTCTCAAGAATAAGATCTGTAGTTATATTCTGTCTGAAAGTAAAAACAGAGAGATGTGTCGGGACTCGCGGTGGAAAGCTTTTCACCGCGAGTAATGACGTAATGTTGTAGTTTTATGATTGAAAAGACTACACCGCGGTGGATAGATTTTCACCGCGGTGCCTACTATGATATGGGCTTTACACCCACACCCAGGCTGCCCACAGTGTACTAACAGGCACGCAGTGATGGAAATTGAGTACATTTGTTGGTAATTTTCTGTTAAACAAAACAACAACATAACTACCATATATGCCTAATTGTTGCAACCGAAGGTCGCAGTTTACCATGAGAAATGTCACAGCTTGTCTCTGTGTGTGTACACATTTTTACAGTCTATGGGTTGGTTCCCTTGACACATCATTGTGACATCACAGGTGATATCACAGGAGACATTACCTATGTAAAAGTCCATATATGGGTATTCCCCAGAATCCCTTTTATGCCCATATATAAAGATCCCTGATGTCATCGATATATATATATATATCACTGGCCAGATGGCCAAGACATGGCCCATATCTGTGTAGCTAGTTCAGATAGGGATCTCCATTTATGGGCATAAAATATATTGTATGTTGTGATGTCACCACTCTAACGGAATCCCTTTAATGCCCATATATGGAGATCCCTGATGTCATCAATATTAAGCCCATATCTAACAGAACCTCATATGGGAATGTCCATATATGGAGGAAGACAGCCCATATCTTTGCGGTTGGTTCGGACAGGGATCTCCATGTATGGGCATTGAACATACATGGGATGTACTACATACAGTACATGGATCTCCATATATGGGTAACTAGTCCGATATACATCACTGGCCAGATGGCCAAGAATTGGCACGACCTAGGGCGAGGTCACATGTCACCCTGAGGCGTCTTGCTAGTGGTAACTACCCAATTACCTGAATAAATGTTAAGTGGCAATAGATTGTGCATTACATTCACCCATTCACACACACATTCATACACCGATGGTGGAGGAAAATGTGCAAGGCACCAACCTGTTCACCAGGAGCAACTAGGGGTTCAGAGTCTTGCTCAAGGACACTTTGACACTCGAGGCCGGGATCGAACTGGGAACCCTTCGGGAACCCTCCGTGTTTTAAGATGGCAACTCTAGCCCTGAGCCACTGCAGTATACAGTACTGTACTGTATGTCACAGGAGCACAAATATGAATCCAATATCTATCTATCCATCCATCCATCTTCAACCACTTATCCGGAATCAGGTTGCAGGGGTAACAGTTCCAAATGAGATTTCCAGAGTTCACTATCCTAAGCAACTTCTGGTCTTTGGTCTGGCACGGGGTCTCCTCCCAGTGGGAAGACGCTCTGGAAGCAAGAGTTTTCTGTGTTTTTAAAGTCCACATAGTCTCTGTGTGGACATTAGGCTACAACATTTACAAATTAATGTCAAACGAGAAATTGATTCAGCTGAATAAAGTTAATGGATTACCCAGTTTTGCCCAAAGCTATGTATGAAAATATGTCTTCTACTGTAGGTAACTTGCAACAGCATAATGTTTTGACTGACGTTCATCCACGCTGGGGGCTCTGAATATATCAGTTGATTTAAAACATTTTGTCCCCTCACAGGCCTTCCATTTCTTTTCTCTCTCCCTTTCAGCTGGACAGTTTGACTTATTATCCTCTTCTTATTACCTCCGCTTTTCTATTATTTTTTCTTTTTTTCTTTTCTTTTTTTTTTTTACAAAAGACACCTTATAATTATAATTATTATCACAACCACACGTTGCAATTTCTTGAAGTTGTCTAGTTTGTGTTATTTTCCTAGACTGACTGATCAGCTGGTTGCTGTCCTTTGGGTGCCCGCTCTAATTACTTTGTTATTATTATTTTTGTTTCAATTTGAACAGACATGAGGGCTGCGGTCATAAACATGGCTGGCCTAATTTGTGCTCACAGTCTATCCCTGTACAAGCATGACCGAGACCAGGCCTTAACTATCAGTATCCTATATTATTTTATACAGCATGGACGTTGAAGGACTATAGCCTTTCCCCACATTACCCTGTGTTACAGCCCGGCCCAGGGGACCCTAAAGCCTCTATCAGAGTCCAAGGTGAAGAGCTATCACCTCACCGTGGTGTAGTTTTCTAGCTATCACCTAGGCTTTGTTATACATTTTTAGGTGATAGCTAGAAAACTACTCCGCACCCGCGGTGAGGTGCTAGCTCTTAACCCTGGACTATGATAGAGGCTTAAGCTGCAAAAAAAAAAAAATAAGTGGACTCCCTCCTTCCCAGACCCAAAACACAACCACAAGAACACTAGTTTAAAACATGGGTAAAATACCTCTGGTGGGCCCCTGTACAGTACATACAACTCATACTTAAAACTAAACCCCTATGCTTACCTGCACCCAACAGAAAGACAGAGTTCTTACCTAACTTAAGAAACAACAAGGCGAGAAAATGTGCAAGCACATAACACCTGCCTTTTCATCCACGCATACACCACAATGATGTCATCATGACACACACAACGATGGTAAGAGGTACAGTACGGGCATTCCTCTTGGCAAAGATGTATGCTCCATCGAGTACCCAGGCCTTTTTCAAAAAGTTCAGCACATTGTTTGAAAGATAATGTGGTCACATACAAACATTTAATAATACTGTCATGAATAGAGTGTAGATTCTCACAGGCTGAGGACCTCCATAAGTTGTAGGCTATATTTCCCAGGCAGAAGCATCATTTGATTTTATCAAACCTCATTACTTCGCATAAAGTTGACAGGGACATGAATCATTCATTTTATTATTTCTGCACTGCAATATAGGCATTTCTCCATTTGATTATCTGACGCCTTTGTGTTTGTTTTTGTTTGTGTCAGCTGGCATGTCACCCATACACACAAAAGGTGTGTAGGTAGCTCCTTTCGACTTCTTCTCCAGTTACAGTTCACGTAACATTCGTCTTGAGATATTTCAACTCATCAGCATGTGGCAGTCGCCCCATGCTTCATGGCTGTGACTAACAGCAAGAGTTTCTTTGCCGCAGAGTTTTCAAATTGTGTTGTTGATGGAAGAACATTGATGCCCCGTCATAATATGAGAACTATTTGCATACCCAGCCACTACAACATATCAACAGGTGGTACAGTGCATGTGAGGACTTCAGAACACTTCAGAACACTTCATATGGGAGTGGGAAGGCCAACTTCTTCATGCTGGAGTGGACCTCCCAGTCCCTAGCTCAGCTGACAGTGTACTGTAAGTGCGCCCTCAAATCTTTCCTACACAAACTAGACTGCTCCCGAGTCCCGTTGGACTCATGTGTTGAATGCTCCAATTTGGGTACGAGTGCACAAGTCGCGAGTTGTCTCCTCGACCGAGTGCAGCCTAGTTTTTTTAGCTGTGCTACCGCTCCTACATCTGGCTTTCTGTTTGTACGTATTTATGTGCAGCAAAGCTTGCCATTGGCCAAGCTTTGCGGGATGCTTAATGAAATTAAATAAAAAATGTATCAGCCTACAGCCATATTTTGGTGTGACCACATTTGTTTTTTTCCTCCATTGTGCAGGTGGTAGTTTTCACTGTTTACAGTGAAAAGGTTTTTCTCCAGTGTGTATACGCTGGTGACTCTTCAGTTGACCTAACTGACTAAAACTCTTGTCTCACTCTTTACAGATGAAAGGTTTTTCTCCTGTGTGAATACGCTGGTGTATCTTTAGGACACCTAACTGACTAAAACTCTTGTCACACTCTTTACAGATGAAAGGTTTTTCTCCTGTGTGAATACGCTGGTGTATCTTTAGGACACCTAACTGACTAAAACTCTTGTCACATGTAATGTTTGATACTGATCACAACATAAGCTCTTATTGTGAAGTTGGAGATACACGTTATGAGATCACAACATGGTGTCAGAGTAAAGGTAGCAAGACTACGGACCCGCGAAAAAACGTCTAAAAGAAGAAAAAAAAAGAGAAGAAAAAAAAAGACGAGGGAAAATCGAAGATGGATGCTTTTGGAGTACCTACCCCAAAGTTGGACTGGGATTCATCTAATCTACCAGATGCCTGGCGGAGATTCAAGCAACATGCTGAACTCATGTTCTCAGGACCGCTCAAAAAGAGAGCAGAAGAGGAAAAATGCAGTTTCCTTCTGCTGTGGATTGGGGACAAAGGGCGGGACATCAGCAACACATGGACGCTAACGGAGGATGAAGCTAAGTTGCTAAAAACATACTATGACAAGTTCTCAGCATACCTCACTCCAAAAGCAAACCACATATTTGTAAGGTACAAATTCCATGAGAAGACACAAGGAAGCGGTGAGTCATTTGAGCACTTTGTGACAGAGCTTAAACTCTTAGTCAAAGACTGCAACTACACAAACAGTGATGAGATGGTCAGGGACCGTATTATTTTCGCTACCAACTCACCCAGAGTGCGCGAAAAGTTACTCAGCCAGGGGCCGGAGCTCACGCTGGAACAAGCCATCGATATAGCCCGCTCCCATGAGCTATCACAAGTGCAGCTAAAGGCTATGGCTAGTGACAGCCATGAAGTGCATGCAATTCATCGCAAACCTGGAAAGCCACATTTCAGGAGAGGTGCTAGCAAGCACTATGAAAGTCCAAAGGCACAGGATAATGCCTGCAGCAAGTGTGGAGGACACCACAACAAATCAGAAGAGTGCCCAGCCAAAGGTAAACAATGTCTAAAATGCCGAAAATTCAATCACTATGCAAAAGTGTGTAAAACTAAGTCCCACACCCCAAGTAGAGCAGTGCACAGAGAGATCCACACAGTTGGAGAAGATAATGATGATAATAATTCTGAGCTGTTTGTGGACACTGTTACTACAGAGAGGGAAGATGAGGAAAGTGCATATGCAGACATAGGATTGGGGCCACAGAACAGACAGTTGAGTTTCAAGCTGGACACTGGGGCACAAGCAAATATAATACCTGTCAATGACTTTGATGTGCTCATGCCCGGCACACAGTTAACAACTGCTGACCGCAAGTTAACTGGCTATGGTGGACATGCACTGGAGGTAAAGGGCTACTGTAAAATAACTGGCAGATACAAGGCCAAGTCAACCACAGAAAAGTTCTACATAGTGAACTGCAGAGGGCCACCCATTCTAGGCTACAAAGCATGCAAAGCCCTGGGACTCATTAAGGTGGTGTATGCAGTCAACAGTGACAAAGAGAGCAGCACCCATTCTAACCACATACAACGTGAGTACTCAGATGTTTTCAAAGGCATCGGCACATTCCCAGGCGAGTGCAGTTTCAGAATCGACCCCAATGTAGCGCCAGTTGTCTGCCCACCCCGGAGGGTACCGTTCGCCCTTAGGGATCGTCTAAAGACAGAGTTAGACAAGATGGAAATGGATAGCATAATATGCAAAGTGACTGAGCCGACCCAGTGGGTTTATGCCCTAGTAGTGTGTGAAAAGCCAAAAACACACAAACTTCGAGTATGCCTAGACCCAAGACCCCTAAACAAGGCAATAATGAGGCCATACTACCCCCTACCCACACTGGAGGATGTGACATCCAAGTTAGCAGGGGCAAAGTACTTCAGCATCCTGGATGCAAGATCAGGGTATTGGGCAATCAAGCTAAGTGAGGAGTCCTCACTGCTCACTACGTTTAACACCACATTTGGAAGATATCGTTTCCTCAGTCTGCCCTTTGGCATCGTGTCCGCCCAGGATGAATTCCAGAGGAGGGTGGATGAGACATACGAAGGCCTACGAGGAGTAGCTGGCATTGTGGACGACATCGTCGTGTTCGGGAAAACAAAGGAGGAGCACGACAGCAACCTCCGAGCCATGCTCGACCGAACTAGAGAGAGAGGCATACGACTAAACCCAGAGAAGTGTCGCATCTGTGTTCCTGAGGTGAGCTACTTCGGTCACAAACTCACAGCCGACGGTTTGAAACCAGACCCACTTAAAGTGAAAGCCATCAGAGACATGCCACCACCAAAAAGTGATGCTGAGCTTGAAACCGTACTAGGCATGGTAAACTACCTGGCGAGATTCGCACCCAATCTGGCCGAGGTGTGTGCGCCACTCAGATGCCTGTTAAGGCAGGACGCAGAGTTCAAATGGGACATGACACATGAGAATGCATTTCAACAGATGAAAGACATTATCACAGCAGAGCCAGGGCCTGTGTTGGCCTACTTCGACCCTGAAAAGGAAGTGACACTGCAAGTGGATGCGTCAAAAAATGGCCTGGGTGCAACCATCATGCAGGAAGGCAGGCCAGTAGCATATGCATCCAAGCTGCTCAACAGCACGGAGCAAAACTACGCCCAAATTGAGAAGGAGCTATACGCAGTCCTGTACGGATATTACTGTGGAATCAGACCACAAACCACTAGAGACTATTCTCCGCAAACCCCTAGCCCTTGCTCCACCGCGCTTACAGCGCATGATGCTTGCATTGCAAAAATACAGCATAACTCTCATCCACAGACCAGGCAAAGAGATCCCGGTGGCCGACACACTGTCGAGAAAATCCATGGATGAAGAGGACAAGTCTCTATCAGAGGCCATGGAGACACAAGTGCACACTGTCATCAGCACCGCCCCAGTGAGTGCAGACAGGCTAGATGACATCAAAACAGCTACAGCTCAGGATGAGCAGCTGTCCACTCTTAAGAAAGTCATTCGGTCAGGCTGGCCGGAGACAAGAAAACAGTGTCACCCACTCGTCAGAGAGTACTGGAACCACCGTGACGAGATCTCAGAGGCTGATGGGATCCTTCTGAAGGGTGAGAAAATAATCATTCCACACAAGCTCAGACCCTACATGCTAAAATGTATACACACAGGACATTTTGGAGTAGAGAAGAGCAAACACAGGGCAAGGGACGTAATGTTTTGGCCAGGCATGAGTCAACAGATTGAGGAGACAGTCCAAAAATGTGACATATGCCAAACACACCGTAGTGCCAATGCTAAAGAACCAATGCTCTCACATGACATCCCAGAGACCCCATGGGATACTGTAGCAACAGATCTATTCACATGGAACTCTGAGAACTACATTGTCATCTGTGACTACCTCAGCAGGTACTTTGAAATAGAGCGCCTGCACAACATCACTACAGCCGCTGTCATTCACAAGATGAAGGCAGTGTTCTCACGTCAAGGAATTGCTCGTAAAGTTATTTCGGATAACGGCCCAGCCTATAGCTCACGAGAATTCAAGCAGTTTGCAGAGTCGTGGGGCTTCGAGCACGTCACTTCGAGCCCGCATTATCCGCAGTGTAACGGGCTTGCTGAAAAGACAGTTCAAACTGCGAAGCGGATCCTCACCAAGGCCAGAGAGGACAAGAAAGATCCATACCTCAGCCTTCTTGAGTATAGAAACACACCAGTTGACGGACTCAGGTCCCCAGCCCAGATCCTGATGAGCCGCAGACTGCGTTCCATCCTGCCCACGACAACTCAGCAACTACGACCTCAAGTGACCCCCCAGGACACTGTTCGTGCAAGGAGAGAAACCTGCCAGCAGCGCCAGCAACAGCACTACAACAGATCTACTAGACCGCTGTCAACGCTGCACGCCGGAGCGCCCATCCGTTTCCAGCAGGGAGATGGCACGTGGAAACCAGCGACAGTCATCCAACCAGCTGAGACCCCGCGGAGCTACCACATCGAGACCGATGATGGACAGTCGTTCAGGCGCAACCGACGGCATCTGCTAGACACCCATGCACCCATCACACAGCAACCAGTGATCAGCGAGGAAGACCCCGTCACTGCACGAGAGGACCCAGGTGCACAGCATCATCACGCTGGTTCTGTGAGTGAACCTGGTCACACTGAGCCTTGTCACCGCACAAGGTATGGACGTGTCATTAAGCCGAGGCAAGTCCTCGACTTGTAACTGATTGTAAAGGGTGAGAGCCTAGCGCCGCCCTAAGACTACTACGTTGTACAACACAAACTTTGATTTAATGCATGATTCCCGAGAAAAGAATGGTTTATGGTTAAAGAGAAAAAGAAAAAAAAGAAAAAAAAAGAAAGACAGACAAAAGAGCTGAACTGTATTCTTACTGTACCTGTCACGAGATGTTCACCAGTTTATTACTAAATACAATGTGATTCCCTTAGGAAGTATTACTAACATCACAGGAATATCTCAGCAATTTGATCTTGTCGTTCTGTGGAACTATTTTGTTCGCTGCTATTCTTTACTGTTAAGAAGCACACTTAATTACTGCAGCACCTTTGAGTATACTTAGGCAATAGTGTGTACTGAAGTTATTTACACTGTCAAGAATCTTACAGTATACTGTGTTTTGAATATTGTGCTATAAGACTGTGATTTAAGTGCCTTATTTTTCTGCATGTCATTTGATGCATGGCCACGTCTTAATTTTCTGTTAAAGGGAGATGTAATGTTTGATACTGATCACAACATAAGCTCTTATTGTGAAGTTGGAGATACACGTTATGAGACACCTTATTGTGATAAGCACTAGACCGGATGTCAGTTGATCCCCGGTACTCCTACAAGGACGTTGAATAAACAAGAGCTCCTGCGTTAAGCTGAAAGTTATATCTTGTACCTGTGTCTATTATTATATAGTTGGCTATAGTACACATTGTATATAGACCATCACAACAACACTCTTTACAGATGAAAGGTTTTTCTCCTGTGTGAATACGCTGGTGTATCTTTAGGACACCTAACTGACTGAAACTCTTGTCACACTCTTTACAGTAGAAAGGTTTTTGTCCAGTGTGTATACGCTGGTGACTCTTCAGGTCACCTAATTGATTGAAACTCTTGTCACACTCTTTACAGTGAAAGGGTTTTTCACCTGTGTGAATACGCTGGTGTATCTTTAGGACACCTAACCGACTGAAACTCTTGTCACACTCTTTACAGTAGAAAGGTTTTTGTCCAGTGTGTATACGCTGGTGAATCTTCAGGTCACCTAACTGACTGAAAGTCTTGTCACACTCTTTACAGTGAAAAGGTTTTTCACCAGTGTGTATACGCTGGTGGCTCTTCAGATGACCTAACTGACTGAAAGTCTTGTCACACTCTTTACAGTGGAAAGGTTTTTCTCCTGTGTGGATTGACAGGTGTCTCTTCAGGTTACCTAACACACTGAAACTCTTGTCACACTCTTTACAGTGAAAAGGTTTTTCACCAGTGTGTATACGCTGGTGGCTCTTCAGATGACCTAACTGACTGAAACTCTTGTCACACTCTTTACAGTGGAAAGGTTTTTCTTCTGTGTGGATTGACAGATGTCTCTTCAGATGACCTAACTGATTGAAACTCTTGTCACACTCTTTACAGTGAAAAGGTTTTTCACCAGTGTTGATACGCTGGTGACTCTTGAAGTGACCTAACTGACTCAAAGTCTTGTCACACTCTTTACAGTGGAAAGTAAGCTGATGTGTCTTTACTTCTCCTGGTTGAGTTAAAGTCTTGGTAAACCTTTGACTGTAGTCGTCTGTGTCTCCTTGTTCCTGGCTGGTTACAATACTGGTTATTTGCTGGAAGGATTCTGAGGGGAACTGTCCATTTATGGGCATTTGGCGGTAGAGGTCATCATGGCTCGATTGAGATCGGAAGCATGTACAATCGGAACAGCAGACCATAGTCTGGGAAGATTGATAACACACTCCTTCCTGGAGTTGCGGTTCATCATCAAATCTGCATCTATCCATGGCCTGTGATAGGGACAGAGCTTTAGGTTCTGTTGGGTAATGGACAATGTATTTATCCTCTTCTTCTCTCACTGCACTGAGTAAGAACACGTCATGCTCATCCCCTGGTCTCTGTGGAATGAACTGGAATTCAAAAATATTTTCAAATATTATACGATGCTGAGCAGAGCTCTGGTCTGACCTCACTCAACGTACAAACGGTTGCCATGCACTCTGACAACACCGATGTGCGCAGGCTGCCGCCCCTCAGGTAGGAAATGACCGTTTTGCCTACCCAGGACGGAGATGCGAGAGACTAGGAAAGTCTTTTGTACCGGGCTGCTCTCAAGCTGTACAACGAGACACACAATGATCGTATGAAGAGGACAACCTTCCTAACCTAGGACGACAGTAGCCTTTCTTACTGGAACTTTAGTTGCACTGACTCTGACCTCTAAGGACCTTCCAGGGAGGGTGCTCTTGTGCGTCTTTCTGCGTCACCCTCTCTTGTTTCTTTCTTTTTCTAGTTGTTTTTATATCGCACTGACCTTTGGACACTCTGCACCATTAGGTTGTGTTAGTAGTTTTGAGTATTTTTGCTTGTGTTTGACATGATGGTGAGATACTTGTTGCACTAACTAGCATTGACTGTTATGGTCATTTTGATTTGGGGGTACTGTACTATATTGATAGTTGTGCCTAAGGACACTTTTTATATACTGTGTATATTTATATATATATATATATATATATATATATATATATATTATTCATTCCCTTTCTTGACGTACCTTGCTCTTACTGTACTCTGTTCTTGTTTTTGTTTTGTTTTTTAATCTTTTTTCTTACTTCTCTGTAGGGATGGGTATCGTTTGGATTTCTACGATTCCGATTCCGGTTCCGGTTCCGGTTCTGCTTATCGGTTCCGGTTCCTAACGGTTCCTATTTCGGTTCCAAAATGGTTTGGTTTTTACACAAAAACATATTTTTTAAATACAATTTTAATGTTTAACTTACAGTTTTAATGAATCATTTAAAACATATGTTTTAATTTAATTTTAATGTTTAATTTACAGTTTTAATGAATCATGCAAATGAAATCATATTTCAATGTCTTTTGGGATACTCTTATTCTGAAGAGATTAAGAAGTCGACCACCGTCTGGAGGTCTTATTGCATTAAGAAATCTGGAAGTCTTATTGCTGCTAGCGCAACATATCTTATTCTGAAGAGATCGGCTACCGGAAGTGTTAGATTTGCCAGCTTAGATTTGACAAAAGAACACAACTCGTCTGCTCTTAGTCAGGAGATTTCAGTCAGGAGACTTGGTCAAGGCGAAATTTGCACTTTGCTGGATTTAGCTTGAGGTTGACCTCCTTCACACGGTCGAGCACCCTTTTCAGGTTGGCATCGTGTTCAGCTGTGTCACGGCCACCGATGATGTCATCAACGATGACTGAGCACGGATAACCTGCAAACAGCTGTTCCATGGAGCGCTGGAACACCGCACTTGCGGAGCTGATGCCAAAAGGCATCCGAAGGAATCTGTAGCGGCCAAATGGGGTGCTGAATGTGGTCATTAATGAGGACTTCTTGTCGAGGGGTATTTGCCAAAAAGAATTCTTCGCATCTAGCACAGAGAAAACTGTTGCCCCTGCCATTTGAGCTGCCACCTCCTCTACGCTGCGCATGGGGTGATGGGGCCTTTTCAGAGCTGTGTTGAGGTCTTTTGGGTTGATGCACAGTCTGATTTCCTCCTTGCATTTTTTGTGTGCAGCGACCATGGAAGAGACCCAGTCAGTGGGCTGAGAGACTGGTGTGACGACACCTATGCGTTGCATGCGTTCAAGTTCAGCCTTTACCCTTCCTTGCATTGCAACGGGGATGCGGTGAGCTGGTCGAACGACAGGTTGTATGCTGGGATCCACAGTCATGGAGTATGTGATTGGGAGTTCCCCAAGCTCATCACAGAACAGGTCTTTGTATTGAGACAGGATGTGGGCACTGAAGTCGTCCTCCGTGGTGACATGGTGGACGTCGGGGCTCATGTGGACGATGGCCATGTCCTTACATGCACGAAATCCTAGCAGCGGCTGCACCCCCTTGTCCACAATGAAAAAAGGCAGAAAATGACATTGTTCTTGTAGATAACACGGCAGTGTGGTTATACCGCTTGTTTCAATCCTAGTGCCCCCATAAGCAACCAGGTTAGCAGCTTTGCTTTGCTTGATGAGGCGCTCACTATTGGCCACCCGCTTGAAAGTCTCCAGTGACATGACATTGCATTTTGCTCCAGTGTCTACCTTCATTTCAGTGGGCTTGCCATTTATGTGCAATGTGACAAATCCTTCATCATTGTCACCTTGGGGGCTGACATAGTCCACATAGTTGTCAACATCAACACCATCAACATGAAACGTGTCATCCTCACATGCTGGGGTATCGTCAACCTCCACTTCATGAACTGTCTGTCTAGATGTCTGTCTGCTTGTGTTGCTCTGGCCCACTGGTCTAGATCTGCAGCAGCTCTTGAAATGATTTAACTTTCTGCAATAATGACACTGCTGTCCAAAGGCTGGGCATTTCTCCCGCTCAGCTGCGTGATTCCCGCCACAATTGTTGCAGGCTGTGGTCGTTTGCGGGAATGGTGTGCGTTTCTGTTGTGTTCTGTTTAAAACAGGCTTCACAGCATAGACACTAGTGGCTTGTGTGGCTAGTGTTTTGCTGCTCTCCTCTGTCATTTCGTGAATGCGGCAGGTTGAAATGGCCTTAGCAAGTGTCAGGTCACAGTCTCTCAGCAGGGATTTTTTCAGAGCATCACTTGTAATGCCACATACTATACGGTCACAGATTAGCTCGTCAGTTAGTTCTCCAAAACGGCATGTTTTGGCTTTGATCCTTAGATCACTGATGAATGATTCAATGCTCTCACCTGGTCTCTGATTTCTTGTGTGAAACTTGTGTCGCTCCAACGTTTTGTTGTTTTGGGGGCTGCAGATTTCTCTAAACTTTGCTTTCAGGCATTCCGGATCTTCCCTGGACTCCGCAGGGGTGATTATTGCGCCCTGTGCGTCATCATCCCCCGGCGGGCCGCGCACCTCGGCCGCGTAAACAAAGGAACGTTCCCGCTCAATGGCTTCAGGTCCGGCGATGTTGAGAAGGATGTAAGCCCTTGTCCTGGGCGGCTTGTCGTAGTGCGCCGCGGCGATAAAAATGTCATACTCCCTCTCGAAAATCCGCCAGTTCTCGGCGACATTTTCATTGAAAAGCAGAGGGTCTGGTCTGCGAAAACCCTCCGCCATTTTCCAAACAGCGCGCCCCGGCTGTGCACCGCTCAGGAGGAAAGGACAAACAAAAGTAAAACGGCAGCTCCACCGTTAAAAACAACAGTTCCTCGCAGGCGACGGGTCCGTGCCGTACTCTGACACCATGTAAAACTAGTCCAAGTGTGGTGTGAGTTCAATGATCAGGCAGGTATGGCGAAGTCTAGTTTTAATAAAGTTCCAACACAGAGAGCCTACACACAGTGGCCTGACCGGCTAACAACTAGTGCGCTACATGAATAGGGGCTGTCCTAATGCATGCCCGTTCCTGGTAGCCCAGGGAGTAGGCCTGGGGCGGTATGGACATTTTGTTACCGCGATTACCGTCTTCCCATTTACCGTCGGTACTGCGGTAATTACCGCAACCCCGTATCTATTAATTAAGGTTCGGCGATAAGCCAAAATATTGCAATCATCTTCCCAAAAGTCGCCTCTCCACAGCATAGAGTATAGCCTATATAGCTCCACAGCCTGACTGCCCGAGTTATACTTCTCCGTACAGCACAGCGGGTATGGCTTTCAAAGGAGCAGATCTACAAGCTCACAACACATCGCATCCGCGACGCGTTCTGAGCTTTTAGATCTGCACTGTCGGGTTACCATAGTAACGTAGGCTAGCTACTTGGGCTTTTCAGACACAAACAGCTGTGTGAACAAACCAGAGGAGACGGGTCGTCAGATCGTGTACAGTGATTCTGTAAACTCACGTCACGTCTCAACTCTCAAATCGCAGTGATTGAGTGCTGCTATATACAGGTTTTAGTTACAAGACTTGACAGAAAAGGTTATAAAATCGCCGACGCGACGGACGGGGGCACAACGTGCGACGCATGGAAAAAGTAAAATTGTTTCATTTTCGGTTTTAGTCCACGCGGCCCGCGCTCAGCCAGTAATCCGTATGAATAAAAAAATATATGCCACAACACAAGATATGTATTAACATCCTTGTGTCGAGTGGATTACAGAAAGTTTATGCTGCTCCGTCATAAGAGTTGTGCTCCGTACTCTCCTGCTATGCATGTGCACTGTGTGCAGGGTCTGTGACTGAGTGACGTATGTGGCTTCCAACGTGTGGTACACGGCCCAGAGCAGAGCGGCATGGAGCGCATGCGGTCCTCGCTTCTCCCCCGTTTTAAAACTCGCTTGTTTTCCAATAAAAAATATACTTTTTTTTTTGTCTTTTTACCGCGGTAAGCACACTGACACCGCGGTAGACCTTGGTATACCGCGGTACGGCGGTACGGCGGTTACCGCCTCCAACCCTACCAGGGAGGTACGGCGGCTTCGCTTGGACAAACATTAAACACAATCATTTAGTTAAATGATCTACAGCTATTTTAGCGGAAATCAAATGCCATCCTTGGCATCAAAAGTGTTTTTTGGAGAAAAAGGCCAGTAAAGATGAGAAAGACCGTTGGCTTCTATGGGAAGGGATCACTATTGTGTGCACGTGGATGCGCGATGATGATGAATCGGCGACTTCACCCTTGCCAGGGTAACCCTAACCCTACTCTTTTCTACCGACCCGCCAACTCCTCGCCATCTGTTAGTCCATATTATGTATCCAATAAATTAATGTTTAATGTTTACATTTTCTAGATTTTTTTTTGTGTGGTTGGGGCTTGCAGCCACACGAAGCTGGATATTTTGGCCGCAAAGCTGGATATGTTTTAAACCGGATAAATATGTGGAGACATTGAAAAATATCCGATTCACTGGATCCGTGTAGACATGGAACCCGGATATCTCTGAAGATTATACTGTGTGTGTGTGTGTGTGTGTGTGTGTGTGTGTGTGTGTGTGTGTGTGTGTGTGTGTGTGTGTGTGTGTGTGTGTGTGTGCTTGTCCCCCTAGTGGAGGTCTGGGGACTTATTTTAGACCTAGATGTCTTTGTTGTGTGGATCTAGATATTTTTCTATGTGGATATCTGAAAAACCGGGATATATGAAATATCCAGCTCCATCTGGCCTAGGCCTCAAACTTGTCTCGGAGTCTTGCGTTTCCTCGTCGGAATGCTTCCACCAACAAAACGTCTGAATGCTTCCGCCTACAAAACACCATGTCCTAGTGTGAGCGAATAGCGACGGGGATCAACGTCACGTGATATGTGTGGCCATTTTCACCCAACATTGTGGTAAACAAGGAAAGCAATGAGATTCTGTGATTCCGCAGTGGAAACGTAATGACATCACAACCTGAGCGTACCATAACTGACATTGTACTGTAAGTGCGCCCTCAAATCTTTCCTACACAAACTAGACTGCTCCCGAGTCCCGTTGAACTCATGTGTTGAACGCTCCAATTTGGGTACGAGTGCACATGTCGCAAGTTGGCACCTCGACCGAGTGCAGCCTAGTTTTTTTAGCTGTGCTACCGCTCCTACATCTGGCTTTTTGTTTGTACGTTTTTGAGCGGTGGTCACAACGCTCCTATACGTGGCCGTGTGTGTGGGTATGTCTGTCTGTCTCCGTGTCTGTCTGTCTGTCTGTCTGTCTGTATGTAGCCTACAGTACCTTTTTTGACCACACATGTTAAGGGAGGGGCGCTGTTGTTCAGGCCAGACACACACACACACACACACACACACACACACACACACACACACACACACACACACACACACACACACACACACACACACACACACACACACACACACACACACACACACACACAGGATGGATACCAGTGGCGGCCTGAGTGACATGCATTTTATTATTAATATTTTGTTTAATATTGTTTTAATATTTTTTATTATATATATATACAGGTATATATATATTTGTTTTGCTGTTGCGCAGCCTCCACGACCACCGCTCAGTTCACACGGGTGTGATTTTATGTGCAGCAAAGCTTGCCATTGGCCAAGCTTTGCGGGATGTTTAATGAAATGAAATAAAAAATGTATCAGACTACAGCCATATTTTGTTGTGACCACATTTGTTTTTTTCCTCCATTGTGCAGATGGTAGTTTTCACTATTTACAATGAAAAGGTTTTTCTCCAGTGTGTATACGCTGGTGACTCTTCAGTTGACCTAACTGACTAAAACTCTTGTCACACTCTTTACAGATGAAAGGTTTTTCTCCTGTGTGAATACGCTGGTGTATCTTTAGGACACCTAACTGACTGAAACTCTTGTCACACTCTTTACAGATGAAAGGTTTTTCTCCAGTGTGAATACGCTGGTGACTCTTCAGGTCACCTAACCGACTGAAACTCTTGTCACACTCTTTACAGTAGAAAGGTTTTTGTCCAGTGTGTATACGCTGGTGACTCTTCAGGTCACCTAACTGATTGAAACTCTTGTCACACTCTTTACAGTGAAAGGGTTTTTCACCAGTGTGGATACGCTGCTGACTCTTCAGATAACCTAACTGACTGAAACTCTTGTCACACTCTTTACAGTGAAAGGTTTTTTCACCTGTGTGAATACGCTGGTGTATCTTTAGGACACCTAACCGACTAAAACTCTTGTCACACTCTTTACAGTGAAAAGGTTTTTCACCAGTGTGTATACGCTGGTGGCTCTTCAGATGACCTAACTGACTGAAAGTCTTGTCACACTCTTTACAGTGGAAAGGTTTTTCTCCAGTGTGGATTGACAGGTGTCTCTTCAGGTTACCTAACACACTGAAACTCTTGTCACACTCTTTACAGTGAAAAGGTTTTTCACCAGTGTTGATACGCTGGTGACTCTTGAAGTGACTTAACTGACTCAAAGTCTTGTCACACTCTTTACAGTGGAAAGTAAGCTGATGTGTCTTTACTTCTCCTGGTTGAGTTAAAGTCTTGGTAAACCTTTGACTGTCGTCGTCTGTGTCTCCTTGTTCCTGGCTGGTTACAATTCTGGTGATTTGCTGGAAGGATTCTGAGGGGAACTGTCCATTTATGGGCATTTGGAAGTAGAGGTCGTCATGGCTCGATTGAGATCGGAAGCATGTACAATCGGAACAGCAGACCGTAGTCTGGGAAGATTGATAACACACTCCTTCCTGGAGTTGCGGTTCATCATCAAATCTGCATCTATACATGGCCTGTGATAGGGACAGAGCTTTAGGTTCTGTTGGGTAATGGACAATGTATTTATCCTCTTCTTCTCTCACAGCACTGAGTAAGAACACGTCATGCTCAACCCCTGGTCTCTGTGGAATGATGTGGAATTCAAAAATATTTTCAAATCTTATACGACGCTGAGCAGAGCTCTGGTCTGACCTCACTCAACGTACAAACGGTTGCTGTGCACGCCTGACAACACCGATGTGCGCAGGCTGCCGCCCCTCAGGTAGGAAATTACCATTTTGCCTACCCAGGACGGAGATGCAAGAGACTAGGAAAGTCTTTTGTACCGGCTGCTCTCAAGCTGTCCAACAAGACACACAACGGTCGATTGAAGAGGACTACCTTCCTAACCTAGGAAGCGCACAGCGCCGCCCGATAAATATGGGTTTTTCACAGGAAATTATTTGTTTCTAAAATAAAAATTATCTATCTATAAATGCGAGAAGTCTCTGCGTATCTGTCTGTGTGTATGTAATCTGCGTATCTCGAGAACCGTTCGTCCCACCGGCTTCAGATTCGGCACGCGTGTTCCCCGCCGCGGCACGGAGTGCAGTGCCGGGCCTCGACCCGACCCGACTCGTGGTTTTACGAAACCGGTGCAAAACGTTCAGGATCTTCTTATGGTTGACCTCATGGACACAGGCAAACAGATGGTCAATACGGGTCCTACAGAGATCTTGCCTGGCGTTGCCAGCCTCTATCACACACTTCGTTTTGGGAAGAGAGTCTGGGATTTCAGGAAGAGTTTTCATTTCTGGGGTTTGCCCCAAACCACGTGCCCCAAGCCTACAGAAACCACGTGCCCCACGCATACAACCCTGATTGGCCAACCCTTGAAGCTGGTTGAGGAAATATTATCTCAATGTATCAGTGCCAGACTGTACTACAACACCACTACCGCCAGGGGTTGTTGTTGTGTTCGGTCTGGTTTATTAACCAGGCAAACAGAGATCTCCATATAGGGGCATAAAATGGACGCTTAAGAGACAGATAACTCCATATATGGGCATAAATGGACACAGGCAAACAGATGGTAAAAACGGGTCCTACAGAGATCTCCATATATGGGCATGAAATGGACGTAGATAGACAGTTATCTCCATATATGGGCATAAATGGACACACGCAAACAGATGGTCAAAACGGATCCTATGACAACAGGTATAATGGGGTTTGCATTAAAGGGCGGGGCATTCATTCCCTATTTACATTGTTCCCGAGTTGGCCAGGTCGCCGACTAGGCTTCTAGTATATATTAAAAACGCCAGAACCTTTTAGGCTTAATATAATAGGGTTTATATGAAGCATAATGTGTTACCTTGGGAGAAAGGGACGTTTCTCTCTACAAGAGTTATAACAGCGAGGACGCTCTTGCTGGCAGAGCCCTTCTGTCCATTTTCTGCTTCAAACATGTACAAATGCAATATATAAGGTGCTCACTTCATTGTCGAAACTCTTTTCTACCGACCCGCCAACTCCTCGCCATGTGTTAGTCCATATGTTTCCAATAAATTAATGTTTACTCAGGTGCCGGCTACACAGAGCTGGATATTTCTGTTAAAAACTCAACGAGTTAAATGTTGGGAGGAATAAAAATTCAAATTTGTCTCAATGTTTTTAAGGTGGTGAAATTGGCAAAGCCTGTTAATACATGTTTAGACACTTAGTCATAAAAAAATGTTCAGTCAGGTCTTTAATTGTAATTGAGTGAAAACCCACAATGCTGTTGTCGACTCAACTAACAGATGTTGATTGGTTCAATGGACTGTAACATTGTGTACACATTGAGTCAACAAGATGGGGAGGAGTTACAGCAAATGCAGCTGTGACTCCTGTCCATTCTAGAAGCTGCCCGCCAAAAATGAACTATTATGACCGAAACAAGCAGTAGCAGAAGCTTTGCTCCATTTTATTTTAGTGTTTAAGGTAAATGGTATGAAGAAGTGTGGAATACGTTGGCGACAAGGCAGAGGTAAGGGACACTGTTTTTGTATTCATTAATTCGTCCATGGTTTCATTCATTTCAAGTGTCAGCTCATGTGTCAGCTAGCCTTTAGCAGCTAACTTTGGCTAACGTTGCTAACGTTAACAGATGAGAGTAGTTTGAGATTCTATTTTCTATTTAATTGTAGCATGCTACATTCACAGCCGAGTGAGGAGCGAGCAGCCTCTGTAAAAACGCCCGGTTTGTCCTCAGCCAAACTGCTCGGTAAAAAGGAGGCTAAACAAAGCTAAACGTTAGCTGGCTGGCTACCGAGTGGTCTGGTCTACTCTGTTCTTAAAGCACTGTTTCTTAAAGTGGTGTCCGGGGACCCCCAGGGCCGGGGGTCCTTTAGAGCAGTGTTTCCCAAACGTTTCAGCTTGAGACACAAAAGAAAGAGCGACGTTTGCCCAGCCAAGACCCAAACTAGTGAAAACAGCAGATCAACTAGTGAAAACAGCAGATCTACGAGCTCACAACGCGTCGCAAAAGCGACGTTGTGAGCTTGTAGATCGGCTGTTTTCACTACTTGGGTCTGTAACTCAAAGCATACAAATGGAACCAACTGGACCCTTATTATGTAACTGTGTACAAATGTAACTAACCAAATGGACCCTTAAAGCTATAGTATGTAACTGAGTGTAGAAATGTTATTTACCTCTGAGAGGGTACAAATGGAACTATTTTAGACTTTGCTAGTTAGTTTTGGAAAGAGCTGACCACCCAAGTTTCTCCAGTAAAAGAGAATGACGTGACATGAAACAGTATTTAAGTCGATGACATTTATTATCCCAAGTTTGCCATGGTTCTGACAGAGAAAAATAAACAACAAAAGAAATCAATTAATAAACAGTATTTAACTGGTCAAATAAAAGTAATAAAGGTAAATCATCTTGTAGGCCTACAACAAGGAGATGAAATCATAATGAATACAACAACAAGAAAACAAAAGCTTACATTTTGCATTGACGCATGGCTGCTTGGACACTGCATGTAGTGGCTGGTGAAGTGAATGTGTATACTGGGAACTGAGTGTTTGTTAAAGGGACCCACCCGGGCAGGCATTGGTTGCAATCATTGATGTCTTGCAACTGTCCATTATTGGGGATCACTGGGGACGCAGTGAGGGGGACCTGGCCACCAGAGGCTGCCATCGGCCAGCATGATGAAAATTCACAACGGGAGCTCAGCTGCTGTGACTGACCATGGATTTTCCAGAGTGTGGTCAAGGTGGCAGCGAAGGTAAATGGATAAGGCGAGCAACAGGTCGGGTATAGGTACGGTCCTTGATCTGGATGTCTGCGGATCTGACCCGTCCGTCCGGGCTGGTGTGGACCTTTACAATCTGTCCAATTGGCCACTGTGCTCTGGGCAGTTGGGGGTCAATAACCAGGACTATCATGTCGTCCTTCAGATTATTAGTTTCCGTGGTCCATTTGTTCCGAGATTGTAACGTCGGGAGATAGTCACGAATGAAATGTGACCAGAACTGATCTGCCAGGATTTGGCTGTGACGCCAACGCCGCCGCCCCATGGACTCAGGAGCATAGGACACTTGAGGTAAGGTGGAATCACGCCGCCCCATGAGGAGCATGTTGGGTGTGACAGGATCCAGGTCAGCCATATCAGGCGAGGTATATCCCAAGGGTTTCGAATTGAGGATGCCTTCTACCTCCGTCAGCACGGTATGAAGGACATCCTCTGACACTGACTGGTGTCCGATGGCAACCTGGATTGCGTTTTTTACAGATCGGATCTCCAGCTCCCAGATACCTCCAAAGTGGGGAGAGTTTGGAGGATTGAACTTGAAGGTGAGTTGATAGGCACAAAGTCCTTTCTGTAGCTCTGGTTCCATGGCCTGAAATGCTTCCTGGAGCTCCCGTTCAGCACCACGGAAATTTGTGCCCCTATCAGAATACAGTTCCGCAGGTCTCCCTCTGCGTGAGATGAACCTCCTGAGAGCAAGGAGGAATGCATCTGAATCCAGAGAATTGAGAAGTTCGAGATGCATTTGAATATCACACCCCAGCGTTTCTCCGTACGACGTCCAATTTTAACCATGAAGGGGCCAAAACAGTCGACGCCTGTAGAATGGAAAGGAGGGCTCAAGAGCCTAAGACGAGCAGGTGGTAGGTCAGCCATCAGGGGGACCTTAGGCTTTGCCCGCCAACGATGGCAGTCTGGGCATGACGATTGATGACGTTTCACGGCCTGCCTCCCACGGAGAATCCAGTAATGCCTACGGATTTCAGCAAAGACACGCTCAGGGCCAGAATGGAGCAGTCGCTCATCGAAGTCCTTAATGAGCAGTTTAGTGACTGGGTGTAAAGGATCCAACACCACAGGGTGCAAAGGAGACTGGCAGGACCCTTGAACATTACGAAGCCTTCCACCAACCCTGATGAGGCCTGTCAGCCCGTCAAGTTCAGGGGCAAGAGTTCTGAGCTTACTGCCGGTAGGGAGAGGCTGGTTGGCCTGAAGAGATTTTAGTTCCATGGGGAAACTCTCAGATTGGCATCGTTTGGGAACTTGGAGCTCAGAATCGGTGTAAGTTGGTTTGGGTGAATTCTCAGAAGCTTGACTGTGGAGCTTATCGTAGGTAGCTTGTACCAAGTCCTTCCATGAGGAGTACTGAGTCAGATCGTATGGCAGTTGACCTGGGGTTTGGATGGTGGTCAAACTGCAAAAGGTGAGACCTCTGAGTTCAGTAGGATCGGATTGGACTGAGCTTTTAGGCCGCACAGGCCAGCTGTCATGTGGTTGCTGAAGGAAAGGAGGCCCGTTCCTCCATCGATTTGTCTGTGATAGGTCAGCAAGGGTTTTCCCTCTGGTGATGTCATCAGCAGGATTATTGGGGGAATACACATAACGCCAGGAATTAAGGTCAGTGAGCTCTTGAATTTCCGTCACTCTTACGCCAACAAACACCTTGAAACGGCAAGATTCAGATTGCAGCCATTCAAGAACCGTAGTGGAATCGGTCCACAAAGTTGTATGGCGAAGCGGAATGTTGAGCTCCTTTTGCAAGAGGTGAGCCAATTGGGCCCCAGCCAAGGCACCGCATAGCTCCAGGCGTGGCATGGACAGTTGTCTCTTTGGGGCAACTCTGGACCTAGCCATGATGAAGCTGGTATGGGTTTCTCCATCATACTCATTCCTCAGGTAGGCGACAGCTCCGTAGGCCCGTTCCGAAGCATCACAGAAGACATGGAGGTCGTGAGACAAGACAGTGGGTCTATTGGCTGGTGTGTAACACCGAGGAATGGAGATAGACTCAAGACCAGGCAGCTCGGCCTCCCAGGCTCCCCAGGCAGCCCGGATGTCCTCGGGCAAGTCGGGGTCATCCCAGTCTCTCTGCTTCGACCATAGCTGCTGGACAAGAACTTTGGCTCGGGTAAGATAGGGTATAAGGAACCCTAATGGGTCATACTGCTGAGCCAGAACTTGATAAATCCTCCTAATAGTTAAAGGGGAAGATTGTGGGGGCTTGTGCTGATAGCTCAAGACATCAGGTATGCATTTCCACTTCAGGCCCAGAGTGGATTCGACTGGTTCAACCCGATTCTGTGAGAGCCATAGTTCCAAGCTCTGCGCCTGGGCTTCGGGGGGTAGATGAGCTACCACAGCCTGATGATTACTGGCCCACTGTCCCACCTCAAAGCCACCTGAGGCTAGAAGTTCACGTGTGCGATCCACTAGGCATTTTGCTTCTGGAATGCTGAGGCAGCTGGTCAGGCAATTGTCAACATAGAAGTTATTTTCCACAGTCAACTTGATCTCCTCATACCCTTCACCATGATCTCTGATATGTTTCTGAAGAGCGAAGGTTGCGCAACAGGGACTGCTTGTGGTACCAAAGGGCAGTACTTGCCATTCATAGACATCAGGGGCCGCTTCTCTGTCCATGTTTCGCCAGAGAAATCTGAGCAAGGGCCGGTCCTCTGGTAGCAACCGGACTTGGTGGAACATGCCCTTGATATCGCCGCTAACCGCCACTGGATATTGACGGAAGCGAAGGAGGACCCCGATAAGAGTAGGGCTCAGGGAGTAACTGGTCATTCAAGCACATGCCCTGGTATCTGAATGAGCAGTTGAAAACCAGGCGGTCTTTGTTGTTATGATGGACGAGATGGTGAGGTAGGTACCAGGATTCTGTTGAACGGTGGACAGCTTCAGTAGATATCCTCTTGACATAGCCAGCCTCTTCCAGCTTAGATATTTCCGCATTGTAGATGACTGCCTTCTCCCGGTCTTTTAGGAGCCTCCGTTCCGTACTCCGTAGGTGAGACATGATAGCCTCCATTGGGACCTTTAGTTTGGGAGCATCGTGCATCCGAAGAAGGGGAGTTGCATAGCGGTCAATGCCATCCATATTCACTCTCTCTGTTCGGGCTTCCAATATCTCGATTGCTTGTTTGTCCTGTAGGGACCTTGTGACTTGTTTCTCACTGCGGAAGGGTAAGACATCCAGCTTCCATAGCCTTTCGACATGGCCAAATAAGGGATCAGCTGGAGTAATGGAGGCGGTGAATAGACATTGATGCGCCGAAGGACGGTTTTGAGGGAGACCCTCATGACCTTGGAGGGTCCATCCCAGCTGTGTGTGCACCGCCAGGGGACCTCCCTGAGGGCCTCTTCTCACCGGCTCCGTAGGTGAGATCAGATGAGAGTTGTCGGATCCAATCAAGACCAGAGGTTGGACATTTCGGAAGGATGGAAGGGGAATATCCCTCAGATATGAATAACGACGCTGGAGGGTCTGGACCGGGTAGGTTTGGTCAATGAGATCAATTCCGTTGGCTGTGAATACTTGCCTGATGGGGTATCTGACTGTGGGTGTCAGTACAGAAGAGATCTCAAACCCTACATTCTTCCCTTCAAGGTGGGTAAGATCAGATCTGATGGTGCGAAGAGCAAGTATCTCCTTCTTCCCCTTCAACTGGAGATGTTTGACTGCAGCCGGAAGAATCATAGACCGGACAGACCATCATCCAGGACAGCATATGTACTGAGTGAGACATTATGGTTCCACAGGAGTACTGGGACCACTTTAAGCAGTACACGGTCAGAAGGGTTAGAATGAGAGAAGTACACCTTACTCAGTGAGCGGGAAGGATCCGCTCTTCGTTCCTGGTCAGCCATAGGATGCAAGACCCGAAGATGGAGCTCCCCACAGTCGGGGCAGGGCTTCTTCAGGGTGCATTCTTCCGCCAGATGAGAGGTACGGCCACACCTCCAACATCTATTTCCCTTCATTATCCATGATTTAAGTTCCTCTTTAGACTGAGACTCAATCTTTGGACATCTGGTGATGTAATGATCATGGGACCGACAGAACAGGCAGTGAATGTTAGAGTTCTTGTGTGTTTTAACAGGGGGCTTTGGTTCCTGGTTGGACTGGGTTTGAAGGACTTCTGGTCCAGAACCATGATAGACAGCTGCCTGGTCCTTATTCTTGGTGGTTCGAGGTGGCCTGTTATTCGTGTGCTCCTGCCGATGTCCGCCGTGGTAGCGCTGAACTAGTCTGTTTGAGAGCCTCTGTTGCTGAGCCGTTGAGTGTAGCGATCCAGCCAAGTCTCTTAGATTGTAGGGGTTGAGTTTTGCTACAGTGAGCTTGCCTTGCAGGTGTAAGAATTCAATAAAACTTTCCCTGAGATATTTTGGCAACTTGCTCAGGAGGCGGTCGACATGAGAGCAGCAGTTCAGCTCGTAGCCACCTGAGCCCTCCAGTGATTCCAGCATACTCACAAGCAGATGGACTTGAAGAGAGAAGGTTTGGAAAGCTTGTGGGTCTCCAGGTCTGATGTCAGGGGCTGTAAGCATTGCTGCGATCTCACTTTGAGCCAGCTGGTGGGGTTGCCCATACTGTAGTTGAAGGGCCTGCATGGTAGCCGTATAAGGCTCGGGATGGTGCCGGCAAGACTGAGCAATCATCTGAGCTTCAGGCAGCTTCAGATGTTCAAGAAGGACATGGTATTTATATTTCTCACCCAACTGGATGTAAGGATCGAGAAGGTTGTCCAGTGCCAGCTTCAGATTTGCGAAAGCTCTCTCACTATCCTCGGTGAAGTTTGGAATACTGGGCTTCGGAACCCCATACATGGGTGGCTCATGTGTCACTGTATTAGCTGGAGTGATGATGGAGGAATGAGCCAGTTGTTGTGCTGGAGCCCCCTGGTGGAATGGAGATGGCTGTAGTTGGGAGCCGGGGTAAGAGAGAGACTGAGAATGGAGAGGTGGATTGCTGGGATGAGAAGGAGGATGGCTGGGATGAGAAGGAGGATTGCTGGGATGAGAAGGAAGGATGTAATGGGTGCGGTTGCCTCCAGGAGGCGCTCTGCCAGGAGGAATGTGGGCACCCTGCTGAATAGGGCCCAGAAGTGGCTGAGAATAAGCAGGATTGGCCTAGAGTGATAAGGACTGAGAGTGGACCACATGAATAGGGGAGCGTATAACCTGCTGTTGAGGACGAGAGGGACCATTTTGTCTGGAGCTCACACCTTGAGTGTTTGACGATATGGATGGAAGTGAAGAAGGGACTGCTGGAGTTTTCTTAACTGTGCTCGGAGGAAGAGCATAAAGCTTAAAGGCAGTGAAATGCTCCTCTACAGAGTCGCTGGAGGGAGTGAATTGCACTTTGACATTTCTTGGCCTGACAGCAGGTTCAGATTCAGGATCTGGGTTATTCTGAGGTGTGGAGGTTCCCACATGATGAGGGTGATGCTGGTTCTGATCTCCTACCGGTGAAAGAGCGCCTCCTTGTGGTTCAAGTTGGATCAGCTCCTCTTCATCATTATCCTCTTCATTTCCACCAACTTCAAGGATGGAGGTGGGTGGAGGTGCTCCCCCTACTGCTCCATGTTGATCGGTGGTATTCTGCTGATCTGTGCTCTGGCTCATCAGCAATGTGCTAATGTGCTCCAGGACTGTTTGTCTTTCCCTTCTCCTCCTTTCAAGCTCCTCCATTTTCTCCGCTTCTTCCCTCTCGGCCTTCTTCAGGGCTTCTGCCATGTTAACCAAGGCCTCCCTATCCTTGGCCTGTGATGATATGGCTTTTTGAAGCAATACACTCTGAGACTGTCCGTATCTGTCTGGTTTATGTCTTTCCCTGCTGGGATAAACCTTGGTCTTCTCCTCTTCAGCCATAGTTGTTGGTCTCATATACTGTATGTCACACTTGGGCAGTCAGCTTATCCGGCTCGAAGGACCATATTTTAGACTTTGCTAGTTAGTTTTGGAAAGAGCTGTCCACCCAAGTTTCTCCAGTAAAAGAGAATGACGTGACATGAAACAGTATTTAAGTCGATGACATTTATTATCCCAAGTTTGCCATGGTTCTGACAGAGAAAAATAAACAACAAAAGAAATCAATTAATAAACAGTATTTAACTGGTCAAATAAAAGTAATAAAGGTAAATAATCTTGTAGGCCTACAACAAGGAGATGAAATCATAATGAATACAACAACAAGAAAACAAAAGCTTACATTTTGCATTGACGCATGGCTGCTTGGACACTGCATGTAGTGGCTGGTGAAGTGAATGTGTATACTGGGAACTGAGTGTTTGTTAAAGGGACCCACCCGGGCAGGCATCGGTTGCAATCATTGATGTCTTGCACCTGTCCATTATTGGGGATCACTGGGGACGCAGTGAGGGGGACCTGGCCACCAGAGGCGGCCATCGGCCAGCATGATGAAAATTCACAACAGGAACCAAATGGACCCTTATGGGTTCCATTTTGTACACTGAGTTAAATAAAATTGATTTTACAGGGGGGTCTGATATAGAAATTCCATTAACTGGGGGTCCGAAGCCTAGTGCATGTTAAACTGGGGGTCCTTGAAATCAAAATGGCTGAGAATCACTGCTAGAGCCATAAAAATCCTGGCATCTTTTCAAATGGGGGTCCATGGGCTAATAAGTGTCAATTTGGGGGGTCTTGACATGAAAGCTGCTCTAGCTGTTTAGACTTTAATATGTTGATTCTACTGTTGCAACATCAACCATTGACAGCCCATACATCCAAACAGAAAAGTCTGATTGTAATAAACAACATTAAACTCACCAACATTTCAGCTATAGGCTATAGAAAGCTTGAATTATCATTGAATTATTCTCTGCAGTGTTTGTTTGATAAAAATCCATTGTAGAGATGTTATGAGTTAATTTCTGTCAAGAAATTCCATGCAGGTGATTTTTTTTCTTCTTTTTTTCTGAAGTGTTGGGAGTTTGAAGTGGCAAATCAATGGTCCTGCATACCACCTGTTTCTAATTGCACATAATGCAGGAAGCCACTATTCTGTTTGGATTCAAGGGCTGCCAATGGTTGCAATAGATTCAAGATATTAAAACAATCTTGAGTTGCAATTTACAGCTAACTAAAGCTGCATGTTAACTGTTGTAGCTGAGTAGAAAGTACAATATTTCCTCCACTGCTGTTTAGGGATGGGATGATATGAAAATGTCATTAATTCAGCGATGTGTGCTATTGTCATTGTCTTTACTCTTCTAGGTCACGCCAGATTCTTGTCCCACCGTAGTAATCTATCTGCCTTGGAATGCCTGTTTCTCTGGTCACTGCGAGGACTCTTAGACGGTATGTATAAGCTACATTAATATTTATATGTTATGACATTGTGAGGTTAATACTGAAGCATCAATTAGTATGCAGCATATTAACTTGGCAATTGTAAAATAATTAAAGCTGTCTCACAAATGTATTGGAGTAGAATGCACAATATTTCCTTCTACCTTCTCCCTCAGACAAAAGGAAGTCGTTTGTGATCAACCTCACGTCTCCACAATCAGGCAGATTCTTAGTGGATCTGGTGAGTTTGTGCAGACTACATTTTGCACTTCTTCTAAATTGCTTTATATTCACACACACACACACACACACACACACACACACACACACACACACACACACACACACACACACACACACATGCGCACCAATGACTGAGACAACCACATACAAAGCACCAACCTGCTCAGTGGCAGTACGTATAGTCTTTCAGTGTCTGACACACAAACACTTCAACTTATTGAACCAGATGACTTCCAAATCCAAGAAGGGCCACTCAACTGCTGTGATGCTAGATTTGTTAAGTTATGATTGCCACATGACCTGTCTTAGGCTGAAAAATAACATCTTGTCTTTTATCTTTATTTTGTTTTCCAGGTGTATGCGGAATCACTGGCGCTGACTTGATGTCAACGTTCCTCAACTGTGGATGAGCAAGCCAGAGGCCTGATTCATGTTTACCGTTCCAAGCACACCACCCCAGTCAAGAGAAATGTAAGGTAATAAAAAAAATATATAGCTTTTATTCTAAGAAATTTATTCTAAGAATCAAGCCATCCAGGATCCTGGTGAATCATGACCATAAAATCCTTTTTTTGTTCTGTGAAATTATGTACATTTTAACACCCTAAAGGGGTATTCATTATTTTTCTTTCCCAGAATCAAAGGTTTTATGGTCATGATTCAAAAGGGTCCTGGGTGGCTTGATTCTAGACTTAAAATAATGTATATGTTTTGGAAATCTTAATGGAAATTTGTTGTGGCAAAAGTAAAGCATGCCTGCTGACATGTCCTACACACAGTTCCAGCCAGGCACAGACAAGTGGCGCTCACAGGACTGCAGTTCTTTCTTCGGGATCAAGACCTGTCGGGTAAAGCAACATTTCGGGCATCAAGAAAAACACATCTCTCATTGTCATTTGGGGGTATTTCTTAATGTTCATTTGTTTATGTGCTCCAATCTAGAGAGACTATGTGGACAGGCACACCAGTGGCGCCCGTATGCGTATCCTGGAGATCGTGGCATTTCAAGGAGGCCCAGACTCGGTCCTGAAAGCTGGAGGATCAAGTGGTCGTCGCCGGCCATCCAGATGTTCCAAGTGCTTTCGCTGTGCTCTTTGTCCATAATGCTCTCCACATCGAATATCCTCTATCCTCCAGGTTGGAATTACTTCTTTGAGACTGTGCAAAGCTGTTCCTGTCTCTGGATGTCGAAAGATCTTCAGCACACGTTCAGACACTGAGAACCACATTTTCTCAGTAATAGAGACAATGTTTTCGATCTGATGTTTTGAAAATGAATCTCAGAAGACATCGAACTGAATGACTTTAGTATTTGGATCATCTTCCCAAAGAAAAAACTGCAGTCCTTAGAGTACCACAACCCTGCCTACATCTATGGTCTACATCAGGGGTTTTCAAAGTGGGTGATGGGGCACCCTGGGGTGCCGTGACGGCAGTCCAGGGGTGCCGCGAGATAATTTGATAATATTTTGAATTTATTTGGAAACTTGAAAAAATATTTAGTATCATTTTAAACTTTTTTTAAAGTACAAAGTTATTTTCAGTCAGTTCTAACCAAAATGGCTGTTATCTCAACGTTTTCCTAATCACTAAAATATTGTCGCTGTCAGGCAGAAACCTCTGTCAAACAAAACTAGTGAAAACAGCCGATCTATAAGCACACAACACCTCGCATCACGAGGCGTTGTGTGCTTGTAGATCGGCTGTTTTCACTAGTTTGTACATTTTATAGATAAATGCAAAACAAACGGTTTTGGACATACAAGGTGTCCACCCGATAACGATGATATGCTATAAATAATGATAAGGTGCTGGGAGTGAAAATTATAATGTAGGGGTGCCTCGGATTAAAACAAATATTCATGGGGTGCCCTGAGACAAAAGTTTGGGAACCCCTGGTCTACATACAGCTAGAATTTGATTCTAGAATAGTGGGGTACCTGTTAACCAAAAATATGAAGAACTGGACATGGTTTTAGTGGACAGATACAAAGATACTTATGCACTTAAAGTTTGAGCCATCCTGTTTAGGTTTAAACAATATGTCTTCCCAGAAAATAGCAAGTCTACAAGCTCACAACATGTCACAAGGCTGCGTGTAGTGAGATTGTAGATCTTCTATTTTTGCCAATGTTTTTTTTTTGTTGAATGGATGTGCTGTTTGGAAATGAGTCTCGGATACTTATATGTTGCATACTGCCTTACCCCCTATGCCTAAACTTCCCAGGCATTTGATTTATTTGACTATTTTTAAACACATTTTAAAGTTATGTTCATTTTAAAATGTCTGATGTTTCTGCATAAGGGGCAAGGCCATGGAACCAAACTGTCTCAATCAAAGGTTTACTTATTATTTGTTTGACGCATTCATGCTGTTTTGAGGTTGATTCCAGTGCAATTTATTGCTGCCTTTGTTGATTATATTTTTGTACGAGTAAGTTTGTAATGGCTTAATTTTAATTTGGGATCCTCAAATGAAAATGTTTGAGAACCACAGAGACTTGAGAAACACCTGCACTGAATTTATGGTTTACCTAGTTGAATTATTGTGAAGATATTGAACATTGTTACTGGCACATGCAGAAAATGTAAAAAAAAAGAAAGAAAAATGTTTTATAATTTTATATAACTAAATTTAATTTTATATAAATTGTTTCAATTATTTCTTAATGTAAAATATTTTTTTTGGCTAAATAACCAGACCTAGTTGAATGAACATATTACACAAGTGACGATAACTAATTTGTTTCAATTGGCCGAATATAAGTCAACAGAGTTTGTCGTTCACTCAATGTAAAAAAATAAATTGCAATTGGCTGAACTTTAAGCTAGCGAAGAGTTTTTCGTTCTGTCAACGAATAAGTCAACGAAGAGTGTTTCATTCTGTCAATGTTTTGAACTTCAAAATTGAGTCAACTTGAAAACTCGCAACAGGTTGCCGAAAGATAATCAATTGGACCAATTTAAAATTTTTATCAGTGTACATATTTGCTAGACATTTTTTTGTGCGGTTTTGCAGCAACACGAAGCTGGATATTTTGGGCGCAAAGCTGGATATTTTTTAAACCGGATAAATAAGTGGAGACATTGAAAAATATCCGATTCACACTGGATCCGTGTAGACATGGAACCCGGACTTTACTGTGTATGCTTGTCCCCCTAGTGGAGGTCTGGGGACTCAGATTATTTTAGACCTAGATATTTTTCTATGTGGATATCTGAAAAACCGGGATATATGAAATATCCAGCTCCATCTGGCCTAGGCCTCAAACCTGTCTCGGAGTCTTGCGTTTCCTCGTCTGAATGCTTCCGCCTACAAAACACCATGTCCTAGTGTGAGCGAATAGCGAAGGGGATCAACGTCACGTGAAATGTGTGGCCATTTTCACCCAACATTGTGGTAAACAAGGAAAGCAATGAGATTCTGTGATTCCGCAGTGGAAACATAATGACATCACAACCTGAGCGTACCATAACTGACAGTGTACTGTAAGTGCGCCCTCAAATCTTTCCTACACAAACAAGACTGCTCCTGAGTCCCGTTGAACTCATGTGTTGAACGCTCCAATTTGGCTACGAGTGCACATGTTGCAAGTTGGCACCTCGACCGAGTGCAGCCTAGTTTTTTTAGCTGTGCTACCGCTCCTACATCTGGCTTTCTGTGTGTACGTATTTATGTGCAGCAAAGCTTGCCACTGGCCAAGCTTTGCGGGATGCTTAATGAAATGAAATAAAAAATCAGCCTACAGCCATATTTTGATGTGACATTTTTTTCCTTCCATTGTGCAGATGGTAGTTTTCACTCTTTGCAGTGAAAAGGTTTTTCTCCAGTGTGTATACGCTGGTGACTCTTCAGGTGACCTAACTGACTAAAACTCTTGTCACACTCTTTACAGATGAAAGGTTTTTCTCCAGTGTGAATATGCTGGTGACTCTTCAGGTCACCTAACTGATTGAAACTCTTGTCACACTCTTTACAGTGAAAGGGTTTTTCTCCAGTGTGTATACGCTGGTAACTCTTGAAGTGACCTAACTGACTGAAAATCTTGTCACACTCTTTACAGTGGAAATGTGTTTCTCCTGTGTGGATTGACAGGTGTCTCTTCAGATGACCTAACTGATTGAAACTCTTGTCACACTCTTTACAATGAAAAGGTTTTTCTCCAGTGTGTATCCGCTGGTGAATCTTCAGGTCACCTAACTGATTGAAACTCTTGTCACACTCTTTACAGTGAAAAGGTTTTTCACCAGTGTGGATACGCTGGTGGATCTTCAGATGACCTAACTGACTGAAACTCTTGTCACACTCTTTACAGTGGAAAGGTTTTTCTTCTGTGTGGATTGACAGGTGTCTCTTCAGATGACCTAACTGATTGAAACTCTTGTCACACTCTTTACAGTGAAAAGGTTTTTCTCCAGTGTGGATACGCTGGTGACTCTTGAAGTGACCTAAATGACTGAAAGTCTTGTCACACTCTTTACAGTGGAAAGTAAGCTGATGTGTCTTTACTTCTCCTGGTTGAGTTAAAGTCTTGGTAAACCTTTGACTGTAGTCGTCTGTGTCTCCTTGTTCCTGGCTGGTTACAATTCTGGTGATTTGCTGGAAGGATTCTGAGGGGAACTGTCCATTTATGGGCATTTGGCGGTAGAGGTCGTCATGGCTCGATTGAGATCGGAAGCATGTACAATCAGAACAGCAGACCGTAGTCTGGGAAGATTGATAACACACTCCTTCCTGGAGTTGCTGTTCATCATCAAATCTGCATCTATCCATGGCCTGTGATAGGGACAGAGATTTAGGTTCTGTTGGGTAATGGACAATGTATTTATCCTCTGCTTCTCTCACGGCACTGAGTAAAAACACTGCATGCTGATCCCCTGGTCTCTGTGGAATGAACTGGAATTCAAAAATATTTTCAAATATTATACGATGCTGAGCAGAGCTCTGGTCTGACCTCACTCAACGTACAAACGGTTGCCGTGCATGCCTGACAACACCGATGTGCGCAGGCTGCCGCCCCTCAGGTAGGAAATGACCGTTTTGCCTACCCAGGACGGAGATGCGAGAGACTAGGAAAGTCTTTTGTACCGGCTGCTCTCAAGCTGTACAATGAGACACACAACGGTCCATTGAAGAGGACTACCTTCCTAACCTAGGACGATGGTAGCCTTTATTACTGGAACTTTAGTTGCACTGACTCTGACCTCTAAGGACCTTCCAGGGAGGGTGCTCTTGTGCGTCTTGCTGTGTCACCCTCTCTTGTTTCTTTCTTTTTCTAGATGTTCTTATATCGCACTGACCTTTGGACACTCTGCACTATTAGGTTGTGTTAGTAGTTTTGAGTATTTTTGCTTGTGTTTGACATGATGGTGAGATACTTGTTGCACTAACTAGCATTGACTGTTATGGTCACTTTGATTTGGGGGTACTGTACTATATTGATAGTTTTGCCTAAGGACACACATATATGTATATATATATATATATATATATATATATATATATTATTCGTTCCCTTTCTTGACGTACCTTGCTCTTACTGTACTCTGTTCTTGTTTTTTAATTTCTTTATCTTTTTTCTTACTTCTCTGTAACTTTGTAAATAACCTTATACTGCTGTGCTGCCTCTGGGCAATCCTGTCCGTCCGTCCTTCCGTCCTTCAGTAACGCCTCAATGTCTACAGCTGTTCTGTTTCATTGGGCATTTTTTTGCTCTAAGTTGATCCCATGCCAAAGCGAAAGTTGATCCCATGCCAAAGAGCCGTCAAGCACAGAACACGGAGCAGCATCCCCAGCCACCCATGCCCATGCCTGTGTCCCGGAGGAGACGCGACACAAGTCAAACTCGCTAATGAATTCCGTCCTTGTGCCTTTTATGCCCATATAAGGAGATTCCTGAGGTCATCAATTTTAAGCCCATAGCTTGGAATGCCCATGCATATATGGACATATTGTGTGAGTCTCACGTCAGACGCCAGTCATATCCGTATTTGGGAAATATTTTGTCCACATTTTGTCCAACTTAAACAACCAACCGCAACTCTGATCACACTTGCAAATGAATTCCGTCCCGGGCGAATTCCGTCCGGCGCGACCGATCGAGGTTTTTGCACTTTACATGAGTATTTCCAATTTGTCTTTTACTTCTATTCCACTACATCTTGAATCCAAATATTGTACTTTTACTCCACTACATTTATTTGAAAACTTTAGTTACTAGTTACTTGTCAGGTATAAATTATATTATTATTACTACTAGAAAGACACCTAAGGCGAAAAGCTTGTGCCATCTGTCTTGGCCATATATGAGAGAACAGGGGATTTACTACCAATCCGTGTGATGTAGAGTTGATGATGTGATCATCAGTGTCAGTGTTGGTCAGCTACATATGTGAGATCCATGACATCAGGGATCTCCATATATGGGCAGGTCAGCCATAGACATTCGGGTCAGCTATAGACATTGAGACGTCTGTAGAACCAACCGTGTGCTGAGACCCCAGACATGCTTACTCCGTTACTCGTTGTGAAAGTCCAATGATGAATATGAAGTCTGACATCATACATACAATCCCTAGTATGCCCATATATGGAGATCCCTGTCTGTAGAACCAACAGTTCTGCTATGTGTCTGTGTGTGTCAGTATCTGTCTCTCAGTCCTTGTCCCCTTTTATGGGCATAAAAGGGATTATATTAGTGTGGTTTCCCTAACAGGGCATCACCTAGGAATCAGATGTAAAGGTCAGCTTATATATGGAGATCTAGGTGGTGATCAAGTCATCTCCATGGATATCCAGGGTTTGACCTTTGATGAGGTGATGTCACATGATGTCACAATGTCAACAAATTGAGGCTTACAAAGGGAAGGACATTGAGGTGTTACAGAAGGACAAGATGTGCTGGTTTTCATGTCCTTCGGTTGCAATAAAACATCCTTTAACCACTTTAACCCTACGTTAAAGCGATGCGACAAGTTGTGAGCTTGTAGATCTGCTATTTTCAAACATTTTGTACTTTTACTTTCTGTGCTTTAAGTGCATTTTGATGCATTGCAGTATCGATACTTTTACTTAAAGGCCCGCTGACACGCCCCGAAATTATAATAGTATGATAAGGTCAGATGGTCTCTCTGAAAACGCTCTGAAATAGTCTGAAACTCATGTCACAGTGTAATCTGCGCCTCGCCCCCCAACAACAGCTGAGCAGTACAGTAAGTAGTCTAAGTACAGTCAATTAATTTGATTGGCTTATAATTGTGCATTCTCACAATGACATCATAAACATATTAACTAATATTTTAAGATTACTTTTTAAAGTGACAGTACCCCTTTAGATGACAGTCCTACTTTAAGTAAGAACATTGATACCTTTTCCCAGGGGCGTCAATTGGGTATGGCAGGGGTAAGCAGCTGCCATACCCTGGGCCCAGGGGGGGAAATAATAGTTACTTTTAAATATAAATCCATGAATGTCTCTTTGTCTATCTGTGCTGGATATTATGTTGTTAAATTACAGTAAAATAACTACAAATGCAGAATTTAACAAAAAGGTCACTTTAACAAGGTATTATAATTATACTCTCCACACTTGTATTCTCCCCATCTTGACAAAATTGTATATTCCCAGGTTCCGCAGGTCAGCTGCACAGGTGCAATGCATTATTGTTAATTGTGGCACTTTTACTAACATGCCAAGTTTAGCTGCACTTGAACAACAGTTCCAGGCTGCCATATCCAGCCCAAGAAACCTTAGAAACGGGGGGAAAAATAAAATGTACTTAAAATAAATGTATCATGCCTGTTGCTAAGGTATGGCAACATGACTGGCGTGCGTGCAAGACACCAGTCATGTTGCCATACCTTAGCCTTTTCTAGCTATCACCTAGGCTTTGTTATACATTTTTAGGTGATAGCTAGAAAACTACTCCGCGGTGAGGTGATAGCTCTTAACCCTGGACGATGATAGAGGCTTAAGCTGCAAAAAAAAAAAAAGTGGACTCCCTCCTTCCCAGACCCAAAACACAATCACAAGAACACTAGTTTAAAAGTCCAAAATACAGTGATTTATTAATAAAGTTTTAAAACATGGGTAAAATACCTCTGGTGGGCCCCTGTACAGTACATAAAACTCATACTTAAAACTAAAACCCTATGCTTACCTGCACCCAACAGAAAGACAGAGTTCTTACCTAACTTAAGAAACAACAAGGCGTGAATATGTGCAAGCACATAACACCTGCCTTTTCATCCACGCATACACCACAATGTCATCATGACATGCACCACACACACAACGATGGTAGGAGGTACAGTAGGGGCATGCCTCTTGGCGAAGATGTATGCTCCATCGAGTACCCAGGCCTTTTTCAAAAAGTTCAGCACATTGTTTGAAAGATAATGTGGTCAAACATTTAATATGAATAAATCTTATTAAATATGAATAGTGTGTAGATTCTCACAGGCTGAGGACCTCCATAAATTGTAGGCTATATTTCCCAGGCAGAAGCATCATTTGATTTTATCAAACCTTATTACTTTGCATAAAGTTGACAGGGACATGAATCATTCATTTTATTATTTCTGCACTGCAATATAGGCATGTCTCCATTTGATTATCTGACACTTTGTGTTTTTGTTTGTGTCAGCTGGCATGTCACCCATACACACAAAAGGTGTGTGTAGGTAGCTCCTTTCGACTTCTTCTCCAGTTACAGTACACGTAACATTCGTCTTGAGATATTTCTCATCAGCATGGGGCAGTCGCCCCATGCTTCATGGCTGTGACTAACAGCAAGAGTTTCTTTGCCACAGAGTTTTCAAATTGTGTTGTTGATGGAAGAACATTGATGCCCCGTCATAATATGAGAACTATTTGCATACCCAGCCACTACAACATATTATTACCCGGCCTGTTTGGATTCTTGATTCTGATTGGTCGAGCGCTGAAATCAGAGGTCTGCTATCACCCGATAACAGACCGCTCCGCTCTATAACAGACCGCTGCCTAATCAAAGACTCAGAGCACCTGCTGCAGTCAAGTTGCACTGCGTGAACCTTGTGCTGTAGCCAACATGTCAGCCATGTAAACAACCACACAGCGACATTTACAACTAAACGTTGATCTCAAGAATGTTTTTAAAAATATTTTAAGCGAGAAATAGAGGACGTAGTATCAGAAAATGGATTCTATCTAATCAGCACTTCCTTGTTTTCCAAGGCGACCGTGTCGCGCTGGGAGGACGCCCAGCGCAACACTTGTGGAACACTTCCAGCCGTCTGTAAACAAGGAAATACTTTGTTTTGTTTTTAGTTTTGAGTCAAATTATTACTTTTATTTAGTAGCCGGGTAATAAGCGGGATAATGAATGGCTCCTTGGTGAATGACGACAGATAACTTCCCTTCGGACTGATAACTCCCCGAGGCGCAGCCGAGGGGAGTTATCAGTGTGTCATTCACCGCGGAGCCATTCATTATCCCTTACTCAACAGGTGGTACAGTGCATGTGAGGACTTCAGAACACTTCAGAACACTTCATATGGGAGTGGGAAGGCCAACTTCTTCCTGCTGGAGTGGACCTCCCAGTCCCTGGCTCAGCTGACAGTGTACTGTAAGTGCGCCCTCAAATCTTTCCTTCACAAACTAGACTGCTCCCGAGTCCCGTTGAACTCATGTGTTGAACGCTCCAATTTGGGTACGAATGCACAAGTCGCAAGTTGGCACCTCGACCGAGTGCAGCCTAGTTTTTTTAGCTGTGCTGCCGCTCCTACATCTGGCTTTCTGTTTGTACATATTTATGTGCAGCAAAGCTTGCCACTGGCCAAGCTTTGCGGGATGCTTAATGAAATGAAATAAAAAATGTATCAGCCTACAGCCATATTTTGGTGTGACATTTTTTTCCTTACATTGTGCAGATGAAAGTTTTCACTCTTTACAGTGAAAAGGTTTTTCTCCAGTGTGTATACGCTGGTGACTCTTCAGGTGACCTAACTGACTAAAACACTTGTCACACTCTTTACAGATGAAAGGTTTTTCTCCTGTGTGAATACGCTGGTGTATCTTTAGGACACCTAACTGACTGAAACTCTTGTCACACTCTTTACAGATGAAAGGTTTTTCTCCAGTGTGAATACGCTGGTGACTCTTCAGGTGACCTAACTGACTAAAACACTTGTCACACTCTTTACAGATGAAAGGTTTTTCTCCTGTGTGAATACGCTGGTGTATCTTTAGGACACCTAACTGACTGAAACTCTTGTCACACTCTTTACAGATGAAAGGTTTTTCTCCTGTGTGAATACGCTGGTGTATCTTTAGGACACCTAACTGACTGAAACTCTTGTCACACTCTTTACAGATGAAAGGTTTTTCTCCTGTGTGAATACGCTGGTGTATCTTTAGGACACCTAACTGACTGAAACTCTTGTCACACTCTTTACAGATGAAAGGTTTTTCTCCTGTGTGAATACGCTGGTGTATCTTTAGGACACCTAACCAACTGAAACTCTTGTCACACTCTTTACAGTGAAAGGGTTTTTCACCAGTGTGTATACGCTGGTGACTCTTGAAGTGACCTAACTGACTGAAAGTCTTGTCACACTCTTTACAGTGGAAAGGTTTTTCTCCTGTGTGGATTGACAGGTGGGTCTTCAGGTTTCCTAACACACTGAAACTCTTGTCACACTCTTTACAGTGAAAGGGTTTTTCTCCAGTGTGTATACGCTGGTGACTCTTCAGGTCACCTAACTGCCTGAAACTCTTGTCACACTCTTTACAGTAGAAAGGTTTTTGTCCAGTGTGTATACACTGGTGACTCTTCAGGTTACCAAACTGACTGAACCTCTTGTCACACTCTTTACAGTGGAAAGGTTTTTCTCCCGTGTGGATTGACAGGTGTCTCTTCAGATGACTTAACTGATTGAAACTCTTGTCACACTCTTTACAGTGGAAAGGTTTTTCTCCTGTGTGGATTGACAGGTTTGTCTTCAGAATACCTAACTTACTGAAACTCTTGTCACACTGTTTACAGATGTGAGTTTTCCTCCAAGCTGATGTAAGCTGATGTGTCTTTACTTCTCCTGGTTGAGTTAAAGTCTTGGTAAACCTTTGACTGTAGTCGTCTGTGTCTCCTTGTTCCTGGCTGGTTACAATTCTGGTGATTTGCTGGAAGGATTCTGAGGGGAACTGTCCATTTATGGGCATTTGGCGGTAGAGGTCGTCATGGCTCGATTGAGATCGGAAGCATGTACAATCAGAACAGCAGACCGTAGTCTGGGAAGATTGATAACACACTCCTTCCTGGAGTTGCGGTTCATCATCGAATCTGCATCTATCCATGGCCTGTGATAGGGACAGAGATTTAGGTTCTGTTGGGTAATGGACAATGTATTTACCCTCTCCTTCTCTCACAGCACTGAGTAAGAACACGTCATGCTCATCCCCTGGTCTCTGTGGAATGAACTGGAATTCAAAAATATTTTCAAATATTATACGATACTGAGCAGAGCTCTGGTCTGACCTCACTCAACGTACAAACGGTTGCCATGCACGCCTGACAACACCGATGTGCGCAGGCTGCCGCCCCTCAGGTAGGAAATGACTGTTTTGCCTACCCAGGACGGAGATGCGAGAGACTAGGAAAGTCTTTTGTACCGGCTGCTCTCAAGCTGTACAACGAGACACACAACGGTCGATTGAAGAGGACTACCTTCCTAACCTGGGACGATGGTAGCCTTTCTTACTGGAACTTTAGTCGCACTGACTCTGACCTCTAAGGACCTTCCAGGGAGGGTGCTCTTGTGCGTCTTGCTGCGTCACCCTCTCTTGTTACTTTCTTTTTCTAGTTGTTTTTATATCGCACTGACCTTTGGACACTGCACTATTAGGTTGTGTTAGTAGTTTTGAGTATTTTTGCTCCGTGTTTGACATGATGGTGAGATACTTGTTGCACTAACTAGCATTGACTGTTATGGTCACTTTGATTTGGGGGTACTGTACTATATAGTCCGGGAGCCAAATGGTGATTTTTGGCTGAACGTGGATTCGCCTGTAAAAGTTTTTTTCTCAACTGATTCTTGTAGCTTGGGGTCACCTCTTAACCCTACCAGTGCCAGCCCCTAGATGGCGCCAAAGAATGCCAGGCTTTCTCCCATAGGCGAGCGCATTAGCATCCGGGGACTCACGTTGCAGTGACGCGCGTGCTCACGTTCGTGCACGTCATGGAAAGGTCCCGGATGATAATGCTAACAGAATAGCTATTCCCATTTTGTCATTTTAAAGATCATTTTTCGGCGATTTCGCCGTAAATAAACCTCGCGCCACATCCCTAAAAACACAATCCAGAGATATGGGCCTCCAAAGATGTGGTTTTTCATTGGATTCGGCGGCGATTCGCGGCTACGTTTGCGGCTCACGGCCGGCATGGCTTCCCCAGGATTTGGACCACTGGATTTTAAATTTAGGCTCAGGCTTCAGAAGGCCTCGGATCATTTTATTCATTTCATTAAAAATCCCGAACATGTTCGGGATAGGCACACTGGACTACGTTCCGGAAGCGGCGCTGAACATTCGGTGAACATTGGGGGTCTCAAAAATGTATTTTAAACCAGTTTTAATGGAATATATTGTCAGACCATGTAAAATGGCTAGCTGGCTAGCGTAGGACGAGCCAGGACCACCCACGACTCTACAAGCAGCTCAGGGTAAGTCAATTAATAAAAAGAAATTTGTTTTGGATTGAACATATCCCGAACATGTTCGGGATAGGCACAGAATGAGTTAAGGATTCAAGATGATGACCAGTGATATCCATTGAGCATTTTTTATTATTAACCCCTTAATGCCTGAAACACAAGAAATCCACCCAGGAGGAAAATACCCAGGAAAAGATTTTTTTTCTGGGTATTTAAGGAGGATCTGAGGGGTCTAACTAGGGGTTTGTCATGATGCTGAATCCATTGCAGGCATTTGTTTTGCACAAAAAACATTCCGTGGGCTAGAAATGGCCTCAGAAAACAATAAACGTATGGGTGAGTATTCATGTTAGTCGGAGGCCTTTTTTCTCGTGCTAATCAGTCTAAAAGTGCAAAATTTTGCACAGATGTAGCTCAGGGCATGCTCTGATGATTTAGCTAGGGCGCCCGAGTCGGCGACCTTCGGGGTCACCACAGCACCCACAAAACTCTGACTCATCACTTTTCATCACTAAAGTCGATGGGAGCCCAACTTGATTTGGCCGCTGTGGCGACCCCGAATGTTGCAGACTCGGGCGCCCTAGCTAAATCATTAGAGCATGCCCTGAGCTACATCTGTGCAAAATAGATAATATTTAGACTGATTAGCACGAGAAAAAAAAACCCTAAGGCCTCCGACTAACATGAATACTCACCCATACGTGTATTGTTTTCTGAGGCCATTTCTAGCCCACATAATGTTTTTTGTGCAAAACAAATGCCTGCAATGGATTCAGCATCATGACAAACCCCTAGTTAGACCCCTCAGATCCTCCTTAAATACCCAGAAAAAAAATCTTTTTCTGGGTATTTTCCTCCTGGGTTGATTTCTTGTGTTTCAGGCATTAAGGGGTTATTAATAATAAAAAATGCTCAATGGATATCACTGGTCAGGTCATCATCTTGAATCCTTAAGAGGTGACCCCAAGCTACAAGAATCAGTTGAGAAAAAAACTTTTACAGGCGAATCCACGTTCACCCCCACGGCTCCCGGACTAATATTGATAGCTGTGCCAAAGGACACTTTATATATATATATATATATTGTATATATATATATATATATATATATATATATATATATTATTCATTCCCTTTCTTGACGTACCTTGCTCTTAATGTACTCTGTTCTTGTTTTTGTTTTGTTTTTTAATATTTTTTCTTACTTCTCTGTAACTTTGTAAATAACCTTATACTGCTGTGCTGCCTCTGGGCAACTGATTTTCCCCCTTGGGATAATAAAGGTATCTATCTATCTATCCATATTTGGGCAAGAGTGACATCATCAATACGGCACACCATGTCTCCGTCCGGCCGCCTGTCTAGAAGTGTACGCTTTTTTTACGGTCTATGGGTTTGCTGCTCTGACATCATGCTCTGACATCACTGTGATGGCAGGGGAACCACACTAACAGAATCCCTTTTATGCCCATATATGGAGATCCCTGATGTCATCAATATTAAGCCCATATGTAACATGACTTCATATGGGAAGGAACCACACTAACAGAAATGCCCATGTATGGAGATCCCTGATGTCATCCATATTAAGCCCATATCTAACAGGACTGGAGAAGGAAAACACAGGCAAGAGGTCTTCACTGGTCAAGGTCTGATTGCAAAAAGGATTTCTGACATTATGTTGTAGCGATTATGTTGTAGAGGTTGTTTGATTTGATAAGTATTTTGTTGTAGTGGTGTTTTGATTTGCAATATGTTGTTAAGGTGCTTTGATTAGTATTATGTTGAATGGTATTTTGATTAGTATGTTGATTATGTTGTAGGGGTGTTTTGCTTACACTTACAGTATGTTTTAGCAGTGTTTTACTATTGCATTATACTGACTAAATCTCTGCGATCGGTATATTCATTACTATGGTCACTAGGTTTGTTCAGCCACTGCTGTACCTCTGCTAAAAGACTGTCAAACTGCCCTGCATTAAACCTATACAAAGGTACATAGTTCTCACACAGAGAACTCTCAAGAATAAGATCTGTAGTTATATTCACGTATGCTGTATTATGTTATTACCAGTAAGACTCCCTAATCGGGAGATAAGCGACCGTAGGTGGCTTATCTCCACAAATAGGGCAAAAATTTGTTTTTCCCAAATCTTCCTGATCCATGTTGATGACATGAGTGTAGACATGATGTGTAGTGATATTCGTGATTTTAGGGCAAAAACTGTAGGAGCAGTGTCCAAAAATGTGTTTTAAAAATCGGCCTGAAGGTGGCGCTAGAATAGGGCCATGTGAGAAATGAGGGGTGGGGTCTCCGCGTTGCCTGGGCGGACGAATAGGTACCGGCCCCGGCTCTCCCGGACGCTCCTAGCCCGAGTTACGGCATTTTATGTGCGCTGCAGTGGCAGGGGGTCCTCCACTGGGGGCGCCACCACTTTTGCATCCGTTCTGGAGCACCAGGAGTCGGTAACCTCGCCTACCAGGCTTTCTCCCGGGAGAGAGCCTGGTGTTCGTTCACAACAGACCGTTTGGTTTCCGCCTAAAGCGCGGAAACCACTAGAAGAAGCGGCGTCGCTTTGATTTGGTTCCCCCCGTTTGTTTCCCCAATCCCTTTTAAAATGCTGGAGTAGCCTACGTAGTCTTGCCAGTCGCTACGAGTTGGATTAAAAGATGCACATACCAAACGAATTTTTCGAAAGCAAAACTACGCCTCATCAAGGTGTTTATTAGGTCGGCCCTAAAAGTATGTCCATGGGTGCAGGGGAATATTTTGGGTTAAAACTGAATCCGGTTGATAGTTCAGGCTAAAGTGTAGTCCGTCTAGGACTACAACATGACGTAAAGTGGTTTCCGCTCCCAACCGGATCAAACCCCGTAAAGTGAAGTGATCCCAGACTAGGAGTCGGTGGTCCCCGGGAATTCCCCGTGAGCAGCCCCGTTGGGGTGGTCATTTGGTCATTTTTGCACATTTGGTCATTTTTTACATCTGGGGGTCCCCCAGGGACCTGGGGGTCCCTGGGGCTCTGGGGGTCCTTGGAGGTTGTAGTTTGGCAGGCAAGGAGTGTGTGTGTAAAATCTGGCATGGATCGGGTCAACGGGTGCGGAGATATAAGCAGGGAAAAAGTGTGACGTGTGACGTGTGAGCACATTTGGTCATTTTTTACATCTGGGGGTCCCTGGGGCTCCGGGGGTCCTTGGAGGTTGTAGTTTGGCAGTCAAGGAGTGTGTGTGCAAAATTTGGCATGGATGGGGGCAACGGTTGTGGAGATATGAGCAGGGCAAAAGTGTGACGGACTCACTGACTCACTCACTCACTCACTCACTCACTCACTCACTCACAGACAGCCCGTGGAGGTTTTGGTAGTAAATGCGACCTACGGTCGCAATTATCCATTTTATTGTTTTATTTTGTCTATGTTATGTTCCTGTCTTCTGATGAAATGTTATATGGTTTTGTGCAGCACTGTGTAATTTCCTTACAAGCACAATGAGCCAAAAAAAAGATTACTATGAAAACCGGCACATCCTGTCTGTCCGTCTGTCCTTCCGTCCTTCAGTAACTCCTCAATGTCTACAGCTGTTCTGTTTCATTGGGCATTTTTGTCTCCACGAGCCGAAGGCAGGGGGAGAGTATGTTTTCGCCCCTGTCCGTCCGTCCGTCCGTCCGTCCGTCCGTCCTCCGAGTTTGTGTACAGCTAATCTCCGGCGCTGTTGGCCCGATCGCTGCCAAACTGAGCACACACACTCCCTGGATGCCAATTCAGAACCTCTGCCCCTGGTGTCTTGCACGCGCGCCGACACCAGTCATGTACAGTCATGTACATACCTTAACTCTTTCTGAACTGACGCCACTGACTCAAATGTACCCTCCTCCCCAGCCCCACAATCCAGTCGTCCCAACTTAATTAATTCTCTGATACCGTCAGTACTTCTAACACAATCGACATTGGGCTACTGAAAATGAATTAAAAGTGGCAATGATGAATACTTTTGGGTGCATGGCCATTATTCTAGTAAAATGTGGGGGCCAGGGTCCTGTAGCAAAATATGATGAATCTTGTTCATGGTGCTGCTAATTGAACTGTTCCAGAATGCAGCAAAAAAAAAAAACTCAGGAATATTTCCGCTCTCCCTCTCCTTATAACACATGTTTCACAGTCATTACAATTTGAATCTTTTGACTACTATGCATGAGATACCAGTAAGACTCCCTAATCGGGAGTTAAGCCACCGCCAGGTCGCATGTATGTTGTCTGCAAAAAGCAACCTCATGGTGGCGCTAGAAGAGAGGCATGTGATAAATGAGTGGCAGAGGTTGTGGTTTGCCAGCCAAGGAGTGTGTGTTCAAAGTTTGGCATGGATAGGGGAAACGGTGGCGGAGATATAGGGGCAAAAGTGTGACGTGACGTGACGTGACGTGACGTGACGTGACGTGACGTGACGTGACTGCCAGCCGGTGGAGGTTTTGACCAGACGGTCGCAACTAACTATCATACTGTCGTCATCGCCTACAGGAACATCTGAAAGTTGTCATTTCAAGGGGATAGAAAAAGAAAAGCACATAAAAGTCTTCTAATTTCTCTTACAGAGACTTGGCTGAGACAGTTTTTTTTCCCATGAAAAAGCCTCTTAACTCCAGTTCATGCACTGTTTATCTCTAATGATACCATTAGCAGTGAGGATAACATCATCTCACACATTAAATGTTTCTGGGTAATGGCCGATAAGAATACATTTTTATGAAGCTTGGGATGAAACGCCATAGGTTTTTTTTTTTCCTGACTTTGTTTTGATGACAGATGTATACTTCTGTCTGTTGGCTAAGTGCCGCACTGACACACGAGAAATCTGAGTGAGCGGAGGAGTTGCTTGATGTGAAGAAATGTGAAGAAAATGTTGTGTTTCTTGAAAAAAAAAAAAAAAAGAAAAAAAAAACGTTATGCGTTGTGTGTTCATGTGTAGCTAGCAATGAGTGGCTGCTAATAGCTGGAAGAATTCAATAAGAGGCTGCAAAGTCTTTGGGTGAACCACACACACTTTTTTTTTCTTGTTAAGATCAGCAAATTGCTTTCCAAAGCAAGCTGCATTCAAGTTTACCAGTAAGACTCCCTAATCGGGAGATAAGCGACCGTCAGGTCGCATCTAAAAATCGGGACAGATCCATGTTGATGACATGACTCTAGACATACTGTGTACCACCGCTTTGCGTGATTTTAGGGCAAAATCTGTAGGAGCAGTGTCCAAAAATGTGTTTAAAATAATCGGCCTGATGGTGGCGCTATATGGGACAGATCCACGTTGATGACATGAGTCTAGACATACTGTGTACCGATTTGCGTGATTTTAGGGCAAAATGTGTAGGAGCAGTGTCCAAGAATGTGTCTTGCAAGAATCGGCCTCATGGTGGCGCTAGAAGAGGGCCATGTGAGAAATGAGGATGGGGGTTGTGCTTTGGCAGCCAAGGAGCGTGTGTGCCAAGTTTGTCATGGATCGGGGCAACGGTGGTGGAGCTATGAGTAGGGGAAAAGTGTGACGTGACGTGTGACGTGACTGACGGACGGAGGGAGGGAGGGACGGACGGAGGGAGTGACTGACAGCCGGTGGAGGTTTAGATAGTATACTGTAAGTAACTGTGACCTAACGGTCGCAATTATATATAATCACGCTGTAATGGGATGTGGTCTTTGCTGGACAAAGAGTGGGGGCTGAAATACATCACAATCACACTATCGTCGTTGCCGGGCAGAAACCTCTTATCTCCAAGTTCTGAATTTGTATGTTTTTTTCCCTGTAAAGTAAAGCCCTGCTCCGTCATACGAGACCGACACACGAAACCAGCGAAAATAGCAGATCTACAAGCACACAACGCCTCGCGGTCGCGAGGCGTTGTGTGCTTGCAGATCGGCTATTTTCACTATTTTAAATCGTTTTCAAAATGATAAACACAAAACCGACGGTTCTGGACATACAAGGTTTCCACCTCGACGACAACGACATGTTGCAGCGCTGTAAACAATTCCCCTGTCCTGGGACACGGCGACCTCCGGGGAGAACGGTGTCCTCACACCACACTCTCTCATTTTACACGTCGCCGGGTGAGCAGATGATTATTCATGAGATTTCTAAGAGGATTACACATGAGCAGGGGCGTCAATTGGGTATGGCAGGGGTATGCAGCTGCCATACCCTGGGTCCAGGGGGAAAATAAAAGTTACTTTTAAATATTAATCCACGTGCTGGTTATTGTGTTGTTAAATTACAGTAAAATAACTACAAATGCAGATGCTCCCCATCTTGACAAAATGCTATATTCCCAGTGAATAGGGCTAAATGTGGCACGTTTACTAACATGCCAAGTTTAGCTGCACTTGAACAACCGTTCCAGGCTGCCATATCCAGCCCAAGAAACCGTAGAAACGGGGAGAAAAACGAAAACATAGCAACCATGACACCATGACACCAGTCATGTTGCCATACCTTAGCTTTTTCGGAACTGACGCCACTGCACACGAGCAGCAAGTTGATGGCAATATTTGCACCTTTAACGGAGAGGAGAGACTTACTATGTCTACTTACTATGATGCTGCTGATGTCGAGATAAACTCAAGGTCACCGAGGTTATTCATTGAGGGGGAAATATGACACGCAAGTTGAACGAGTAACAAACGTACTGCCCGCACACACATTCTCTCAGACACGCACACACACGCACGCGCACACACACACGCACACGCACACGCACACGCACACGCACACGCACACACACACACACACACACACACACACACACACACACACACCCCTTGCGTTATTAGCTGCCATATGCTGAATCTGTTCTTCCAATTCTGTGAAATGACCTGTTAAGGATTCGTGGGCTGCCAGCAGTCAACCAGCATACAGTACTATCTATTCAAAACTCTATGAACCAGTGGAATCATTAACAACCATGGTGCCAAACTCGTTCAGTAACGAGTTAAGGCCACTAGGTGTCACCATGCCAAAAGGAGTTGTCTCGTCCAGAGACGAGACAACGAAGGGTTAACTGTACGTACTGTTGCCTGCCCTCTGAATGACCCGAGTCCATACGTCACCCCGTAGCAGAGAGAGAGAGAGAGAGAGAGAGAGAGAGAGAGAGAGAGAGGAAAAAAGGCATGCGCTGGTTGCATTGTTTTCCATTCTACTCTGAAACATAAAAAGGGCTTTATCTCTGAATGAGGTAAAAAGAACACCAGGGAAGCAGAGATCTGATTGTTTTCACGGCGACACTATAACGCGATGGTCGGTTCCCGTTTGGATTTTAGTTTTGCGAGCTTTTATAAACAAAGGGATTATCTTCCTCAATCGTCAGTGGACACCCACGTGCACACGCACGAAGCTTCCGAGGCTCTTCAAAATAAAGCGTGAGTGAACGGCGGCAGCAGCAACAGCTAGAAATGTTATAAACCTGAGCAGCCCATGTGTTAAAGGGATCAGGGACTGATTGATTGATTGATTGATTGATTGATTGATTGATTGATTGATTGATTGTGTGGTAGAAATATTTATAGAGTAACAAATATGTGTATGTAGTCTAAAGAAAATCTCACAAGCCAAAATACTAATTTGGATGTGCCTGCAGCTGTCAATCCAACAGCTGACATCCATGGACTGTCAGCTAAGTGATGCTATACATGGTCATTGCAACTTAACCAGTCAGCCTTATTATATACTGTATGGTACTTAGTATAGATCTCCATCTCCATCCATCTAGGGAGAGCACCTTGGTGTATAAGAGGTTGACACTTCAGGAAGTTTCTGCCCCACAGGGCAAAGCTCTGGCAGGCAGGGCCAGAGCTCTATATGCTGTATGCTGTTTCTCTGTTGCTGTCTCTCTGTTGCTGAACTCTTCAATAAATGGTTGACTTCACCCTGACTGGATATTCATATTTTTCTATCATGATTGATTGATTGATTGATTGATTGATTGATTGATTGATTGATTGATTGACAACAAGCATAGAAAGAACCAAATTTGAGAGTGTTAGAGAGGCAGGGACAGAGATTTATAAAAGGGCCTTTTGGTGAAATTTCCAGTACTTGTGTTACCACACTAAACTAAGCATAATCAAGTCAATGTTGGAGATGTGGCGTAACGGCATGGATTTCTACACAGAGAGGGCAATTCTTTCAACGTAAGATCGCTGCATTCAAGTTCAGGAGAGTTTGGACAAGGCAATTCTCTTGAATGCTGGCTTCATTTTGCATTTCTTTCCCCATAGTGGAAACTGCATTCATGGTCTGGAGAGAGGGCACCTTTTGCAGACGAGTAAAAAATAGCAGGGGCTCAAGCCCCCTTTGATGTCTGGGTGCACATGCCTGAATGCTACAGAAGTTCAAAATGTATAATATCTAATTTCGGAATAAATCTCTTTGTACTGCAGACATAATTCATACAAGCCACTTGTGAATAAAGTGTTCAGCTGTGATGTTCTCCCCCGGGAACGTGAACATTTGGGGTATGCATTTATTCCAGTCCGATAATGAGCCATTTTCTCAGAAACCATGCCACGAGCGGAATGACACAAATTACATCCAAACGCTACAGATTGCTGTGATGAGCATCTGCAGTGTCCATTTCAAGCATGTGGTGTCTCTCATTTCTGTACGGAAATGTGCTTCATTAACTACCCCCCCCCCCTCCCCCTCCAGGGGCGTCACAAGGGGGGGAAAGTGGGACTGAGTTACTAGGGCCCAAGGTGGAGGGGCCCTAGTAACTTTAGATATTGAAAAATAGCAAATATACAAGCTCACGGCGCGGCACCGAGCACTATTTTTTAAAAGTCGTGAAAATGTGTGCAAATCTTTGAATATATGTATTTTTTACACATTTGTAACTCACATTTTGCTTCTGGGGGGTCCCTGGAACAAAATATTTTGAGATGGGGGTCCGTGGCCAAATACATATCATCTTGGGGTACCTTGACATGAAAACGTTGGAGCACCACTGACGTGGAAACATAGGTTTCTTGCACACATTTTCACAATTTTTCAAAAATAACAGATCTACAAGCTCGCAGCGCGGCACTCGGTGCTGTGCTGTGAGCTTGTATATCTGCTGAGGAGAAGAGAACAGGTGCGCTTCCTCTGATTGCTGCCACTGATTTGGGCAGTGGGTGCTTAGCTCTAGGTACAACTGAATTAAAGGATCCACAAAAGTGGAAAAAGCAGCACACCAGATATATCTGCTATTTTTCATTAGTTAACATTGATGGGGGCCCGCAGTGAATCCTTGTACCCAGGGCCCAGAATTTGGTGTGACGCCCCTGCACCCCTCCCACCCAAACAATGCCTTCATTGTGAACAGAGAGAGAATGTCTTGCGCTCAGATGTATGATTACGACAATAAAGGCAATTTATTCCCCTTGAACAACCTCCATCTTTTTCCGCGGTGGCCTGATGGAGAGATGATTGGGCTTTGCGAGTGACTGAATGGAGTGGTAATTCCAGCGTGATCCGTATGCTACAGTCTCAGGAAAGGCATAGTGAGTGTATCCGCTCGACAAGCTGTGGATGGGAATTACGACCATAGACTGTATAAAAGATATGGACAAAGCGAAGCCTTTGGTTTCTATGCAGCGCAAATTACACAATATGGGTCCTTGGCATGGGTGTTGCCATCATAGATTGTAAAGGCACCAAAGGATGCTATTGGCTGCCAACGGTCACGTGCAACCGCAGAGATACATGGGAGAATGTGGTCGGAGCCTCCCGAAATACAGCACACGAAGAAGAACACAGCAGGCTGGTATCAGTTTAGTTGGCCACGCCCCCCACAACTTTATAATTTATTTTAAAATAAATTGGACCAAATTTCGACCAAACGCATAATATGATGGTGATTGAAAGGCAATTTTTAACTAGCAATAGGAACCATAAAGTATTCATGAAAATGTTAATTAAGGTTAGAAAACGAAAGGGGAAAATGAATGGGATCCAATGGAGAACAATTCTTTTTGCGATCGGCCGGGGGGGGGGGGGGGGGGGGGGGGGGGACAGCGCAACTAGCGGCCAATCATAGGAAGTTTTACTTCCGTATTGGAGTCATTTTAAATCGGCAGAACTATGCCCCTGATTACGAATCAAAGTCCTTCGTAAAGTTTGTGAACGACATCGCCGTTATTGGATTATTACTGCAGGGGTCTTCAACGTTTTCAGGCCAAGGACCCCTTAGCTGCAAGGGAGATAAAGTAAGGACCCCCTCTACATATTGTATAAATGTGATGTGATGGAGATTCTCATTGAATTTCATAGATAGATTCATAGAATTGTTTGACACTTAACCACTTAAAATCTTAAATCGTCGATGCTTAGTAAACTTGACCTTTCACTATGTACTTGGTCTGCACTTTTGTAACTCTACACCAAACCTATTTACCTAAAAATAGCTGATCTTGTAGATCTGCTATTTTTGGCTAAATTTCTCCTCAGGGTTGTTCATTTAAAATACTTATCCTATCACACAAGCATTTGGCGGCCCCCCCGTAGTAACTCTGAGGACCCCCTAGGGGTCCCGGACCCCCTGTTGAAGACCCCTGGATTACTGACAATGATGGGGTGACCTGCAGGGAGGAAGCGAGAGCCCTGACGTTGTGGTGGCAGGATAACAACTTCCATATCAACATCACCGCAGCTTGTGGTCGTGTTGGGCCGGAGTTCTAATTAGAAATGTGCTTTGAGTTAAATCAATAGTTTGCTACATGATACAGAAATGCATCATCCTAAATGTCACAGCAAACCTTGACATCTTTTGCCACTCCTGTACAACATAGATTAATTTGTAACTTAATTTCAAATCCAATATTACACTCCCATGCGATAATATAAAAACATGCATTTGGCCTGGGTGGTATAGACACAGATGGGTAGCGACTTGAACCCGGTCCAGCCCTGCTCCATCATGGCATTGGTAGCAACTGGGTAGGGATGGGACGATACCAGGCCTGGAATTTCCTCATTTTAGGGGCAAGGCCACTTTGTTGGTGTTAGTGTTGTCCATTTTTTGAGGGTACAACGGCCAAATGCCAGGGCAGGAAGGCCATCAAATAAAAGAAGATTTTAGTCCATTGAAAGAATTTGTTGAATTTAAAGGTTAGGGATGATAACCTAATCTGCAGTGAAATAGATAAATTATGGTATTTACAATCTGGTCCATGCTCAGCCCTGCACCAATCAAAGTCACTGGATTGGTTTAAAGATGGGGACTTGAGGGAGTTAAGGTTTCAGAATCTCAACAATGGACACTGCAGTGTCTACATGAAGAGAATGAGACACCGGTGTCTATACTGTCTACATATTGACAAGAAAGAGACAGAGCAGAAAGTGGTACAGTCAGTTGGGGCAAACTCACTCAATGCCAATGACGTCTTTTGACGTCTTTTGTGTTTTTTGTATAGAATTTTTTTTTTTTTTTTTTTTAAGATGTCAAAATGACCTGAGATCAGAGAGATGGTTTTCTCTGTTTGTGTGTTGGCTCCCTCGTTTAGCTGATTGAGAAAATGTGTGTCCATTCTAGTGGATGGACACTTTTTTTCATTCAAACAGCTCTATCTCTGGAACCATTTGTCTGATTGACAAAATTCTTTTTGCCACTGAATCACAACAACTGTGTCTGTTTCTGAAAAAAATATTATAAAAATTGCATAGTAAAGAAAAACATACAAAATCGTGGCACAGCTACCTTGGAGCCATTTTGGCATTTGGCACAGAATGAGTTTTTAAGGAGGGTAATGTGGGAATGACTCTTGGAGTGCCCATGCCGCAATTTATGTTAAAGATGCAGTGCCATGATTTATTTCCCCCCTAAAACATGATTATCAGGTATTATGATTATACTAGAAGGAGGATTTTCTTGTAGAGAAAGTGTTAAAATGAGGTTTCTACCACTTTTTCTGGTCACATGTTCAAATACTGGATTCTGATTGGTTTAAAACAGTGGTAAATAGGCCAACAACCTTGAACCCGCCCACTGAAACAATTAATGATTGTAACTAAAGCTCCTTGCAAGTTACAGCTGTGTTTTCTTTCATTTATATGGAAAAGGTGGTAGAAAAGCAATTTACCATTCGAGGTTGTGGGTTGTTGGCTGATTTACTGTTTCAGGATTGTTTGCCACTCGCCTGCGGCTCGTGGCACAACCCTGAAACAGTGGTAAATCAGCCAACAACCCACTCCCTCTTATGGTAAATGGCTTACTTTTATGTGGCCACACCCACCAGTTCATTAAGTATACCTGGTTGTTGAGGTGGGTGGTGACCCAGCTGAAGTTAGCCACACCCACAGTGTTGGGTGAATGGTAAAAGGGGAGGGGATGATTATATGATGTAATTTAACCACTGTTTTTGGATCAGCACTTTTGACCCACAAGGTGTCAGCCTCCAGGAAGAAATCCAAAATACAAAGGGGATACATCATTGCTCATAACATCCACACCAGGGGGTCTAATGAAGTACTGTCAACCTCCTACCTAGACACATGAAAACCAGAAAAAGAACAAAACTATCGCACCACCTCTTTAATGTTTTACCTATACCTGCACTGGTATTCCAGTGGAAAGGGCACTTTCAACTGATGCTCCATGTTCTGCTCCATTAAACCCCTAAATCCCCTGAACCATCCCATTCAATGTTCCTAATAGCCTAATAATAATGACAGGCCCAACGGCGCACAGAATAAATAATGTATCTAGGTTAAATATGTTCACCAAAATTAATGAATGGATTTTCAGTCAATCCTAGACGGTAGTTTGCACGCTGTCAAGGGGATCATTCTGAATTCGGTGCGCTACAACAAATTGTTTACATGTAGAAAGGGGAACAAAACAGTCTCTCACAGTAACCAGGCACGTGCACACAGACATCAAAGGGGGCTTGAGCCCCTGCCCTTTTATCCGTCTGTAAAAAGTGCCCTCTCCAGACCATGAATGCAGTTTTCACTATGGTGAAAGAAATGCAAATGCCCTCTTTCCATGCCATACCTGAAGGCAGCATTCAAGAGAATTGCCTTGTCCAAACTCTCCTGAACTTAAATGCAGCATCTTATGTTGAAAGAATTGCCCTCTCTGTGTAGAAAGCCATGCTGTTACGCCACATCTCCAGAAAATCAAGCATTTGTCACAGACTAGACTAAGTCTTCGCCACGGACACATTTATCTGTGTACAGACATATTGATGACCACTGGTTGGCATGTGTGCAACGTCTTTGTACACATGCCCAAGTGCCTCAAGTCCTCTTTATGGTCATATTGATTGCAAGGGACGACTGATATACAGTGGTCATCGATGGCTATCAGAAGACAAAGGTCACCATCATCCATCAGGACCACTCAGAGACGGCAAACTGATATCATCACTGTCGGGTGGAAACAAATGTCGCAAAAGTGTTACTTTTCATTAAATGGAACCTATGTTCCAATGGATCCAATCCATGTTTAGTTATAACTTAGTCACAATCTCTTGTTAATACTTTTCATAAAACCCACCTTCACTTTCAAAATGTTTCTAAAATAGTATATCAATGAATAGTGATATAATGAAAATAGCTGATCTACCATTAACACCTTCTAAGCCACGGGGAGCCCCTTAATGTTAAAACCGTACTATATCGCACATCCCCCCAGGGACTCTCAGCCACGTCGTACATTCCCGGACTTTGTCTTTAAAACCGGAATAAAAGCTTTTGATCCGAAAATCGGCGATCGTCTAACCTTCCCTAGTCACCACTCGTGCACTGATAGCTCATGCAGACCGTGCATGAAGCAGAGGTGACGTCAGCGCCTCTCCTTCTCCAAGGCTACTCCCAGCCATCCGTTTGCTGTCTGCACACTCGAGCTCCTACAGCAGCCATGCTTGGGGCTATGCTAGCGAAACTTTTCAGTTCTGTTCTTCAGTCACACATGGACTATTTGCGGGGACATTTACGTGAAAGGATCGCGCACGCGAAACGCACGGGGACATCGACGATCGGCCAAAACCCCCATTCTATCCCAACGGAAATCGAGAAAATCATGGTGAGTTACTGGCCTGGGGAAAAAAAAAAAAGAAAAAACAGCGGCGCTGTTCAAGATGGAGGGGCTGCGGGGTCATGTTTATAAACATAATATTATGTCTCAGATCACAATACAATAATAGAAATGTCACGGCTAATCTACCAACCACCATTCTATTTCGGACGTCAAGGTGTTAAGACTCCCTAATCGGGAGATAAGCGACCGTCAGGTCGCATGTATACACAAACTGGCCTGTAAGTGGCATTGGTTGCTGAGTTTAGGGGAATGTACGTGCGTGACAAATGTATTACTTAGGTAGGGCCAGAGAATGCGGGGTTTAGCTGTAACAGGGTCGTGTTTAAGTAGTAGGAGATATGTTGGTATGTAATGTGTTTAAAAAAGATTGGCCTGATGGTGGCGCTAGAAGAGGGCCATGTGAGAAATCAGGGGCGATTTGTGATTTGCCATCCAAGTTGTGTGATTTTAGGGCAAAATCTGTAGGAGCAGTATCCATAAATGTGTTTTGCAAGAATCGGCCTCATGGTGGCACTAAAAGAGAGCCATGTGAGAAATGAGGGGTGGAGGTTGTGGTTTGGCAGCCAAGGATTGTGTGTGCAAAGTTAGGGTAGGGGCAACGGTGGCGGAGATATGAGTAGGTCAAAAGTGTGACGTGACGGACAGACTGACTGACTGACTGACTGACTGACGGACAGACTGACAGCCGGGGGAGATTTTGATAGTAACTGTGACCTGACGGTCGCAACAAGCTCACAACAATGTGACATATTGTGAGGCTGCAGATCAGCTATTTTCGCTACTTTTGCACGAGATGCTTGTACAGTATGACGACGTAGGAGGGGTTAGGAGGGGTTAGGGTTAGGACCCTAACCCTAACCTAAGGGTTAGGTTTAGGCATAGTTTCACTGAGGTTAGGGTTAGGTTTAGGGTTAGGTTTAGGCATAGTTTTATTGAGGTTAGGGTTAGGTTTAGGCAGGTTAGCATTCACCAGCGTGGGACTAATGCATGGGCTTCTTCCACATCCAGGTGAACTTCTTCCACATCCAGGTGAACAAAAACAAGTGCTCCTTTCCAATCTAACCGGTTTGGCGGTTTCTCAAACTAACTGTAACATAAACATTTGTAAGAGTCTGGCCGGCATCCAGAGAGACCCAGAACAGTACTGACCTAACAACAGACATCAGCATCAGGGGATGTTTCACCCTGAAACAGAATCAAGAAAAGAACCCTATCAACGGTTCATTGGACAAAACACAATGAACAGTTGAATCTAAATGATGCCTTTTCTTTTCACCAGACCCTCCAGAGATTAAAACATGAACGGCCAGAGGAGGGATATTAATTACTAATAAAAAAACACAAAAGAAATGGAGCAACCTCATAAGGATTTGTTTTGGGGGATTTCATGCCTTTATTGATAGGACAGTAGCCTGACAGGATATGGGGGGAGAGATGGGGAGAGACACGCGGCAAAGGTCGTCCGTATCGGGAATCGAACCGCCGCCACGCATCCATGCCTATGTGGCAATGCCTACGTGGTATGCGCCTGGACCAGTAGGTCAGCGGGCGCCCCTCAGACCTCATCACTTTAACTCAGACAACAAGAGAAAGAAGCTTTCCAGAGCAGCACAAGAAAATCCAATAAAGAAATTAATCATCATGAAATGTGATATATGTATATAGTATAGAAACGTGTGTGTTCGACCTATATACTGCATGAGTGTCACTCTGTGCATGCCAAAGTATGTACTATTGTGTGCAGGCAAGTGCACACATAGACATCAAAGGAAGTTTGAGCCCCTGCCCTTTTATCCTTCTGTAAAAAGTGCCCTCTCCAGACCATGAATGCAGTTTTTACTGTGGTGAAAGAAACGCAAATGCCCTCTTTCCATGCCATACCTGAAGGCAGCATTGAAGAGAAAATGCCATGTCCAAACTCTCCTGACCTGAACTTGAATGCGGCATCTTATGTTGAAAGAATTGCCCTATGTTTGTAGAAATCCATGGCGTTACGCCACATCTCCAGTATTGACATGATAATGCTTTCAAATTTCAGTGTGGCATCAAGCACCGAAAATAGCCGACCTCCGAGCTCACAACGCGTCGCAGCGCAACGCGTTGTGAGCTTGGAGGTCGGCTATTTTCGATATTTTGACCAAAACGCCCATTTAGAAATTTCAGCCCCTGCCTCTCTAACATTCTCTGCACGTCGCTGGAAACGTGTGTGTTCAACCTATATACTGCACGCGTACATGAATGCCACTATGTGCATGTCAAAGTATGTACTAATGTGTGTGAACTTGTGTGTGTGTGTGTATCCTCTTTGGGTGAGGGAGAACGGGAGCCAGCGAGCAGAGGATTATCCAGATCAGTCAGACTGTGAAGAGGTTCTGAAGAGCTCTCATTTACCTGAAGTCTCATCAGCTACACAGCACAGCTGACATCTGCTGACGCTGTTCAGCACACAGCTGTGCTTATACAGGGTTTGAATTGTAAAAAAAACAAAACAAAAAATTATAATCAGTTATTAGTGTGGTTGCTAGTATGCAGTAGGCAAATTAAAACATTGTCCAAATTGTCAAATATGTAGAGGCAGAAATTGTGAAAATAGCCGATCTACATGCTCACAACGCCTCGCATCCAATAGAACCATGTTTTACCAAATGTAATGTAGCACTGTAATATTGGATCATTCCGTTCTTGACAATAAGCAATCCTACTGTTTGAATGCTGTTCAGACGCACACATGGAGCAAAAATAATGATAGAAAGATATACAAAAGATTTTTTTTTTCAACTTCGACTTGAGACTATCTCTGGTGGGAGTCGACTTGTGTAATGAAAGTCGACTCAGTCGACTTGTCGACTTTTTCGTTAATGCCCTACTGCACGCAATATTTATCGTCAATTAATGTCCGCCCCCACTCATATGCATATGTATATATGTTGACGTATTTCTTTTTTGCCATTTAAAAAAAAAAATCTTTAGGTAAGTTTAAATAGTCAAATTAGCTGGTCCCCTCTGCGGTCGCTACTCATCCTTAGGGAGTGTTACTTGTCATTATTTTTGGAAAAAAAAAACATTTCAACTGTGACAATTTATTGTCACTGTCGGGCTGAAACCTTTTATCTCCATATTTTGGTATCCTAATGCCCTACTTCATCATCATACAACCCCCCATCCAACCTCCACCACCCACAACACAACACAGACATCCCAAGTCTCCCAGATGTTGCGGGATTCTCCCGGAAATCAGCGTCTCCTCTAGGCCTGTCCTCTAAAAGTCGACGAATCGACGCGTCGTTTTAAGCCCCGGGAATCGACGCCAATTGTTTGAGTCGAGGATCAGAGTGTACGGTGGAGAGCTATCCACCGCAAATTTGAGGTGGAAAGCTTTCCACCTCAAGTCAGAAAATAAGTGCAGGCCATCATAGTGCGCCACGGTGGAGTCCTATTCACCGTGACTGACTAGTCTAGATTGACCAATCAGTGAACGGGGTGTAGAGCCTGACTGTCTGATAGTAAAAACAGAGAGATGTGTTGGGACTCGAGGTGGAAAGCTCTCCACCGCGAGGAATGATGTAACGTTGTAGTTTCATGACTCAAAAAGACTCGAAAAGACTACACCGCGGTGGATAGCCTTCCACCGCGGACCCGACTATGATACGGGCTTTAGCCTACTACTGCGGTGCACTGCTGGACTGGTGTCATGTACTTCCAATTGAGAGATGTAGCAATTGGCGAACAGTTATTTATTGTCTCGCACCAGCGTAGGGGTGAAAGTGAGACGGAACGGTCAGAACCGCCGCTTCGTTAAAACATTCGGAGCCGGGACGGTGTTCCGTTAATAGGAGAAGCACGCTGTCAAAATCCCATATGAAATAACCTGCCACAGCACAAACGCACGTCCACGAAGTAATTAAACAATCTACTAAAGTCAAATTAACATACACAAGTGTAGGCTACAAGTTACATTTTCTAATTAAAGTGCTTCTGAATTGTTCCAGTGTTGTAATCCATGATGATGTTTGTTTCGTTGTGTTTGCGTCCATGACATGTCCACACTGAGGGCTGTAGCTGGGAGCTGTGCCTCCGCCTGTTCATGATCCGTTTCTGAAATGAATCCGTTCTCGACACCGACTCATTACTCTGTCAGTGCTCGTGCTCGGTGTCCCGCGACTGCGGACTGGATCCCATCGTTCATTTAAAAGAGCCGTTCAAAAGAGAGGAATCGTTCGCGAATGTCTCATCTCTACTGCACGGCAGTGCACGCTGCCGAGACGGGCAGAGTTGAACAGCGGAGATGTTTTATTTGTTTTAACGGTGTGTTGTACATTGCTATGCAGATAACGTTTGTGCTCGCGCACCGATATCACCGAAAACACTGTGTATTCAATTCATCTTAACCCTTTCCAAGCCACGGGGAGCCCCTTAATGTTAAAACCGTACTATATCGAACTTCCTAGGGGGGGAGGGGCAGCCAATCGTCTTTTCCCGTACTTTCCCGTATTTACCGAAATAAATGATTTTCATCCGAAAATCGGCGATCTTCTAACCTTCCCTAGTCACCACTCGTGCATCGATAGCTCATGGCTGGGCTGAGATGAAGCAGAAGTGATGTCATTGGCCTTTCCTTTTCCAAGGAACATTATCCCATTCGGTTACTGTCTGTACCCTGGTGCTTCTACAGCAGCCATGCTAAGGGCTATGCTAGCGAAAATTTTCAGTTCTGCTCTTGAGTCACACATGGATTATTTGCGGGGACATTTACGTGAACGGATCGCGCACGCGAAACGCACGGGGAGATCGATGATCGGCCAAAACACCCATTCTATCCCAACGGAGATCGAGAAAATCACGGTGAGTTACTGACCTGAAAAAAAAAAAAAAGAAAAAACAACGGCGCTGTTCAAGATGGAGGGGCTGCGGGCTCATGTTTATAAACATAATATTATGTCTCGATCACAATACAATAATAGAAATTTCACGGCTAATCTACCAACCCCCATTCTATTTCGGACGGCAAAGTGTTAATGTATTATTGTGTTATGTTAACGTGGACGTTTAAAGCAATGAGCAATTTCTTTTTTTTTTTACACAAAGTAGACTAAAACGATTCGACGACGCGTCGGGATGAACCCCTCGACTCGTGTCGACTTCAAAAATCCCGAGTCGAGGACAGCCCTAGTCTCCTCCCGGACACCCGCGACAGGCACTGAACCTCCCGGAAATCCCGGCTGCTCACACAAATGCCTGCTGGATCCGGTCTATGGACCGGATCAGCAACCCGCGATGCGTTCTGATTCGTCATCGAACTGTCAATCTTGCAAATGAATTATTGTCATTCGCTGTGGGAGATGTGGGCGTCCAAAAGTGACCAACCACTGGTCTCAGATGCAGAGACTGGGTTCTCAGACTTAAGCGCGAAGGAAGAAGGATACAATCTGCTCGTAAAAGTAAACAGACAGGTTTTGACAGCTCTTGCTTAATATGAATAAAATAACAGTCCTTTACAACTGTCGGTTCTTTTTCGCTGGACATACAACTGAACATAATAGCTGCATCAGCCTGTGCGACGCACGGCAGCCTGTGTCTCATTGCGAAAGTGACAGAACTTTCTCCCAAATAGGTAAGAAAGACATCATACTATAAATTAACCAGATTATATTAAGCCTAAAATGGATCTGCTGCCATGCAGAACCGTTTTTTTAACAGTTTTTAACCGTAGAAAAATGAGTAAAAAACGAAATGCTGATCTCCAAGTTGGGATGTCACACAACACAACACAATGACAGTAAGGGAAGGAGAAATGTATTCCACCATACAAACACACACAGCAAAAAACTGCAACAAAGGAGGAACTGTCCCTGGCAGATGCATATAAGCAATATGCTCACACGCAGTATGTGCAGGCACTAAGCACATGCATTCACGCACGCACGCACGCACGCACGCACGCACGCACGCACGCACTGCAGCTGAGCTGGTCCCATGCAACATTGATCTGTGTGATTAGACCCGATAGCTGCGAATGGAGGCTCTTTTTTCAGCTAAGAACAGCAGCCCGTTGTTACGTGCACACGCGCACGCACACACACACACACACACACACACACACACACACACACACACACACACACACACACACACACACACACACACACACACACACACACACACACACACACACACACACACACACACACACACACACACACACACACACACACACACACACACACACTCTCTCTCTCTCTACTCTCTTCTCTGGCTCTGTCCAGCACTTTATTCCCTCCGCACCCCCTCCTATTGTTCTTTGCTTCTCTCTTTATTGATCAAACAAGTGTGTTTGTCTTCCCTCTGCACCGCACCAATTACTGGCTCCCTTTTCTCCCTGCTTCGCTCTGAAGGAATCTTTGATGCTCTTATGCAGTGGTTCTCAAACATTTTCATGTCAAGGAGGACCCCACACATTTATACCGTATGCGTTTGGCAGCGGTCCCCTATTAGAAAAGACTGTATCGCAACAAAGTGGGGCTTAAGTGTTTAAACCAGGGGTCTTCATCGTTTTCAGGCCAAGGACCCCTTATGATGAATCAGGGACCCCCACAATCTGTTCATAGATTGCATATAGTTTCATTGTTTGACAGCACAATCATCAGTGTATTTTGGATTCATGTCAATTTGTGTTTTCAGATATTTAACCAGTTGAACCGTCAATACTTAATAAACTTGACCTTTCACTCTGTAATTGGTCTGCTCTTTTCCCCTCTACACCAAACCTCTTTGCCGAAAATAGCCGGTCTACAAGCTCACAACACCTCGCAGCGCTTATTTTTATTTTCTCTTTAAAAAAGATATAGTTTATAAAGCTTGGCTAGATAGGAAGTCATAAGAATGAGTTGTCAATGCCCCTGGTGGATGAATTTGTTAATGCTCTATACCAGGGCTTCTCAAAACTTTTTAGGCCGTGACCCCCAAAATAAACATATTTGAACTGGGGACCCCCACCCTGAGAAGCACTTGGAATTGTTGGTATTACATTTAATGTGACTCGGTTCCGCAGATAAATATTGCGAGGCGTTGTGAGCATGTAGATCGGCTATTTTCACAATGTTCGCCTCTTGCTTACTTAATATTTGACAGTTTGGTCAGTCCTGACGAATATTCGACTATTCGAATACTTTGAGGTCGAATCATTCGAATACTAAAAATCACTAGAAGTGAATGCCCTAGTTATGGGAGCACTTGACATTAAAAAAGTCTGAGTACCACTGCAGTAGATCTTATGTGAAGTACTGTATTTATGAAACCTGAGCTCGCGATATTGATGTTGTCATTTAGAACGGCTGAGCTGCTTATAAGTGACTGGTGCTGAAAGAAGATCAATGTAGCTTCTTAAGCAGCTCCGTGTTATTGAATGAACTCCCAGCGCACTTATCTACCGTTAGCTTATCGACCGCTGCTCGACCATGACAAACTGCCTTCACTTCACATATCAAAACATGCTGACAGATACACATACTGTAGACGCACATGTGACCTCCAAAGTAAACACACATTCACGCGCACACACACACTTGCGCGCACGCAAGCGTGCACACACTCCCCTCTGGGTAAGGACTGGGGTATCTGCACCAGTACAGTTGTTGTCTATGTCAGAATGCCAGATTGTCTGTTCTGTTCTCTCACTCTCTCTCTCTTTCGTCAATTCCTCTGCATCATAGGGCATTCACCAAATATTCGAATATTCAAATATCAAAGTCACTATTCGACGTTGTTCACCGGAGTTGAATATTCGCTTATTTTTATTGTTTTCTCTTTAAAAAATATATAGTTTATAAAGCTTGGCTAGATAGGAAGTCATAAGAATGAGTTGTCAATGCCCCTGGTGGATGAATTTGTTAATGCACTATACCAGGGGTTCTCAAACCTTTTTAGGCCGTGACCCCCAAAATAAACATATATGAACTGGGGACCCCCACCCTGACAAGCACTCGGTTCCGCAGATACATATTGTGAAAATAGCAGATCTACATGCTCACAACGCCTCGTGTTGCGAGGCGTTGTGAGCATTTAGATCGGCTATTTTCACAATGTCCGCCTCTTGCTTACTTAATATTTGACAGTTTGGCCAGTCCTGTCGAATATTCGACTATTCGAATACTTTGAGGTAGAATTCGAATACTAAAAATCACTATTCGTGAATGTCCTACTGCATCAGTTTGAATCGTGCGAAGAGAGTCATTTTATGTTTGGTTGCTCTCAGGTCTACAGCAGATCTACAAGCTCACAGTTCGGCTATTTTCAGCACACAACCAAGTATAAAATCAGTCATTACGATGCCATCAAGGCCTGCCAAAATACATTTCAGTTGACTAAATCAACTGTAGATTTAGTCGCCTAAAATGTTATGATATTTAGTTGACTAAAATTAGACTAAAACGAAAACTTTTCAGGTGACTAAATTGTGACTAAAATTAAATGACATTTTATTCAAAAGACTATGACTAAAACGAAATCTAAATGTTCCGTCAAAAACAACACTGGAATAGAGACTGACTTGTGAGTCGATCAACTAAATGGTTTCTCTCTCTCTCTCTCTAACACACACACACACACACACACACACACACACACACACACACACACACACACACACACACACACACACACACACACACACAATTAGAGTTTTAGGCGAGTCACTGACATGTCTGTAAAACTCCACATTAAATCTGCTACACAGGGGCGTCAATTGGGTATGGCAGGGGTATGCAGCTGCCATACCCTGGGTCCAAAGGGAAAATAAAAGTTACTTTTAAATATAAATCCATGAATGTCTCTTTGTCTATCTGCGCTGGTTATTATGTTGTTACATTACAGTAAAATAACTACAAATGCTAAATTATTGTTAATTGTGGCACGTTTACTAACATTCCAGGCTGCCATATCCAGCCCAAGAAACCGTAGAAACCTGTGTAAAAAACTGACAAAACTCGTTTTTTTTCTTACATTGTGAAAATAGCCGATCTACATGCTGTGTGAGCATGTACAGTAGATCTGCTATTTTCACAATAGAACCGTGTTATACAAAATGTAATACCTCTTTTCCATGAGGACTCCCATCTTTGCCATACCCTATAGCTTTTGCTGAACTGACACCACTGCTGCTACAGTCCTTGTGTCAAATTGATCATCATTGACGTCCACGATCTTGTGAACTAAAAGCAGATGGGATCAATTATTCAATCTCCCAGCTGCTCTCCACCGTTGCTTCACGACGGGGTATCGGGAGATCAGACGAAGCCCTCGACAAGCCAATAAGGCTGTGGTGGCGAGCCACCGACGTCTAAGAGGGCGATACATAAACGTAAAGGGTTCCGATGCGGTTGTGACAAGCAAAAGAATCTACTTATGTGGGCGTTGACCTTGTCAGCAGCCGTGCTTCTCACTTACTGCGCCACAAAGACATGGACAGGCACGTGCACACATAGACATCAAAGGGGGCTTGAGCCCCTGCCCTTTTAGCCGTCTGAAAAAAGTGCCCTCTCCACACCATGAATGCGTTTTTTACTATGGTGAAAGAAATGCAAATGCCCCTCTTTCCATGCCATACCTGAAGGCAGCATTCAAGAGAATTGCCTCGTCCAAACTCTCCTGAACTCGAATGCAGCATCTTATAATGCCGATCCCGCGATGACTCGCGAAATATTAAAAGGTGTCTACAGTGCTGATCACGGGATGACATATACAGTATACAGTAAACGTGGCGCTGGTTACCTTCGGTCCGGTGAAAACCCTTGGCACGGGTGAAGTTGCCGATTCATCATCATCGCGCATCCACGTGCACACAATAGTGATCCCATCCCATAGAAACCAACACTTTTGATGCCAAGGATGATATTGGATTCTCGCTAAAATAACAAAACCATGGAGGCATCCATGTTAGATCATTGTTTACCCTTGGAACCGGAACTAGTCACGGCTGAATCTTGAACATCGTCAAGTGGGAATTGTGAGCTCGATCTACTTCCGGCCTTCAAAATAAGAGACTGGCCGCGGACGGAGAAAGCGACCGGCACCCTGGACAATTAACCCTTTCATGTCGGCGGCACAAAATCGGTTATGTTGAAAGAATTGCCCCTCTCTGTGTAGAAATCCATGCCGTTAAGCCACATCTCCAGTATTGACTTGAATATGCTTAGTTTAGTGTGGTATCACACACCGAAAATAGCAGGCCTCCAAGCTCACAACGCATCGCGCTGCGACACGTTGTGAGCTTGGAGGTCGGCTATTTTCAATATTTTTGCCAAAAGGCCCTTTAGAAATTTCAGCCCCTGCCTCTCTAATTCTCTGCACGTCCCTGGACATGGAGGATACAGTATATTGTCTACCTCGGGCTCTGAAGTGCTTTTTGCATGTATAGGGTTTTTCACTTCAGCACAATTTGCTCTGACCCACGGCTATCTATATGACTCATTCAATCTGCGACTGGCTGCAAGTAGCTGTCCCTTATCTTTCCAGTTACAATACTGTACCTCTGCTATCATACAACCCAACTGTGTGGTATTTGGCATAACTTGTAAATTCTCCATATTTCATAAATACAGTACAATATTGTTCTGCATATTTCATAAATACAGTACAATATTGTTCTGCATATTTCATATTTTAGTCAAAGCTTATTATTGTTCTTTAGATTCGAGTTGGTTGGAATAACGTGTTCCTTCCAACCGGGGAAATCCCCCCTGTCAGGTGAAAAGAAGCAACTTGGACTCATGCTTAGAAGGAAGCATGAGGTCAGTCCGTTGTCTCCCCAGGTGCGGCAGAGGGAGAGCAGAGCCCAGGATTACATTAGGCAATTGGCACTGGGTGAAAAAAATGGGTTACAAAATTGTAGGATAAAATCTATAAAAAAATAAATAAAAAAAACGCATAAGACGTACAGTAGCATACAACACTATATATGTGTAAGGAAATTCAAATGACAATGTATAGCGTCTCAAAAACACATCCATATTCCCTAACACAACAACATGTCAGTTTAATGCTGCAATGTCAGAGCGGACAAAACTCAGAGAACCTCCAAGAGTACTTCCAGGTCTATTTGGTCGAAGAAATATAACTCATGTAATTGGCCCACTTGTCATGATCTGAAATGGCAAAGTAGCAGCAGCGCTATAGAGATAGATCTCTCTCTATAGCGCGCAATGAGGGCCTCTCCAACTCTTTTTCCCTGGCTGAATCTGGAAACATGACTAATGCACAGCATCTCAGAAACACATCCACAGTTCCTAACACAACAACATGTCAGTTTAATGCTGCAATGTCAGAGCGGACAAAACTCAGAGAGCCTCCAATAGTATGTCCAGGTCTATTTGGTTCAAAGAACTGAAGTATCTCTACTTATGTGGGCGATGACATTGTCAGCAGCATGTGCTTGTAACATCACAAGGACATTATCTACTTATCTATGTGGGAGGTGACCTACTGCTGATGACCGGTTGAATGCACATTATACAGCACAGAGCAGTGATTGATTCTCAACCTTTTTAATTCCAAGGACCCCCAGTTTGATACAAATCCTCTGCGTTACTTTAACTCTGTACAGCGTGTATAAAGTGGGTTCAATTTGTACACTCTCTGACCCTTAAGTCCTCAAGGACGCCACGTTTAGCTGCACTTTTTTTTTATTTTTGTTACAGTACAAAGACCTTTGGATCACACAGATATCCATGTTTTAACGCCAATCCATCCGCTCTACGCCACAGTAACCTTGCGTCACCAGGCTTTCTCGGGGGAAAGCCTGGTGATCGCTTACAACGGGCCGTTTGATCCGGTCTAGGCGGAATCCACAAGCAGAAGAAGCAGCGTTGCTTTGTTTTGGTTTCCCCCGTTTGTTTCCCCAATCCCTATTACAATGCTTGAGTAGCCTAGTGTAGTCTCATGCCAGTCCCTAAGAGTTAACTAAAATATGCATATACCAAACGAATCTTCCAAAAGCAAAACTACTCCGCATCAAGGAGTTTATTAGGTAGGCCCTAAAAGCATGTACTTGAGCGCAGGGGATATTATTTTGGATTAAAACTGAATCCGGTTAAAGCTTTCCGGCCAAATCGTAGTCCTTTGAGAACTACAACATGACGAAAAGTCGTTTCCGCTCCCGACCGGATCAAGCCCAGAAAAGTGAAGGCATCCCAGACCAACGCCACAGTCAGGTTTATAATTCACAAGCACAGAAACGGATGTGTGCAAATCACATGTTCTCTTATTAATGATCTCAATACTGAGGAGAGCAAGGTTAAACCTCAAGCTCGAACAGGTCGAAGGGGCCCATTAGTAACTGTTGTTCAGTGGAGTCCTACTGAGGCATAGCCATGACAGCCCTATGAATAATACATGGAGGTAAGCTAAATACAGCTTATAAAAAGAGATGCACCAAGTGCTCCTTTAACAACAGCTCAGTTCTCTTACCTGATGATGTTGGCGACAACAGGAGTGTGACCATTTACCAGGAAAAGCGGCAGGGTGGTTTCATCAGGGACATAACATAGGGAGAGAGAGAGAGAGAGAGAGAGAGAGAGAGAGAGAGAGAGAGAGAGAGAGAGAGAGAGAATTGTTAGCTTGCTAGTGCTGAATAAATGGCCCCTTTTATAAGTTAAAGGGACTACACCATGAATTTACATTTTTCCAATTTTTATGTTTTTTTTTTTCACCAGCACGTTCTATCCTCACAGATTCCTATTTCTGACCATTGTGTCTTTCTCAGTTTATGGGCAGATCTATGTAAGCAGGTCTCAGAACGGGCTGTCTGATTCTAGGTCCGATTGTGACACCACAATCGGGACCTACTGCTACTGCTGTGCTGAGTGGGGGTTGGGGAGGGGTGGGCAGGCCTGAGAAGGAGGCGGGAGGAGCTGGGAGAGGGTTGGGCACATAGACATAGAAAGGTAGACGCCTCCTTCGACTCTGATGCATGTGCATCGAGGGACTAAGGGAATCACGTGTGCATTGCTTCCACGTGCGTCACACATAGGGAAGTTGCTAGGCCAATCAGAGGTAGGTGGGGGCGGGTCTTTACGTACGAAGCCTGTAAGAACAGCTGAGCCGCGCAACATCGGAACTGGCTCTGTTGAATTTAATTGTAGTCCTTGGATACGTCCCGGAAAAGTCGCGCTGTGATTGGCCAGTAGTCACTTTGACTGACAGCGTTCCCTTAGTTTTTCCAGGATGTCCGGACTACAACTGTTGCACGTCGCTCCAATGAACTGCAGAGGCGAACAAGGCATCTAGCTCTTTATATCTGTGGTTGGGCAGGCCTGCTGAGCAGGAGTTGGGGAGGAGTGTGGGGCCAAAACTGGCTCAATAGCGCAGTCCTCCCACTCAGGACAAGGTGGTACTGCAGCTGAAAATGCTCTGTAAGCCAGGCAGAAATGACAGGGGCTCTGTATTCAGGAGTGGTAATCTATCCTCAAACATTTTGAAAAACGTTTTTGGGACAGAAACATCGTTATATAAATTAGTTTTAAATGCATGGTGTAGAACCTTTAATGGTTTATCTCAATACATCATGTTCTGCACAGTGGACCATTATTTCAAACAAGCTCTGAACTTTATAGCATGAGTCAAACCAAATGTGTCATAACAGACAGACGCTATGAGCTCATGATAGAGTACACAACTGTATATTTTTACACTCACAGTTTAACACTCATAATTTTACATTAAGGATTCTGCTCAGAAACATTGGGAATCTCATAAAGAAAAATTACACATTCTAAAACTAATATCATACTCTAAAGGCTATAAAAAGGGTATCAAGAGAATACTCCAGTTATTTAATAACTGGACTAGTCAATGGAAAAGTACTATTTTATTTAGATCCTCATTAGCTAGCATACATAAGCACAAAAAAGAGAATGCAATAGCCAAAACGGTATATGCTTTATCAGCTAGACTAGAGTGTGCACAATCTTCCCGGTTTAATTAATAGAGTCCAAAGTTATGCTTTTGATCGTCTGTTTTCTAAATTAACCAAAGGGCATGCTCCATTTGCCTAACAGCTAACAATGTAACTGTAAATGTTGCCAGTTTAACAATATTGCCAGAACATTTAATGAATGAAAACAAAACAAAAGACAAAAGATCTCTTTGAGTGTCGAGTGTAGAAGCCAAAATGCAGACGACCGGAGGCAGAGCAGTTCATACACAAGGAAGGTTTTATGACAAGGGTAAACAAGTCTACAGGAGCACAGGGGCGTCGATTGGGTATGGCAGGGGTATGCAGCTGCCATACCCTGGGTCCAGGGGGGGAAATACAAGTTATAAATATAAATCCATGAATGTCTCTGTGTCTATCTGTGCTGGTTAGTATGTTGTTAAATTACAGTAAAAAAAACTACAAATGCAAAATGTAACAAAATGGTCACTTTAACAAGGTATTATAATTATGTTCTCCTCACTTTTATTCTCCTCATCTTGACAAGATGGTATATTCCCAGGTTCCGCAGGTCAGCTGCACAGGTGCAATGCATTATTGTTAATTGTGGCACGTTTACTAACATGCCAAGTTTAGCTGCACTTGAACAACCGGTCCAGGCTGCCATATCCAGCCCAAGAAACCGTAGAAACCTGTGTAAAAAACGGACAAAACCTGTTTTGTTTTTTTCAGACTGCGAGGCGTTGTGAGCATGTAGATCGGCTATTTTCACAATAGAACCGTGTTATACAAAATGTATGCCTCTTTTCCATGAGGACTCCCATCTTTGCCATACCCTAGCGTTTGCTGAACTGACGCCACTGCAGGAGCAGGGAAATGCAAAATCCGAAAACGAGGCAACGAACGAGGTCCAAACACAAAGCTGGCACTAGAGAAGAAGCCTGTGCCTGGACGGGACCCAGGCAGGCATACAAAACACTAAGAACAGAAGGCCGGGGAGCCAAGACAGAACACATTCTTGTAACCTGGCAGAGACAGAGGGGAATGAGTCCAGAGATAGAGGCAGGCAGGCAGGCGGATGGGGGAAGTGCTGTGACAACAACAGGTGAGCTGGGCACACAACCTCTGGGCTGATGAGGGAGTGCAGACAGTAGGTACTGTAGCACAGCGAGACAAAGTAGAATGGAGTGTACTGTGCAGGGGTGTCGCACCAAATCCTGTTCCCTGGGTACAAGGATCCACTCACATTTTGTGCTTTAACTATTGAAAAATAGCAGATCTACAAGCTCACAGCGCGGCACCGAGTGCCGCGCTGCGAGCTTGCAGATCTGCTATTTTTGAAAAATCGAGAAAATTTGTGAAAGTCTTTGAGTGTTTCAAATCCTTCTAAGGTTTTTTGAAAAACCTGTGTTTTTATGTCAGTGGTGCTCAAACCTTTTCATGTGAAGGACCCCCAAAATGATATGTATTTGGCCACGGACCACCCCATCTCAAAATATTTAGTTCCAGGGACCACCCAGAAGCAAAATTTGAGTTACAAATGTTCGCTTCAAAAATATATATATATTCATATATAAGATTTGCACACATTTTCACGACTTTTCAAAAATGGCAGCTCAGGCCCACCTTGGGCCCTAGTAACTCAGTCGGCTATTTTTTTTTTTTTTTTGCGATAGTCTTGTATGATGAAGCAGGGCTTTGCTTTACCAAAAGACGTACACATTTGAAACTTGGAGGTACGAGGTTTCTGCCCGACAGTGACGATATTTTAGTGATTATGTTGCGAGGAAAGCGTTGAGATAATAGCCATTTTGGTTAGAACTGACTGAAAATAACTTTGTAGACCTACTTCAAGTTTAAAATGATACTAAATATTTATGTCCAAATAAATTCCAAATATTATCAAATGATCTTGCGGCACCCCTGGACTGCCGTCACGGCACCCCAGGGTGTCCCGTCACCCACTTTGAAAACCCCTGTTCTAAGGGATTGTAATATTATCTAGTCCTATAAGCCCAACCAAACTCTCTGTCATGGTCGTTCAGATTGGTTTAGGCTCTGAATTTTCAAACAGCAATGCTGGGGGGGGGGGGGGGGGGGGGGGGGTTGTAGTGGGACTGAGTTACTAGGGCCCAAGGTGGAGGGGCCCTAGTAACATCGCATCCCGCATCAAAAACTCATTCAAGTCGCCCAGGGACTCATTCATGTCATGGTCCTGGGGTCCCGGGGATGCGCCTCCATTGGAGTCCATGTTAAAATAATTTACTTCTTCTACTTAAGTTGCTATATTAGTTTAGATAGTTTAATTCGTTTTTTAATGTATTGTGTAAGATAAACACTGTAAAGATTTATTATCAGTTAAACCTGGAACAGCTAAAAACTATTTTCACTAGTGGTTCTCAAAGTTGGGTCCTGGGGTCCTTGAGGGAGTTCCAGGGGGTCCCCAGATAAATGATAGTTAGGAACCAAATAGAACTTTATGGGTCTGTAACTCGGTGAACAAATGGAACCAAATGGACCTGTTCCATTTGTACTCTAGTATTTTAACATTTAATATAAATTTGGGTCCCAATGATATAAATATAATTAAATGGGTGTCTGTAGCCTAGTGTATTTAGAAATCCTAGTTCTAAGTTCAAACATTAGCCAAATTGTAAAAGAAAAATAAGATATGGGCAAACATTTTGAAAATAGCCGATCTACAAGCTCACAGCGCTCGAAAACATTGTATTGAGGACTCATAAAAATTTTCTGGGACCCATTTGAATGACCCACCTGTGGGTCCAGGGACCCATTACATTGAAAACCTAGTAACATCACTGCTTTAGCTATTGAAAAATAGCAGATATACAAGCTCACATCGCGGCACCGAGTGCCGCACTGCGAGCTTGTAGATCTTTTTTGAAAAGTCGTGAAAATGTGTGCAAATCTTTCAATATATGTATTTTCTAAGCAAACATTTGTAACTCAAATTTTGCTTCCGGGGGGTCCCTGGAATTAAATATTTTGAGATGGGGGTCCCGTGGCCAAATACATATCATCTTGGCGGTCCTTGACATGAAAAAGTTTGAGCACCACTGACATGGAAACATAGGTTTCTTGCACACATTTTCACGATTTTTCAAAAATAGATCTACAAGCTTGCAGCGCGGCACTCGGTGCCGCGCTGTGAGCTTGCATATCTGCCATTTTTCAATAGTTAACATTCATGGGGGCCCCCGCAGTGAATCCTTGTACCCAGGGCCCAGAATTTGGTGTGATGCCCTTGTTACTGAGCAACCAGAGAGCACCCCGGGGTGCGCCCCAGCGTTCTCAGACCGTATTTCCAAATGCATCCAAAGATCAGAGAGAGCCAGTAAAAAGCACAGGAATTATTTAAGTTTCTATGGAAAAGCCAGGAGGGGCAGGAGGTAAGAAAGACGCAAATGTGGCCAGAGGGGGCAGAGTGGGACAGTTCTTGAATCCGTGGTTTTCACCGTTTGTCCTGATATGGCCTCAAGGTAACAGCTGTAAAAAAGTTCATTCATCTTCCTCCTTTGTACTGAGGCCCTCCACGGGGAAATCTCGCTATTTCTACGTCCCATTATTTCGACTGCGGCCGTCGGCAGGTTAGCTACTCACCAGCGTCTAGGTTACTGAGGTTAGGGGTTTGGGTTAGGTTTAGGCATAGAGGTTAACATTCACCAGCGTCGGCAGGTTAGCATTTCACCAGGTTATCATTCACCCGTGTCGAAAAACTGGGACGTAGGACAAATGTTATGTTGAAATATCGACACACTCCTGCCCTCCACTGCCTATCACTATATAATATATATATATATATATATATATATATATATATATATATAATATATATATATATAATATATATATACATACACACACACACACACACACACACACACACACACACACACACACACACACACACACACAGGGGGCGTCACAAGGGAGGGGGGGGGAGTAGGACTGAGTTACTAGGGCCCAAGGTGTAGGGGGCTTAATTATTTTATACTTTAGCTATTGAAAAAAAAAACAGATATACAAGCTCACAGCGTGGCACCGAGTGCCACGCTTGTAGAGCTGCTATTTTTGAAAAGTTGTGAAAATGTGTGCAAATCTTTGAATATATGTATTTTTTAAGCGAACATTTGTAACTCAAATTTGTAACTCTTCTGGGGGGGTCCCTGGAACTAAATATTTTGAGACGGGGGTCCGTGGCCAAATACATATCATTTTGGGGGGTCCTTGACATGAAAAGGTTTGAGCACCACTGACATAGAAACATAGGTTTTTTCAAAAAACCTTTTTCTATTTTTTTTTAAATAGCACTCTGTGCCGCGCTGCGAGCTTGTGGATCTGCTATTTTTCAATAGTTAAAGCACAAAATAACTCAGTGAATCCTTGTGCCCAGGGCCCAGAATTTGGTGCGACACCCCTGCACACACACACACACACACGGAGAGCTACAATGTCACGCTTTCACTGTTCACCGTCCTCGCAGGATAAAGGACAGGGATGTAAGCCCACTTCAAAGTGCTGTAGAAGGGGCTTTACACGCTGCTAATATGACCTGTGGCTACCGATTCAGCCGCTAGCTGCAATGCTAATCCTTCGTCTGTACCAGCAAGCAGCACTACCCGACTCTATACCATTCATCATGTCACACACACACACACACACACACACACACACACACACACACACACACACACACACACACACACACACACACACACACACACACACACACACACACACACACACACACACACACACACACACACACACACACACACACACACACACACACACACAAGTTACACTAGTAAGACGCTCAGGGGTGACATGCAACGCGCAAATTCTTGGCCATCTGGACAAATGATGTATATCGGACCAGTTACCCATATATGGAGACCCCTGGTACCCATATATATGGAGATCCATGTATTGTATAGTATATCCCTTTTATGCCCATACATGGAGATCACTGTCTGAACCAGCCACACAAATATGGCATTCCCATATGAAGTTAGATATGGGCTTAATATTGATGACATCAGGGATCTCCATGTATGGGCATAAAAAGCGATTGTGTTAGAGTGGTTCAAATGACATCACAACATACAATCCCTTTCATGCCCATACATGGAGATCCCTATCTGAACCAGCCACACAGATATGGGCCATGTCTTGGCCATCTTGGCCAGTGATGTAGTATATCGATGACATCAGGGATCTTCATATATGGGCATAAAAGGGATTCTGGGGGAATACCCATATGGACGTTTACATAGGTGATGTCACCTGTGAATCACCTGTGATGTCACAGAGATGTGTCCTTCGGTCGCAACAATTCCTCGTGTGAAAATGATGCTGAACCCTAAAACCTTCGCTACAATCTCCAGTGAGAGTCACTGTACTCACTAAGGTATGAAGCAAATTAAGATGTCACAGTGGAGCAAGAAGACAAATCAATCATCCCGCAGCGCACATAAAATGCCGTAACTCGGGCTAGGAGCGTCCGGGAGAGCCGGGGCCGGTACCTATTCGTCCGCCAAGGCAACGCGGACACCCCACCCCTCATTTCTCACATGGCCCTATTCTAGCGCCACCTTCAGGCCGATTTTTAAAACACATTTTTGGACACTGCTCCTACAGTTTTTGCCCTAAAATCACGAATATCACTACACAGCATGTCTACACTCATGTCATCAACATGGATCAGGAAGATTTTGGAAAAACAAATTTTTGCCCTATTTGTGGAGATAAGCCACCGACGGTCGCTTATCTCCCGATTAGGGAGTCTTACTGGTTTAATGTGAGCATGCAGTGCACTGTAGGCCATGCTGAGAAAGTCTTGGTAAACAAAAGAGACAAACTACTCAAGGTGTGCTGAATACACTGAACGGAAAGCTGAGAGTTTTGTTTTACTGCTGGTGGTACCACAAGTTCAAGCCAACATTATGATAAACAAAGTCCTACAGACAATGACAAAGTCTCTTTTCGTGACACGGTCTCTGTCCTCTGGTTTTGTATATTTTAGATAGAGAGAGTCGCTCCTGCATTTGAATACTAACCCATTTAGGCCTAGAATTATTGAATGCTTTAACCAGTGAAAAATAGCAGATATACAAGCTCACAGCGCGGCACCGAGTGCCGCGCTGCGAGCTTGTAGATCTGCTATTTTTGAAAAAGTCGTGAAAATGTGTGCAAATCTTTGAATATAATGTATTTTCAAAGCGAACGTTTGCAACTCAAATTTTGCTTCTGGGTGGTCCCTGGAACTAGATATTTTGAAATGGGGGTCCGTGGCCAAATACATATCATTTTGGGGGTCCTTCACATGAAAAGGTTTGAGCACCACTGACATAGTAGTCTCTCAAGAACAGACTAACTGAGCTCCAGTTAAGTGAAAAGGACCTTTTCTTTGACGATGGCTGGCCAGATTGCTGACATAGAAACATAGGTTTTTTCCAAAAATCTTAGAAGGATTCAAAAGACACTTATAGAATCGTGTCAAAATTCTAATTTTCACGATTTTTCAAAAATAGCAGATCTACAAGCTCGCAGCGCGGCACTCGGTGCCGTGCTGTGAGCTTGTATATCTGCTATTTTTTATATTTAAAGCATAAAATATTGCGTCATATTGTGTTCAGGCCTATATGGGTTTTAATAGAAATGTCCCAGACACAAACAGTCACAATCTGTTGGCTAACCTTCGCTCCCAACGAGACAACAGTGAGAACAGTGGTGGAGAGACGTGGGTGGATTTGTAAATATACATACAGTAGTCATTGGCGTCACACTGGGGGGGAAAGTGGGACTGAGTTACCAGGGTCCAAGCCAAGGTGGAGGGGCCTTAATTATGTTATACTTTAGCTATTGAAAAATAGCAGATATACAAGCTAGATCTGCTATTTTTTGAAAAGTAGTGAAATGTGTGCAAATCTTTAAATATATGTATTTGTGACTCAAATTTAGCTGGAACTAAATATTTTTTAAATGGGGGTCCGTGGCCAAATACATATCATTTTGGTGGTCCTTCACACGAAAAAGTTAAGAGCACCACTGACATAGAAACATGGGTTTTTCAAAGACTTGCGCACATTTTCCAAGATTTTTCAAAAATAGCAGATCTACAAGCTTGCAGCACGGCACTCGGTGCCGCGCTGTGAGCTTGTATATCTGCTACTTTTCAATAGTTAAAGCACAAAACAATGCGTAATAATGTGTTCCCAGTCTAAATGGGTTAAACCCCCTCCTCCCCCTATGAAGAGCATTCATGGGGGGCCCCGCAGTGAATCCTTGTACCCAGGGCCCAGAATTTGGTGTGACACCCCTGTACACAGTGGTGACGTTCTTTTGACCTCATCAAGCATCATCAATCAAACACGCATTTATTTCTACCTTGCATTGACCATCTGTCAGCTGTAAGCCCTCAAATAACCCGTGCAAATGCTAACGGCGCTTGGACATTATAAATGGCCCGCTGGCTCGGACGCAGCGTCTAAAACCACAGCTTTTAAAAAGTTGAAATTCAGTTCAAAAGACTATTGAGCCTTCTTATTTGTTGCGCATTAATACAGTATACAGAAGTCATTCTTTTGACCCCATTATCACCGAATGGTCGCTCTAGATATGGAAAATTGACAAACCCCCCCCCCCCCCCCCCCCCAGCATAAACTGGGTTTTTAAACAATTATAACACGTGTGCACATTTTAACCATTTGTTTATGTCCACATAAGAGAGAAATACACATGGACACAAATACTATTGGTGCAGCAAGAATACATTCACAAAATCATGGAATACATTATCATGATACAATGGGCATGTCACTCAGTAATCTATGGCTACAAGTAGCAGCGTCTCCGCCATATGTAGCGGCTGCCAATTATGGCAGACACAGCACAATACTTTGCCAGCCTTTTTTGCCTCCTTTTTGGGCATACCAAGTTGTTGAAACCCTCTAACGACCAGCCTGCGAGTATGTCCTAGGCCAATGGTTCTCAACCTTTTGATGGCCGCGACCCCCAAAATCATCATATTTTAACTGGGGATCCCCCCACCCTGACGAGCACTAAGAGTTGAGGCATTACATTTTGCATAACACGGTTCTATTGTGGAAAAAAAGCAGATCTACATGCTCACAACGCCTTGCAACGCAAAGCGTTGTGAGCATGTAGATCAGCTATTTTTCCCAATTTCTGCCTCTAATATTTGACAATTTGGCCAATGTTTAATTTGTCATTTTAGAGGTATTACAAAGTCCTTAAATAGTCTCTTGAGAAATGTGCATTTAACCTCTATACACGGGTCAGTGACGTGACGCCCCAAAAAATGTGTTTTTAAAAAAACTTTAAATTGCAGGCATAAAAGTTATTTACTTTTGTTCTACTCACTCTCAACCTTATGGAAATACATTTTGTTTTTAGATATTTTATTGGAATCAGACTTTATTCAGCAGTTTGTTGTACTTGTGCCTAAAATCGTCATATGGTGTGACATGAAAATAATTGTTCATAAAATGAAAATGGAGTACATCTTTCTTAAGTTACTCACTTTATCAAAGTCCTTTATCATAACTAACCAGTGATCCACTATAGTTTTTTGAAAATGTATTATATCTGTATATTTTTTTCATAATCGACACTCTGTGTGAGGCCCATGTTCATGATCTTACAACATATTTTAAATGTATTCTGTCAAAACTTTCTCTAAAATTACACAAATATTTGTGACTCTTCCTGATAATATTCTCTATGTAATCCATAAACATTTTTTTGGTTTAATCATTAATAAAGGTATGATTTCTCACTATTTGGAATGTCACACCAAATGATTTAGTGTCACACCGTATGATCATATCTTCATGTGTCAAAGCAAACTGTGTTTTAACCTACCTATTAGTGAGTACTGAACTTTACTGATTGATTAAACAATTACCCAGGATAACATGGCCTTAATATTTCTGAACAGGATATTATTGTAGGGCTTTAACATGGGATAAGAAAGAATTGTAGTAGTAGATGGATGATGAGGATGTGCACAGGAATGCTACGCACACCTAAGTCTTCTGCCGGCCCACGGCAGAAGGATCCTAAAGGGACAATAAGGCGCATAGCCACACTTGGAGCCAAGGCATTGAAGGCAACATTTTATTAACACCAATTAAGGCATGTTTTCACTACAGTTCCGGAATTTTTCCTGCAAAATAATTAGCATAATAATTTTCAACCTGCCGGGAGTTTTGTTTTTTGGGTGTTTTCACATGAGCAAAAATGCAGGCATTGCCATAAAATACATAGTTTTCACTAAAACCATTGTCACGGTATAAGTCCGTGTTGCCAGACTTTGCGAGAGAAATAAGCAACCAGGTGTACGAAAATAAGCCCAAAAAGTGATATTATCTAGGCCACAAGAGCACTTTAAAACTAAACGCATCGCCGCATCAGCTACTTGAAAAGTGATCTAGAAGCTTACAACAAATAAAACGCAACCAGAAACTATCAAATTATATATAAGCAACTTTACGGAAATCAAGCCCATAGTCGCTTATAAGTAGCAGGCATGGCAACACGCCATACAGTCTCACTGCTTGTTGAGCAGCCGTAACGGGTGCTTCGAGTCTTCGCTTCTGTCTTTCTTTTTCTCTCTCACCCGGCCTGAACGGTTCCTGAACCCTTCAAATGGATTTAACAAGTTACAAGACATATTCTTCATGCAAAAACACATAAGGTTCAGAAAGGATCGCTGCATGATGCAACGTGTTGCACTTGTGGGCTTGTAGATTATTAGCTGTGTTTTTTTTTTCTTCACGCGGCACCATAAACGATGGTTGACCAGAGAAAGAAAGAGACTTCTGCTGTGTTTGTCAATGCGATTCTAGCCTAAATAATTAATCCCCTATACAAGGTGAAGCTGTAGACCTACTTTATTTCTATATATTCCTTTACATTCAGGTCGTTTTCAATCCCAGATACAATGTTTTAAACTGTTAACTGGCTCCTTTCATGCACCTGGTTGTAAAAAAAACGGCAAATTCGCAGCATGCGTTTTCACTGGAGGGAAATGTGTATTGTCACGGTACTTTCAGCGAAAATTACTAGGTATTTTCACGTCACGTTTGGGGCACCAAAACTTCCGGCACACAAAATAGGTGGCCGTTTTCACATGGCGTGAATTTCAAAATTGCCGTAATTTTGGAAAAAACTTCCAGAAGTTTTGCTCTATGAAAACGGGGCTTTAGTGGAAACAGAACTCAGCATTCAGGTAAATTGCTTTTTTTCCGAAGTCTCCTGAACTTGAACACAGCATTTTGTGTTGAACAAATGTAATTAGGAATCATGACATTACACCACATCTCCACTAGCTAAAGAGTGCTGGGTTGCGCAACTCTGAAAATAGCTGATCTACAAGCTCTCGCAGCACAACGTGTTGAGAGCTTGTAGATCAGCTATTTTCGCTAGTTTTGTCTCGGGTCCTACCTTAACACTGTCCACTGTCCAGTCCAGTGAGTGAAAGTACAAAAGTATTAGATCAGATTAGATTATACATTTAGACTGTATTATTTGTACATCAGCCAGTCGTATTTGGTGAGGGTAGCAAACCGGCTGCCTTGTTGAGGTTCTGCTATGCCACAGACAACCTCCTGCTCTTCGTAGAAAATGCAGTCTCGCCCCTTTGGCTCCTCTCTCCTTGCTGGGTCATTGTTTAGTTTCTCCCTGTACTTTCTCGTTCTCTCAGCACTTGTCATTTTCCAGCTGACAAAAGAAAATGGAATGTATAGTTTAAGACAAAGAGAACATATTGTTTAGATTGAAACAATATGTTAAGGTTTCTGTGAAGGGGTTTCTGCTCTGTCTGATGAATTTGAAGTATCACTGAATGAAGCTAAATTACATTTTATGTAAAAATGTTTAAAACAAATGTTTAAATGTACAAAAGAAACATGGAACTTTGTTATTTGTTGTTATATCTGTAGTTAAATACAGTATAAATCATATGGTGTGACAGTCAAGTCATATGGTGTGACAAGCAGACATGTCACACCATATGATTAAGTGTCACACCATATTACTGTTTTCTCCATTTAGGTTTACCTTGAGGCTACTATGTACACATTAGCATGCTAACAGCATGCTAGCTATAACAAAGCAGCCTAGATCTACATGGAAATATGACCAAAACTTCAAATAACTTAAGCTTTTTTTAAAGAAAAGGTGTCACACCAAAAGACATCCAGAATGGTGAGTTTGTCAACGTTTCAACAAGATGGCATTTCATGAAAATGTTAAAATCATAACTCACCTCAGACACCTGTCTTGCAGTTGTGCTGGGAGTGCTGAATAGCCTTACAGAAGAAGGACCTCTCTAGCCAATAGGTGTCCAAATAATTGCCTGTTTAATTTTTCCAAACTAGTGTCACACCAAATGATTTTGGGTTCGGGGACAAAATGTTTTTGATCAGAAATGACTGAAAACATTATGCTTTGACTTTGAAAAGATATAGGCTCAAAATAGACATTTTTTTTAGCCTAAATTCATTTTCAAATGATTTTTAGCAATTCTTTTTCTTAGTTTTATTCAAGTTCCCACTTTGAGAAACAAGGTCAGGACAGTCACACCATATGAGTTTTGCCATGTTTGGTTGAAGATTCTGAAGAAATGAGGAATGAAATGTTTTAATCTTGAGTAAGTTCACATAAAGCTTAATGTCCTGCACAATATTCAGAAGGTTTTTGACAAATATATTTTTTATTTATACATGTTTGACACCGAGGACAGCGAAAACGTTACGTCACGTCACCCACCCACACTTAAACTTTGTCAGTTTGTTTACTGTTGAGTGAGAAAACAATGTTGCAAATTAACTCAATTACTGCCGGGCGCCGCTAGGTGCCGCTATAGTGCCAGCCATTCTCCCGTAGACATTCACTATCACATCCGGGTCCCCAGCCTGAGCTGGCTTGGCTTTACACTGGAATGAGTGCTATGCTAGCGAGCCGGAGGAAGTTAGCTTTCAGTTAGCAATCGGCTATGTAATTGTTTAGAAGACCGATCTAAAGTTATTCAGCCGCCAAAAAAACTTTTCTGCTGGCCTCGGAACACAATCCGGAGAAAATCGGCTGTAAAGATGTGTTTTTCTATTGGAGTGGGCGGCGTGGCGCGGCCTTTTTTTCCCATTACGGGCCATGTAAACAGAATCGGCGCCTTGTGCTTGGATGGAAAATTCGACCGGGGCTTCGTTGAGGCCTCCGATTATTTAATTCATTTTACTAAAGGAACCGAAAAATGTCGGTTCTAGCAATCCTTAATACGTCTTGCTGAAACAGCGTTTTTTTGGGGGGGCTCTAAACTTTTTTCTAAACCATTTTCAATGGAATAAATCATCGGGACAAGTAGAATGGCTCGTTGTGAAGCGGTGGAGGAGCCAGACCACCCACGTCGCTACTAGCAGCTCAGGGTAAGCGAAATAGATTAAAAAATTTGTATGGGAATGGAAAAAAGAACCGAAATTATTCGGTTCGGGCACTAAATGAGTTAAGTTAATCATCTGGGGACCCCCACAAATAATCCCGACCCACAGGTTGAGAACCACTGTCCTTATATACTAGTCTGTAACTAGACAAATAGTCTGCACCTATAACCCAGCTCCAAGATGGTATTTAGCAGTGGTTGGTATTTAATGACCTTGGTCAATACATGCTTCCTCTAGGCTAGGGTCAAAGGTGCAGGCCATCTCTAATACAGACACTTCCCTGGACTCTTCATCAACAACAACAACATCTGGTGTATTAACAGTCAAATATGTAAATATGTCTGGGTTATCACAGAGATGGAAGAAATGACACGGGAATGCGGTGCATGACACACACACACACACACACACACACACACACACACACACACACACACACACACACACACACACACACACACACACACACACACACACACACACACACACACACACACACACACACACACACACACACACACACACACACACACACACACACACACACACGCACGCGTTGAGCAGTCCTCATCTCTCCACTAACACCACCTTAGCATCTGCGGGTAGCTTGGTGTGGCCCGTCCTCCATATTTAGTGCCCTTAATTGCGGTTCATTGCAGTTCGGGGAGATTTGAACAGGTGTTGTTCCCGTCATCATTTGTCTAAATTGACTATGCGCTCACAACGCGAGGCGTTTGTCGCATGCATAATAGTCTCATATGCAGCTTAATGTTCATGGCAGGGGTGTCACAAGGGGGGGGGGGGGGGGGTGGACTGAGTTACTAGGGCCCAAGGTGGAAGGGTCTTAATTATTCTTTAATTTAGCTATTGAAAAATAGCAGATATACAAGCTCACAGCTTGCCGCTGCGAGCTTGTGTATCTGCTATTTTTTGAAAAGTCATGAAAATGTGTGCAAATCCTTGAATATAATGTATTATGTATTTGTAACTCAAGTTTTCGCTTCTTGGGGGTTCCTGGAACAAAATATTTTGAGATAGGGGTCCGTGGACAAATACATATCATTTTGGGAGTCCTTCACATTAAAAAGTTTGAGCACCACTGACATAGAAACATAGGTTTTTCTAAAAACCTTAGAAGGATTTGAAATATTCAAGAGCTGTGAGCTTGTATATCTGCTATTTTTCAATAGTTAAAGCACAAAATAATGCGTTCCCGGTCTAAATGGGTTAAACCCCCTCCCCCTATGAAGAACATATCATGGGGGGCCCGCAGTGAATCCTTCTTGTACCCGGGGCCCAGAATTTGGTGCGACACCCCTGGTCCATGGAAAGGAAAAAGCGCCAGCATTGATCACAACGTGCAGGCTCAAATGACTACCTGGTTTCTTGGAGGGGAGTTAAATGAGGCATGATCGGGCGCTGCAAAGATTGTGATTTGTTTAACTTAAGTTGACTCGCCTCTGCTGATTAAAAAATACATTGGAGCACAGTTCGCGTAGAATAGAAAAGCCTGTTTGAGGACGTTTGCAGTGGACCAGTTTGTTCTGAACCTCTTTAGTCAAGGAAGTCCCCCAATTTGCATTTGCAATTTGCATATCGTCGTTGTCGGGTGGAAACCTTGTATCTCCAAGTTTCAAATGTGTATGTTCTTTCGCAAAAGTAAAGCCCGGCTTAATCATACAAGGCCGTCGCACAAAAGTAGTGAAAACAGCTGTGCTAGTACATCGGCTGTTTTCACTAGTTTAGATCGTTTTTAAAATGATAAATGCAAAACCGACGGTTTTGGACATAGGCCTACAAGGTTTTCACCCGACAACGACAATAACGACAATAAGCATAAGGCCATGGAACCCCATGCATGCATTATTATCACTGGGACTACACAGCAACACCCTCAGCGTTTATTTAACTTGGAAGTAGAAGAGGTCTTCAGGTAGGTCCAAAATTACTTGAAGCATCAATTATTGATTATCGATTATGTCAAGTTGCTGCATTGAATTGAATTGAACTGAATAGCGATGCATTGCTGAACCGATTATTTTTTACACCACTAATGTGCAGGAGTCTACTTTCATTTTCCCATGTAAATACTTTACTTAAAGGGCGCAATGACTGTTTATATAATGTATTACAATGACAACTATAATACAATGATCTTGTGTGTCGAGCATGTTATCAAGTATCTACTTTACCTTATAAGTCATTATAAAATGCTTCATGACTAGTTATGATTATTGTTGTAAAGCATTATGAATAGGGATGGAGCCTTAAACAAGAGTAGCTCGATAACCCGATAACAGTTTTATTGAGTATGCCATGTTTAAACAATCAAGACAAGAGGCAGTCAATAGATTATTACAGTACTATCCATAATATAAAGCCATTTAACACTTATTGCACACTAATGAATGATTGTTTTAATGATATTTAAAGATATTTGTTACTTTTGTCAATATTGTCATCTCCACAGATGGTGGTCAGCCACAAACTCAGTCGCAACAACTGGCCAATAAAAAAAGATACCAGTTCTGTTCAGAATTTGTCGTCTCATATCTTTCTGCAAAATATTAGAAAGCGCTCAATAGCGGGCTTGATAAAAGCCCGGCTCAATAAGCAGGATCGTTAAGGTGCTCATAATCAATAAAAAATAACGTGCTCCATCCCTAATTATGAATATATTCATGGCTGCTTATATAACTACAACTATAGTTTTATAATCCGATAATGCCTTTTAACACCTTCTAAGCCACGGGGAGCCCCTTAATGTTAAAACCGTACTATATCGCACATCCCCCCAGGGACTCTCAACCGGAATAAAAGCTTTTGATCCGAAAATCGGCGATCGTCTAACCTTCCCTAGTCACCACTCGTGCACTGATAGCTCATGCAGACCGTGCATGAAGCAGAGGTGACGTCAGCGCCTCTCCTTCTCCAAGGCTACTCCCAGCCATCCGTTGGCTGTCTGCACACTCGAGCTCCTACAGCAGCCATGCTTGGGGCTATGCTAGCGAAACTTTTCAGTTCTGTTCTTCAGTCACACATGGACTATTTGCGGGGACATTTACGTGAAAGGATCGCGCACGCGAAACGCACGGGGACATCGACGATCGGCCAAAACCCCCATTCTATCCCAACGGAAATCGAGAAAATCATGGTGAGTTACTGGCCTGGGGAAAAAAGAAAAAGAAAAAACAGCGGCGCTGTTCAAGATGGAGGGGCTGCGGGGTCATGTTTATAAACATAATATTATGTCTCAGATCACAATACAATAATAGAAATGTCACGGCTAATCTACCAACCACCATTCTATTTCGGACGTCAAGGTGTTAAGTAACACATGTTTTTAATGCATTATTGATGATTTACTCAATAATGCATTAAAACTCATTCAGAACGGGTACACATTATTGTGTATTATTATTTTATGCTTTAACTACTGAAAAATAGCAGCTATACAAGGGTGCCGCGCTGCGAGCTTGTAGATCTGCCATTTTTAAAAAATCGTTCAAATTTGAATTTTGACCCGATTCTATAAGTGTCTTTTGAATCCTCCTAAGGTTTTTTGAAAAACCTATGTTTCTATGTCAGCAATCTGGCCAGCCATCGTCAAAGAAAAGGTCCTTTTCACTTAACTGGAGCTCAGTTAGTCTGTTCTTGAGAGACCACTAGGTCAGTGGTTTTCATGTGATATGTATTTGGCCACGGACCCCCATCTCAAAATATTTAGTTCCAGGGACCACCCAGAAGCAAAATTTGAGTTACAAAAGTTTGCTTTAAAAAAATACATATATTCAAAGATTTGCACACATTTTCACGACTTTTTCAAAAATAGCAGATCTACAAGCTCGCAGCGAGGCACCGAGTGCCGCGCTGCGAGCTTGTATATCTGCGAGCTTGTATCTGTGAGCTTGTATATATCTGCTATTTTTCTATAGTTAAAGCATTCAATAATCCCAGGACTTAAATGGGTTAATTTGTCATAAGACTAGAGGCAATAGACCGTTTGTCAGCCTTCTGATTGGTCCCTGAGACTCCCTGACTGGCCAACCAGAAAAAAACATTCACTTTTTGCTATCGGGGGTGGAGTTTGTGCAGTGGAGAATATTGAATGTGGCTTTCAACAACTGTCCGCAGTGCGCGACACGGAGATCGGCCGGCACGGTGATAGCGACGGCAAGCGTCAAGCGATCTCGCTCATCATAACGAATAAGCTTCAACAAACTAGTTCACATGTACCTTATCAATGGTCTAAGAGTCACGATTGGGTACATATAATTTAAAGGGGCAGAATTACGAAAAGCCAGCCTATTATGTGAGGAGAAACATTCTCTCTGTCCTCTTCCTAGTACCCAAGATGCAATGCGCTTCTCTTTCTATCTCTGATCCAGAGGATTAAACTAATTAAAACATTTATTTTTCGGGGGAAAACCCCTGTTTTGCAATGTAACTACTGTACCTTTGTCTTCCCTTTTTATTAATATCACCTAGGTGTTTTTCCTTTGGTACTTTATATAGCTGTAATGAGGCTATGAAGGGGAAAAAAAATCCCATCCACTTCCACTATAAAAACAATCTGCCCAGGGTTAATGTCCCATCATAGTAACAGGGCAGAATGGGGCGGGATTTGCAAAAGGGTTTATTGTAAGTGCTCCAACCTTGAACAGCACTTCAGTGCTTTTTACAACACGTATAACATCATGTGCCCACCCCAAGTACAGTATAGCAGCTGATACAGGCCCTGCCTGGGTGGGCAGCAAACAATTATGGAAAGAACAGTCTCTGTTGGCGAGACATCAACTGAGGCAACTTACTAGATGGCAACGATCTTAGCTCCATATAAAGATCCTTTCACAGATGCAGTGCCTTTTGGCTTCCGGCTGGAATAATATACTGTGACTTTCACCAAATAAGGAGGCAGAAATAAAGCAAATGAATGCACTGCAGCCCCCAGATTCCACATTAATGAGGAGGATTGAGGTAATTGGGAGGGATATTAAGGAACACAATGATTGTGGTATTTGCAGCCTATCCATGCTACAGCATTCAGGGCTGTCACACCAAGTTCTGGGCCAGGGGTACAAGGATTCGCTCACATTTTGTGCTTTAACTATTGAAAAATAGCAGATATACAAGCTCTCAGCGCGGCACCGAGTGCCGCGCTGCGAGCTTGTAGATCTGCTATTTTTGAAAAATCTTTAAAATTTGAATATTTCAAATCCTTCTAAGGTTTTTTGGGGGAAAAAACGATATTTTTAAGTCAGTTGTGCTCAAACTTTTTCATGTTAACTCAGCGAGTGCCCACGCGTCAAACTCTTTGATGTCGCTGGAGGCCCACGACGCGTTCGCCGCGTTTGTATTTACAGTAACAACATTAAATCTCACCGTAAGGTCGGAGCTACGCCTGGATGTTGCCCAATCACCGCGGGTTGTTTCCATTGGATGCTGAGAGCATCGTGCGGCCGTTTAATGCATTTCCCCATCTTTAAAGCCCTTTATCTCTGATGTTTGTTTTTATGGCTAAAACTCCGGGCGTGGCTGGAAACATGACCAAATTAGATCGGCAATCAATAGCTAAATACTACACTGGCCCATACTAGGTGGAAGAACAAAACTTCCTGACTACGGTCATGTGACCAAGTGACGTCATTACGCATGCACTGACGCAGCAGGGCCGTGTGCAATAGAATGGTGGTGGACCTGGGCAGCCAGAGGGGATAACTCTGGCGCCATCTAGGGGCAGCCAATGTGTTAAGGACCCCCCAAAATGATATTTATTTGGCCACGGACCCCCATCTCAAAACATTTAGTTCCAGGGACCACCCAGAAGCAAGATTTGAGTCACAAACGTTCGCTTGAAAAAATACATAATGTTTAAAGATACACAACATTTTCACGACTTTTTCAAAAATAGCTAAAGTATAACATAATTAAAGCCCCTCCACCGATGGCCCTGTAGTAACACAGTCCCACTCCCCCCTCCCTTGTGACACCCCTGACAGCATTGCACTGGATGAGCCTGCGGCAGTGGCTCAGAAGGCTGGAGCAGCCATCTGGGACCTAGTTACGTCCCTGGCTCTTCCTGGCATCATGTCCAGGTGTCCTTGAGCAAGACTGCAGCCCCTACACTGCTACTAGGGGTGTAACGATATAGTAACTGTATCGAAATATGTTTTTTTTTTATATATTCTTTTTATTAGGGGCACAAGTTTGTATACAAAAACAAAACGAAACAAACAGACAAACTAACAAAAAACAAAACAAAAAAATACAGTAATGTTATCGCAACAACAACATCAACCTCAGCAAATGCTCATCAGTTCATGTCAAACAGTAGCCCCAGTTCTCAGCTGGGAAAACAGTGGGGACCATAGGTCCTGGAACACCCGTTCTCTGTTATGCTTTTCAAAAGTCAGTTTCTCCAGTGGTAGTAATTGAGCTAGTTGCTCCTGGAACATCCCAAAGGTGGGTGAAAATTCATCCTTCCAAAACAAGAGAATACATTTTTTTGCAAAATACGTTATGGTGATTAACAGTCTATATATATATATCTTTTTATCGAAATATCGTTTTTAACTTAAAAAAATCAAAGTCTATCGAAATGAAAACAGCTAAAATCGAATCGTATCGTTTTATATTGTATCGTATCGAATCGGCAGTGCAAAGAATCGATTGTATCGATACTACCTACTTGTGCATTGTATTTAGCATTTTTAAGAAGAAAAAATGAAAAGGAGGGGTTTAATTACTTTTCCTTTCCATATAGCCACACCGGTCTATCGATAAATGTGTGTAATCTCTGGGTTCATGTCAAGGTGCAGGTATTTGCCAGATAATCACTGTGTTTACTTATTCATATTCCTAATAATACATGTTTCCCTTAAAAAAACTGCACTATCCACACCTTTCACACAGATTTAATTTCTTTGCTAAATAGTTACTATATCGATTTTAAACAATTAAATCGAATCGTATCGTATCGCCATGAATGAACCCATATCGTCCATGTATCGTATCGCCAAACATGTATCGTGATATGTATCCTAACTGCTACCAATGAGCAGGCTGGTCGCCTTGCAAGGCTGCCTCCACCGTCGCTGTGTGAACGGGTGAATGGAATGTAGTGCACAGCACACCGTAAAGCACGCTGGATAAAGGTGCTATGGTGATGCTGAGCTGCCAGGCTCAAAACATCACCTTGGTGGTACTGGTAATTGAAATTAAAAAACACCTTTGGGCGCTCGGGTGGTGCAGTGTGTGGTAACACTTTATATTTACTGTAGGTCCCTTAAAGGGCCTAAAACCATGAATTTTCATTTTTCCAATATTTATGTATTTTCTTGGTGTCCCACCAGCAACTTCTATCCTCACAAAGTCTACTTAAAATTAATTTGGTTTGATCTTTCCGGCAAATTGTAGACCTTTGAGTACTACAACATGACGTGTTGTGGTTTCCGCTCCAGACCGGTTACAACCCCGAAAAGTGAAGTGATCCCAGACTAGATGGGTCTAGTGGTCCGAGGGCTGTAAGTCCGGTCAAATAAACTGTAACAAATCCTTCATTTCACACTCAGGACTTAGTGTCTATTACAGACCTCAATACATTACTCTATGGCTTAAATCACTTTTTTAAACAGCCAAGCTATTTTCAGAGGACAAGTAGGAAATAAAACAAACTTCCAGTAGTAGTAGCTGCTTGTACGCATAGTTTGTGTTCTGTGAGGAGGTGGTCTAGGAGCAGGGACGTGCAGAGAATGTTAGAGAGGCAGGGGCTGAAACTTCCAAAAGGGCCTTTTGGTGGAAGCACCGAAAATAGCAGACCTCCAAGCTCACAACGCGCCGTGAGCTTGGAGGACGGCTATTTTCGGTGTGTGATACCACACTGAACTAAGCATAATCAGGTCAATACTGGAGATGTGGCGTAAAGGCATGGATTTCTACACAGAGGGGGCAATTCTTTCAACATAAGATGCTGCATTCAAGTTCAGGAGAGTTTTTGGACAAGGCAATTCTCTTGAATGCTGCATTTCTTTCACCATAGTGAAAACTGCATTTATGGTCTGGAAAGGGCACTTTTTACAGACAGATAAAGGGGCAGGGGCTCAAGCCCCCTTTGATGTGTGCACATGCCTGTCTAGGATGACAATATACAGTACTGTACTAGAAGAGCTTGCTATAAAAATGTGCGCACACACAACCACACATAAGCACGCGCGTGTGCGCGCCAATGTCCACCCACTTACCCAGAGTGCACTGGGAACTCGTCCAACAACATACAGACAAGCAGTATAATAGACGGCTCACTGCTTAGGAAATAATAGTTACGGATGTTACATTGTAATAATGCACAGCAGCCTAGAGTGAAAAATATCTGTTCAACATTTGATATCCAGTGTCTGGTTGGCCTCTAAAGGGCTACCATCTCTGCCTCTCCTCCTTCCCTTCTCACTCTTTTGTGCAGTCAAAGAGATTGGTTTCTATGGCAATGGAAGAGCAAGTTTGGCAACCACATACACCACCTCAGCTCACAAAGAAGCCATGGCCTGTTCACACACCCACACTGCTCGAATCAATGATCCACGATTAGGGTTCGATTTTTGGGGAAAAAAAGCCCTTTATACTTTTTTGTCCGAAAAACAGTGAACATCTCTGATCTACAGGCTAACAATACGCTGCAATGTGACACATTGTGAGCTTGTAGATCAGCTATATTCATTTTTTTTTTTTTCTTTCCCACAGGTTTTCTTTTAAATGTTTTTTTTTTATTTTTTTATTATTAAATTGCTTAATTGTGATCTTATCAAACACATACAATATTAGATGTTCTACATTTCCCAAAAAGAAATGCATATCGTCACTGTCGGGCAGAAACCTAGAATCTCCTAGTTTCAATTTGTACATTTTTTCGCAAAGTAAAGCCCTGCTTCATAATACAAGGCTGTCGCACCAAAGTAGTGAAAACAGCCGATCTACAAGCACACAACGCCTCGTACTAGATTGGCTGTTTTCACTAGTTTAAATCATTTTAAAAATGATAAATACAAAACAAATGGTTTTGGACATACAAGGTTTCCACCCAACAACGACGATATATTTAATTCAGTCTGGCCAGAAACAGAGCTAAAATGTACTGTATCCCCACTGACCATGAAAATGAATGATCGGGGGAGGGGATCAAAAGCACAGCCCCTCAGCAAATCGAACTCCGGATCAGGAGCAGGATTCAACAAAACATCAGAGAGGAAACTGCAGAGTGGCAAGTGCCTTGTTGAAGATGCCCTCAGGTTTGTGAGGGAGTGATTGGGGAGTGGATGCCCACTGCTCAGGGGTGTCGCACCAAATTCTGGGCCCTGGGCACAAGGATTCACTCACATTTTGTGCTTTAACTATTGAAAAAATCAAACCTCGGTTCGAAGTGAAGCAGTGAATTTTTATTCTATGTATTCTAGAGCTATGACAAAAATCGGTGTTCTAGATCTATGCATTCTGTGTTCTAGATCTATACCTTATATGTGCTTTAGTTCTATATTTTTATGAATTCCGAATGAATGAATGATTTTGTCCGGAGGGCCAAATTGTCATGTGAAGCTTGACCAATCCTCAATTCTGCATGCACGGGACATGTACGGGACAGACAAAGCCATTCCTTGAGAATCTATGGGAATCCTCAAAAAAACATGTACGGGACAGACAAAGCCACTCCTTGGAAGCGGCTTTCACCGCTTCAAAAATGTTGTGCGGAGTCTGAATATTTCAAATCCTTCTAATTTTTTTTTTAAAAACCTATGTTTCTATGTCAGTGGTGCTCAAACCTTTTCATGTGAAGGACCGCCAACATGATATGTATTTTGCCACGGACCCCCCATCTCAAAATATTTTGTTCCAGGGACCCACCCAGAAGCAAAATTTGAGTTACACATTTTTGCTTTAAAAAAACATTATATTCAAAGATTTCCACACATTTTCACGACTTTTAAAAAATAGCAGATCTACAAGCTCGTAGCGCGGCACTCGGTGCCGCGCTGTGAGCTTGTATATCTGCTATTTTTCATTAGCTAAAGTATAAAATATTTAGGGCCCCTCCACCTTGGGCACTGGTAGTAGTAGTAGTCCCACTGATATACCAGTGCCATGTGTGATGTCATCAAGTTGTACTTTACAATACAAACCCCAAAATCAATCCTCCAGTTCTAGGCAACACAGAAGGGGGGGAACTTTTTTTCTATTTCCACACAACTCCTCTAGGGTATATTAATGACATAGTTCAATATTGAAAATGGGTGGTCTTCCCCCATCACAATTGGGTTTGTGGGGTGGAGGGAGCTTAGGGGGTGGTAAGCCTTCGCCAGGGGGGCTAAAGCAGGGGTTTTCAAAGTGGGTGACGGGGCACCCTGGGGTGCCGTGACGGCAGTCCAGGGGTGCCGCGAGATAATTTGATAATATTTGGAATTTATTTGGACACAAATATTTGGTATCATTTTAAACTTGAAGTACAAAGTTATTTTCAGTCAGTTCTAACCAAAATGGCTGTTATCTCAACATTTTCCTCGCAACATAATCACTAAAATATCGTCACTGTCGGGCAGAAACCTCGTATCTCCAAGTTTCAAATGTGTACGTCTTTTGGTAAAGCAAAGCCCTGCTTCATCACACAAGACTGTCCCACAAAACTAGTGAAAACAGCCGATCTACAAGCTTGTAGATCTGCTGTTTTCACTAGTTTAGTACATTTTATAGATGATAAATACAAAACGAACGGTTTTGGACAAATAAGGTTTCCATCCGACAACGACGATATGTTATAAATATAAGGTGCTGGGAGTGAAAATTATAATGTAGGGGTGCCTCGGATTAAAACAATATTCATGGGGTGCCCTGAGACAAAAAAGTTTGGGAACCCCTGGGCTAAAGCCCCCTTTAGCTCCCCCCTGGAGCCGCCTCTACTACTGTACAATGAAATTTAGAAGTCACCAGACATCTAAATTCCACACAGGCGGAGAGGAGATATCCGATTGTCTGGCAACACAAGACTAGGATAAGGGGAGAAATGCACAGCAGTGTTGGAGAGGTTCTGACTATGGTTAAATGGTAAATGGTGCATTTATATAGCGCTTTTATCCAAAGCACTTTACAGAGATTGTGCATTACATTCACCCATTCACGCACACATTCATACACCAGTGGCGGAGGAAACCATGCAAGGCATCAACCTGCTCACCGGGAGCAATTAGGGGTTCAGAGTCTTGCCCAAGGACCCTTCGACATTAACTCAGGGGGAGACCGGATTCGAACTGGGAACCCTTCGGGAACCCTTTGTGCTCTAATAACGGTTTCTCTACCCCTGAGCTATGCCGCCCTAAGATACAATGTGAATGAAAGCAGCCGTTTTCTTCTGGGAATTGAAGAAGACCTGTCATGTGAAATCATCTGTAGCTTCTATTCAAATAATGCTTTTTTTGTATCACGGATATGGGTGTTTGACTGATTTCCTTCACACTTGATTTCACAATTTGCCAACAAACAAATAACATCCACAAAAACATAATACTGAAGGATGCAGATAACCTGCTGCCAGGGGCGTCAATTGGGTATGGCAGGGGTATGCAGCTGCCATACCCTGGGTCCAGGGGGGAAAATAAAAGTTACTTTTAAATATAAATACATGAATGTATCTTTGTCTATCTGTGCTGGTTATTGTGTTGTTAAATTACAGTAAAATAACTACAAATGCTACATTTTACAAAATGGTCACTTTAACAAGGTATTATGGTAACCCTTTACTTTCCGGTACAGTAATTACATGGTAGTTACCACGTAATTACAAGGTAATTACTTGGTAATTACAATGTATTTTACATAGTAATTACCTGGTGTTACCTGGTAATTCCCTTATTTACTGAGTAATAACTAGGTAATTACAAGGTAATTACAATGTATTTTACATAGTAATTACCTGGTGTTACCTGGTAATTCCCAGATACATTCCTGAGAACTACCAGGTAATTACTAGGTAATTTAAAGCATGTATACCTGGTAATTCCATAGTAACTACCTGGTAATACACTTAGCAATTACTTAGTTTATTACCCGGTAGTTCCCTGGTATTTTCTTAGATACTACAAGGTAATTATTAGGTAATTATAAGTATTTTATTATGTATTTAGCATGTAATTATAGTGTAACTACCTGGTAATACACTTAGCAATTACTAGGTTTATTACCCGGTAGTTACCTGGTATTTTCTTGTATACTACAAGGTAATTATTAGGTAATTATAAGTATTTTATTATGTATTTAGCATGTAATTATAGTGTAACTACCTGGTAATACACATAGTAATTACAAGGTATATTGCCTGGTATTTACCAGGTATTTTCTTTGATACTACCAGGAATTTATGAGTAGTTGCTTATGCAATTACTATATAATTACATGGTAACTACCATGTAATATACCTATTAATGTCTAGGTAATTCCTACAGTATGTATTTTCTTACCTGGTAATTACTCAGTATTAACCCAATAACTACAAAAAGTATTTACAGGGAAATTACCCAGTAGTTACTGTTGGTTTGTACTGTAAAGTAAAGCGTGATCAATTCCATGACCTTACCTGGTAATTACTAAGTGTTTACCCTGTAACCAGAATAATTATGTGCCTTGCATTTAGCCAGTGTAAGTGCAACTACTGAAAAATAAGTACTTTTTTTTTGGGACCAAATGGCATCATGGCCATGGGTGGATAAAATAACCAGGCCTCAAAAATGACCAGTGTCGTTCATTTGTGTTCAGTGCATGCTTCTCCGGTGTCCGTGAGTCTGCTTCTCCCCTGGACAGCACACTGCATCTGAAATCCAGTTCCCACCCCAAGCACCAGCAAGCAACCCCACCATAACCAAGGCATGATACAACACAAATATAAATTCATTGCATTAACACATCCTCAACCACCACCAACCTTGACATAACACGCAAAAAAACAGGTGAGCTGGCAAAGAGATTTCTTTATAAAATGCTGTAATGCTTTTCAATAAACAAACAAAAAGAAAATCACATGTTCGACAGTGCAATACTATAAAAAAAATATTTACAAGAAGTACACAAAATGACAGTTGATTCTTCACACATTGGTTGCCAACCCCGAGTTCCCCGAGTTTATAATGGTACCCCCCCAATTGCCAACCCCGAGTTCCCCGACCAAAAAAGAAAAAAACATTTTTGGACCTCTAGAAATGTATTAGGCATGATCGCGATTTTGCATGTTTAACCCCCATACAACCCCCATACAACTCAGGTAGCAGACCTCCAAGCTCACAACAGTGTACAACATAATGGCTGCTATCTCATGAATGCCTGAACGGATTTCCAATCGGATTCTTTTGTTTGAAAGCTGGGAGCATTGTGCACACACATGGTGCATGATCTAGGCATGGGCGTGCATGATCCGTGCACTATGAATTACATGGAGTCTATGGAGACCTTGGCAACTTGGACCCTCAAGAGATTTTTTTTTTTAAGGCAACAAATGTGTTCATATACATATGAGTCGAACCGCTGAGATAATTTTAACACAGTTCTTATATGAAATATATGAAAAGGGTCTAGGGGAATTCAGAATGGGGGAAGAAAATGACGAACCAGCTAGGATGGGTAAATTACGTCACGTTTTACTGTTCTAAGGTTTAAGGCGCTTTCCCACTGCGCCCGATAACGATAGTTTTCAATTGAAGTGGATGGCAGCGTCCACAACACAACGATATAGCCGTCATAATTGACGTGAACGCCATCGCCGACATGTCGCTATCGTTATCGGGCGCAGTGGGAAAGGGCCATTACACTTGGTAACATGCTCTGACATCCTTGAACAATCGTCCAAGAATGCCCTCCCTGTGTTCCCTCCCCAGCCAGTAATGCCACTCGATGAACCGTAGGTTCATCTTCAGTGCCTTCTCAGTGAGGTTCCCCCTGTACCTATAGATGTCTTCCTTGCAACTATTTTAGAGTATAAACTAATTTGAGTAAACTAGTCTGTATCTATTTTGTTTCTATGTTCAAATATCCTGAGTTAACTCTTTTTCCTTTTCTTTCCTTCCACAGGTAAAAACCCAAACCAAGAATGGATGATCACAGGTAGAGGTAAGTATCAAAAATCAAAATAGAACAATGAATTTCAATTACTTGGAATGTAATGAAAATAATAAAATACAAAAATAAATGTACTTCAATGCTCAATGTTCAATTCAAAATCAAATGTCCTCTTATTCAAAAATCAAATATATCTAATATGGCTCAGTCTTTTTCAGTTAGATCCAAAAAGAAAAATATGACACTTTAATACTGTCCTTTTTCAGCTCAGTGTGTCTAAATCCGAAGGCACTTTGACTCAGTGCTTAAGTTGTGCCTTAATACTGTAAGTTCAGTCCAACAAATAAAATAAAACTGGTGTCTCAATTATCTCAGTCCAAAAAATGAAATAAAGTAATCCGTTCGAAATTGTACTCCGATACTCCTACCAGTCTGGCAGTGAGTGACTCTGTTGGTTGGTTGTGCAAAGTGGACCCTTTGCACTGCTTGTAGATCAGCTATCTAATGTCCGTGGGCCTCCTCGCTCGCCATCCTGTATCTCCAGGAAATATCATGGGGTGTTTCCCAGCAAGGGAAAAAACCTGACCTGTACAACAGGCCATAAAGAAAATAACATCACTATAAGTAACTCAAATCAAAACATCAAAGTGTTTCAGGCACTGTGTGACTGTGGGCCAATTAACACTAGCTGCAGTAGACAACTAGACCCAAATTGATGGCTGATTGCTGTCAGCTGGCTGCCCAGCTCAGTTACTCTGATTACATAAATCCGTTTTTTACCATGGATAAATCTTCACATTTAACACCAGAAACATGCACAATACCCTTGTATTCCTTAAATAATGCAAAACGTTTTCATTACAAGTGCAAAAACAATGATTTAGTGCAATTATTCTGTTTTCAACTCACAAACAAACAGCTTCTTCCTGTACAAGGGCTGCTCCCAGGTTTGACCAAACGTTCCCTCAAAAGGTGGCTTTCTTGTCACACTTTTAGGCTTGTAATCAAACAGTTTCTGGTAGTTTTCTTATCATAAATCAATCCACTTTTCAGTTCAGTTCTGACGTTCACTCCTCCTTCTCTCTCTCTCCTCTCCAGGTAATGACAGGCTGCACACACACTCTGCCCTTAAAGGGGAAGTACGTCATCTGCCACTTAAAGGCATATGTTGTGTTTTCTGTACATGTACAGTTTTAAAGTAGCTTCTTAACATAATAAAACCATTCCCATTTTAAACCAACGTATGAATTCTGTATTTATTAATCACTTGAGTGTCTTAATGAATTATTCATGCATTTAAAATGGGTATGTACAGAATATATACAGAAAATGAATAAATATGAACAGTTCATTAAAATGCATGAATAATTCATTAAGACACTCAAGTGATTAATAAATACAGAATTCATACGTTGGTTTAAAATGGGAATGGTTTTATTATGTTAAGAAGCTACTTTAAAACTGTACATGTACAGAAAACACAACATATGCCTTTAAGTGGCAGATGACGTACTTCCCCTTTAGGGCAGAGTGTGTGTGCAGCCTGTCATTACCTGGAGAGGAGAGAGAGAGAAGGAGGAGTGAACGTCAGAACTGAACTGAAAAGTGAATTGATTTATGATAAGAAAACTACCAGAGTTTGATTACAAGCCTAAAAGTGTGACAAGAAAGCCACCTTTTGAGGGAACGTTTGGTCAAACCTGGGAGCAGCCCTTGTACAGGAAGAAGCTGTTTGTTTGTGTTTGTACAGCCAATTGTTTTGGTGAGTTGAAAACGGAATAATTGCACTAAATCATTGTTTTTGCACTTGTAATGAAAACGTTTTGCATTATTTAAGGAATACAAGGGTATTGTGCATGTTTCTGGTGTTAAATGTGAAGATTTATCCATGGTAAAAAACGGATTTATGTAATCAGAGTAACTGAGCTGGGCAGCCAGCTGACAGCAATCAGCCATCAATTTGGGTCTAGTTGTCTACTGCAGCTAGTGTTAATTGGCCCACAGTCACACAGTGCCTGAAACACTTTGATGTTTTGATTTGAGTTACTTATAGTGATGTTATTTTCTTTATGGCCTGTTGTACAGGTCAGGTTTTTTCCCTTGCTGGGAAACACCCCATGATATTTCCTGGAGATACAGGATGGCGAGCGAGGAGGCCCACGGACATTAGATAGCTGATCTACAAGCAGTGCAAAGGGTCCACTTTGCACAACCAACCAACAGAGTCACTCACTGCCAGACTGGTAGGAGTATCGGAGTACAATTTCGAACGGATTACTTTATTTCATTTTTTGGACTGAGATAATTGAGACACCAGTTTTATTTTATTTGTTGGACTGAACTTACAGTATTAAGGCACAACTTAAGCACTGAGTCAAAGTGCCTTCGGATTTAGACACACTGAGCTGAAAAAGGACAGTATTAAAGTGTCATATTTTTCTTTTTGGATCTAACTGAAAAAGACTGAGCCATATTAGATATATTTGATTTTTGAATGAGAGGATATTTGATTTTGAATTGAACATTGAGCATTGAAGTACATTTATTTTTGTATTTTATTATTTTCATTACATTCCAAGTAATTGAAATTCATTGTTCTATTTTGATTTTTGATACTTACCTCTACCTGTGATCATCCATTCTTGGTTTGGGTTTTTACCTGTGGAAGGAAAGAAAAGGAAAAAGAGTTAACTCAGGATATTTGAACATAGAAACAAAATAGATACAGACTAGTTTACTCAAATTAGTTTATACTCTAAAATAGTTGCAAGGAAGACATCTATAGGTACAGGGGGAACCTCACTGAGAAGGCACTGAAGATGAACCTACGGTTCATCGAGTGGCATTACTGGCTGGGGAGGGAACACAGGGAGGGCATTCTTGGACGATTGTTCAAGGATGTCAGAGCATGTTACCAAGTGTAATGGCCCTTTCCCACTGCGCCCGATAACGATAGCGACATGTCGGCGATGGCGTTCACGTCAATTATGACGGCTATATCGTTGTGTTGTGGACGCTGCCATCCACTTCAATTGAAAACTATCGTTATCGGGCGCAGTGGGAAAGCGCCTTAAACCTTAGAACAGTAAAACGTGACGTAATTTACCCATCCTAGCTGGTTCGTCATTTTCTTCCCCCATTCTGAATTCCCCTAGACCCTTTTCATATATTTCATATAAGAACTGTGTTAAAATTATCTCAGCGGTTCGACTCATATGTATATGAACACATTTGTTGCCTTAAAAAAAAAATCTCTTGAGGGTCCAAGTTGCCAAGGTCTCCATAGACTCCATGTAATTCATAGTGCACGGATCATGCACGCCCATGCCTAGATCATGCACCATGTGTGTGCACAATGCTCCCAGCTTTCAAACAAAAGAATCCGATTGGAAATCCGTTCAGGCATTCATGAGATAGCAGCCATTATGTTTTACATTGTTGTGAGCTTGGAGGTCTGCTACCTGAGTTGTATGGGGGTTGTATGGGGGTTAAACATGCAAAATCGCGATCATGCCTAATACATTTCTAGAGGCCCAAAAATGTTTTTTTCTTTTTTGGTCGGGGAACTCGGGGTTGGCAATTGGGGGGGTACCATTATAAACTCGGGGAACTCGGGGTTGGCAACCAATGTGTGAAGAATCAACTGTCATTTTGTGTACTTCTTGTAAATATTTTTTTTATAGTATTGCACTGTCGAACATGTGATTTTCTTTTTGTTTGTTTATTGAAAAGCATTACAGCATTTTATAAAGAAATCTCTTTGCCAGCTCACCTGTTTTTTTGCGTGTTATGTCAAGGTTGGTGGTGGTTGAGGAGGTGTTAATGTAATGAATTTATATTTGTGTTGTATCATGCCTTGGTTATGGTGGGGTTGCTTGCTGGTGCTTGGGGTGGGAACTGGATTTCAGATGCAGTGTGCTGTCCAGGGGAGAAGCAGACTCACGGACACCGGAGAAGCATGCACTGAACACAAATGAACGACACTGGTCATTTTTGAGGCCTGGTTATTTTATCCACCCATGGCCATGATGCCATTTGGTCCCAAAAAAAAAGTACTTATTTTTCAGTAGTTGCACTTACACTGGCACTTACACTGACAAAGGCACATAATTATTCTGGTTACAGGGTAAACACTTAGTAATTACCAGGTAAGGTCATGGAATTGATCACGCTTTACTTTACAGTACAAACCAACAGTAACTACTGGGTAATTTCCATGTAAATACCTTTTGTAGTTATTGGGTTAATGCTGAGTAATTACCAGGTAAGGTCATGGAATTGATCACGCTTTACTTTACAGTACAAACCAACAGTAACTACTGGGTAATTTCCCTGTAAATACTTTTTGGAGTTATTGGGTAAATACCAGTTAAGTACCTTTGTATATGCACAGATTATAATGGGTTACCTATCAAGGTAAGGACCAGGTAAATAACATGATAGTTAACATGAAATTAAACGGTAATTACCTAGTAATTTCTAAGAAAATACATAGGAATTACCTAGACATTAATAGGTATATTACATGGTAGTTACCATGTAATTATATAGTAATTACATAAGCAACTACTCATACATTCCTGGTAGTATCAAAGAAAATACCTGGTAAATACCAATATACCTTGTAATTACTATGTGTATTACCAGGTAGTTACACTATAATTACATGGTAAATACATAATAAAATACTTATAATTACCTAATAATTACCTTGTAGTATACAAGAAAATACCAGGTAACTACCGGGTAATAAACCTAGTAATTGCTAAGTGTATTACCAGGTAGTTACAGTATAATTACATGCTAAATACATAATAAAATACTTATAATTACCTAATAATTACCTTGTAGTATCTAAGAAAATACCAGGGAACTACCGGGTAATAAACTAAGTAATTGCTAAGTGTATTACCAGTTACAGTATAATTACATGCTAAATACATAATAAAATACTTATAATTACCTAATAATTACCTTGTAGTATCTAAGAAAATACCAGGGAACTACCGGGTAATAAACTAAGTAATTGCTAAGTGTATTACCAGGTAGTTACTATGGAATTACCAGGTACATGCTTTAAATTACCTAGTAATTACCTGGTAGTTCTCAGGAATGTATCTGGGAATTACCAGGTAACACCAGGTAATTACTATGTAAAATACATTGTAATTACCTTGTAATTACCCTAACCCTAACCCTAACCCTAACCCTAGTTATTACTCAGTAAATACGGGGTGGTTACCAAGTAATTACCTTGTAATTACGTGGTAACTACCATGTAATTACTGTACCGGAAAGTAAAGGGTTACCGGTATGATAACTATATTCTCCACTCTTGTATTCTCCCCATCTTGACAGAATGGTATATTCCCAGGTTCCGCAGGTCAGCTGCACAGGTGCAATGCATTATTGTTAATTGTGGGACGTTTACTAACATGCCAAGTTTAGCTGCAAGACACCAGTCATGTTGCCATACCTTAGCTTTTTCTGAACTGACGCCACTGATTTAAATAATGCTTTTTTTGTATCACGGCTATGGGTGTTTGACTGCTTTCCTTCACACTTGATTTCACAATCTGCCAACAAACACATGACATCCACAAAAGCATAATACTGAGGGCTGCAGATAACCTGCTGCAAGTGAAATGTCTCCGACAACCACGATATTTTGGTGTTCCTGTTTTTTAAGTATTTTCTGTTTGTTGTTTTGTTGATTCTCTGAATCCCACGCTTGCACAGCTGGCTACTGGCAGGCAACTGTATGTCAGCCCAAGGGCGTCACAAGGGGGGGGGGGGGGAGTGGGACTGAGTTACTAGGGCCCAAGGTGGAGGGCCCTTAATTATTTTATACTTTAGCTATTGAAAAATAGCAGATCTACAAGCTCACAGCGTGCACTGCGAGCTTGTAGATCTGCTATTTTTTAAAAGTCAAAAATGTGTGCAAATGTGAACTAAATATTTTGAGATGGGGGTCGGTGGCCAAATACATATTATTTATGAGGATCCTTCAAATGAAAATGTTTGAGCACCACTGACATAAAATATAGAAACTTAGGTTTTTCAAAAAACCTTAGAAGGATTTGAAATATTCAAAGACTTGCACAAATGTTCACTATTTCTCAAACAATAGTGGATCTACAAGCCCGAGTGCCGCGCTGTGAGCTTGTATATCTGCTATTTTTCAACAGTTAAAGCACAAAATGTGAGTGAATCCTTGCACCCAGGGCCCAGAATTTGGTGCGACACCCCTGTGTCAACCGTGCACGGCTGAGGACAAGAATAATGAGCACCTGCTTTTATTCCAAACGTCTCAAATCCCCTGGAACATATTGGTCCTTCTGCACCATGGCTGTTTGAATCTTGTGCATAACAAAGATCAAATAGGAGTGTGCGGTACATGGTGAATAAGACCATTTTCAATGTGATTCTGATTAACTATACCAAGGGTCTTCAACAGGGGGTCCGGGACCCCTAGGGGGTCCTCAGAGTTACTACAGGGGGTCCTCCAATTCTTCCAATTCTTTTTATATTAACAACCTGAACCCTAGTGTCCATATTCTGAGAACTGTAGCCAAAAATAGCAGATCTACAAGCTCACAACGCGTGAGCTTGTAGATCTGCTATTTTCAGCAACGAGGTTTTTTTGTAGAGGGGAAAAAGAGCAGACTAAGTACAGAGTGAAAGGTCAAGTTTAAGTATTGACCGTTCAAGTGGTTAAATATCTGAAAACACAAATTTACATGAATCCAAAATACACTGATGATTGTGCTGTCAAAAAATGAAACAATATGAAATCTATGAAAAGGTTGTGGGGGTCCCTGCTTCATCTCTCTCTCAACTAAGGGGTCCTTCGCCTGAAAACGTTGAAGACCCCTGAACTATTCTGGGGGTAGGGACCCCAGGGCGGTCTCCAGACGATGTGAAATGACAATTTAAGAACTTTTAAGACCTTTTGAATGCCTAAGAAAGAAAGGAAACAGACCATTACTGCGTCAAAAGTAATCAACAAACTATACAATAATTCCTAGCGTTTTTATTCCAAGATTTTTGAAACCCATTTGTTTCACTAGGTTCAAATGTCTAGAGCAACGGACTGACCTCATGCTTCCTTTCATGAGGATTCCAGACCGCTTCTTTTCAACTGACAGGGTTAGGGTTGGACGTAACACGTGGAAGGAACACACGTTCCAACCAGTTCCTTTCCCCTCCATCAGGCTGGCCAGGAGGAGGCAGTATAGAGACCAGGATTACTGGGTACCCACCCTAGGGGACACGGGGAGAACATCCAAACTCCAAACAAACTATACTAATAGTAAGACGCCTCAGGGCGACAAGCACGCCATGTCTTGGCCGTCTGTCCAGTGATGTATATCGGCCGAGTTACCCATATATGGAGATCCATGTACTGTATATGGAGATATGCTGTGAGACCCCAAATGCTTACTCAGTTATTCGTTATGTGAAAAGTCTATCACATCTGACATCATACATACAATCCCTTTCATGCCCATACATGGAGATCCCTGTCTGAACCAGCCACACCGATATGGGCTGTCTTCCTCTATATGGGCATTCCCATACAAAGTTAGATATGGGCTTAATATTGATGACATCAGGGATCTCCATATATGGGCATGAAAGGGATTCTGTTAGAGTGGTTCCCATGACATCACATCACAACATACCGGTACACTTCATTTTATGCCCATACATGGGGATCCCTGTCTGAACCAGCCACACCACTGTGAAGTCACCTGTTTATGCCCATATATATGGAGATCCCTGCTCTGAGTATCTGAAATCACTGTGATGTCACCTGTGATGTCACAGTGATGTGTCAGGGGAACCACAGTGTCAGGCGTTATAGACAGACATACGGACAAGCTGTGACCGTTCACATACTAAACTGTATGAAGTAAAATTTGTAGTATTGGCTGCATTAACCGTCAAATATGATTATTTTGGGGGGTCACTGCCTGAAAAGGTTGAGAACCACTGCTGTAGGATGTTTGTATTTTGGCACCACTGTCAGGTGTAGCTTGGGTCACTCTGATGCCTCATTCACATACAGAAAAGCCAAGCTAATGGTTGGCTTGGTAATTCAATGTAATCTCTATGCAAACCAGCTTTTAAAATTTCCAAGCTTTTTTCGAGCTTGGAAATTTTAAAAGCTGGTTTGCATAGAGATTACATTGAATTACCAATCCAACTATTAGCTTGGCTTCTCTCAGTGTGAATCAGTGTTGTACCCGAATGCGTTAAATGAACGATCGTTCATGAACACGTTCATATTTTGGGTGAACGTGAACTGAACGCTCTGTGTTTCCGCTTGATGAACGTTATTGTCGAACGCGTTCATTCTGACGTCCGTGAACGGCGCTCGTCGGCCCGTTCGACTCGTTCGTGCGGCGGTCCGCAGTCGCCTGTCGTCTCTCTTTGCATTCACATGCTCCAGCCTCCAATAGCACCCAGCTGCAGGCTTGCAGACCTCGCGGAAGTTGATTATCTGAGCGCCTGAGCGTGAAGTCTGCAGCATGTGTGCTTCTCTTTCTTTACATGAAGCGCTGAGTCTCCTCCAGTCCTCCTCGTTACGTCGTCTCGTCTCCCACCCAAGTAAAGCGTGACTATACTTCGACGTGTGATGTGTGTTGCATGCCGAAATAGCTGATCTGCAAGCTCACAACGCATTGCATCCACGAGACAACGTGAGCTTGTAGATCAGCTACCAACGCGGACGGTTAGAAACGTCTGCCTTCACAATAAGGGTGAGGAAGACTGGGCACTGGGCACTTAAATATAGTGGGCACCTCAAGTTGGATGAAATAATAACTGTGTGTGGTTCTATGGGCTGCGTCAATACTTTTGACAAATAATAGCTTGCAGCAACGTAAAAAAAAAAAAGAAAAACAAATAAAATGAATAGCAAAAAGTATAAAAATATTATGGTTAAAAAAAGAACGAAAAAGAACTATGTTAGTTCATTTTGAGGAACGATGAACTTTTGTTCAAAATGTAGAATTATGAACTATGAAATGAACTAGTTCATTTTAGAAGTTTTGAACTTGAACTTGAACTAGTTCATTTTGAAAGTGAACTTTCCCAACACTCGTGTGAATGCAGCATAAGTCCTCCGTTCAAACTTAAGCCTTGTGCAGCAGACCTCCCAGGCAAGTCAAGATGATGCGATGTGTTCTTACAGTAGGAAAAGACAACGCTTATAACGCTTAATAAAAGTTGTTAGAGTTACAGATTGGGGACAGATGAGGACAGAGTGGAACATATTTTGGAGACGGGAGGGACAGATTGTGACATGTCACACAGATTGTCATAATCGTGGATACTGGTTCAATGAACCCTTTGAGGCATTTATTTACCCCCTTTCTGGCTTCATTAATAATTGCTGGGAGCCCGGAGTCCACATGCGTTCATTATTTCCCCAGAGAGAAGGGCATTTATCCCGGAAAATATTTATCAAATGCATTTTTCATAAAGTATATCATCTCCGTCCAAACGACTAAATTATTTGTGGGTCGCTTCCTTGGGGGGTCAGTTGCTGGGATTTGCCCTCAGTCTTGTGAGATGGAATTCAAAATGTCTGTTATTATTATCGCCGCCTTTTTCTTCCATTTGTCAACAGGAGCCCCGAACACAGGGCTGTCGCACCAAATTATGGACCCTGGGTACTTTAACTATTGAGAAATAGCAGATCTACAAGCTCACAGCGCGGCACCGAGTGCCGCGCTGTGAGCTTGTAGATCTGCTATTTTTGAAAAATTGTGAAATTTGTTCAAGTCTTTGAATATTTCAAATCCTATACGTTTAAAAAAAGAAAGAAAAAAACGATGTTTCTATGTCAGTGGTGCGCAAACCTTTTCATGTGAAGGACCCCCAAAATGATATGTATTTGGCCACGGATCCACCCATCTCAAAATATTTAGTTCCAGGGACCCCCCCAGAAGCTAAATTTGAGTTACAAATGTTTGCTTGAAAACATACATATAATATTCAAAGATTTGCACACATTTTCACGACTTTTCAAAAATAGCAGATCTACGAGCTTGTATATCTGCTATTTTTGAGCGGTGGTAAACCGCTCCATAGAGTGGCTGTGCGTGTGTCTGTAGCCTTTTTTCCTCAGCATTTTGCCATAGCAAAACGTGTGTGTGTAGCATAGCCTGTACATCCTAGACTCAAATCCTAGTCTGAAGACGTTATGCAAGCACGACCACCGCTCACTTCACATTGGGTGTGATTTTTCAATAGATAAATAATTAAGGCCCCCTCCACCTTGGGCCCTAGTAACTCAGACTCCAACCCCCCCCCCCCCCCCCCCCCTTGTGACGCCCCTGCCCGGACAAATGACTCCAGAAAACCAGACTGTGTTTTCTGTGAGTCTTGTCAGGTTCATGCTAAACAATCAGCGAGTCAAAGGTGTTTTATTGAAGCGGTGAAAGCCACTTCCAAGGAGTGGCTTTGTGTGTCCCCCATGTCCATATATGGTCATTTCAGTCCAGAATGAACAGGTTTTATCTGTCCCGTACGTCCAGAATATGTGTGTAACGTCCGTCCCGGTCTGATGATTGGATGATTAAAAATGTCCAATGAGACCATACTTTGAGGATTGGTCAAGCTTCACATGACAATTCGGCCCTCCAGATAAAATCATTCATTCATTCAGAATTGGAAGAATGTATAGATCACAGAGTTCATAGCTCTAGAACACGTAGAATAAAAGTTCACCGCTTCACTTCGAACCGAGGTTTGATTTTTTTCTTCTTTACCTAACAGTTTATGTCTGATTCTCATGAAACACTAATTGCATTGTTGCATCCGCTTGAGACGTGCAATCACTTTTCTCCCAGTGTGACTGGCCCCGTCTCTAATATAATTAGATCAAAAACAAAACAAATGTTAGACCCACGCCGCACATCAAAGCCTCATTTTGATTATGAGCCTCCTGGGGGCTTAGTGGAGAGAGAGAAGACGAGCAAACCGAGATGGAAATGAGATGTGACTCCTCTGTGGATTCGATTCCCTCTAAAAGAGGACATAAATCAGACCAAACGAGACAAAATGAGACCAGAAGAGATGTAATAAACCAAGGATAAACTTCTTTTGTTGTACTACTCACACTCTCTGTTGTCCTAACCTATCGACTCGCTCTCTCTCTCTCTGCTCTCTCTCTCTCTCTCTCTGCTCTCTCTGCTCTCTCTCTTCTGTACTGGTACACAATACTGTATTTGTTATACGTATGTATTTACATTCAGGGACGTGCAGAGAATGTTAGAGAGGCAGGGGCTGACATTTCTAAAAGGGCCTTTTGGTGAAAATATCGAAATTTTTTGGAACTTGACACCACACTGAACTAAGCATTATCAAGTCAATACTGGATATGTAGCATAACGGCATGGATTTCTACACAGTGGACAATTCTTGGCAAGGGCAATTCTTTCAACATAAGATGCTGCATTCAAGTTCAGGAGAGTTTGGACAAGGCAATTAATTCTCTTGAATGCCGCCTTCAGGTGTGGCATGGAAAGAGGGGCATTTGCATTTCTTTCACCATAGTAAAAACTGCATTCATGGTCTGGAAAGGGCACTTTTTACAGACGGCTAAAAGGGCAGGGGCTCAAGCCCCCTTTGATGTCTATGTGTGCACGTGTCTGGTGTGTGCACAATACTGGCACTGCTGTATTTGTTATACGTATGTATTTACATTGGCAATATTATGTGTGTGCGTGAATGGTTGAGCATGATTATCCGCCTGCTTTTTCAAAATATTTATGATTATAGTATGATTTACACCCCCTTCCCCCTCTTCATTTAATTCCCCCATTATCCGTATTAAGAGCACTCAATTAGGGCACTATAAAAGCAATGAGTTAAGCGTGCGGAGAGGCCATTAGACAGAGAGGGATAGCGACTGGGGCGAGAGTAAATCAAGGCGCAGGTTAAGTAGCACAGCAAGTATTTTTTTTTTTCCGTCATTAAAGTGTGGTGCGCGCTGGTCTTTGTTTTGTGGGGGGTCATAAAAGGATGGGGCACCTTGGGAGTCTTTTGCCAAGGAAATGGAAACCTCCATCCTCGGTGTTCCAAGGCGAACGAGGCCACAGGCCATATAAAAACGGTAATGACTCACAATTACCAATCTAGGGAAAGAATTATACAGTAGCTGTCACCACCCTTTTGTTGAAATGGATTCGCACGATTATGATTGAATTATCGATTACCATACCAGAGAGTGTTTTAGTTAAAGTACACAGTAAATAAAGTTGATTTACCCATTTGAGTGTACAAATGTGCACCCACTGAGCACAAGACCCAATCTAGATCTATGGTTTATGCTTAGCCGGAATTTCAACTGGCTAGATTATGTCTTTATATAGACCGATTCTAGCTGACTGCATTTAATCCATTATTCCATACTTATTGATAAAAAAAAAACTTTGCACACCTGATTTTCAAATTTGACTAAAGTAATTTTAAGAGCTAAAGATCACTATATAGTCTAGTTTAGTTTTAGCCGTCATTTGACGTTTCCAGTTGAACGATATATCAACGTTTGGATGAAAACGATGTTTAGACCATAACATATGTTTCACATTTTTATCAAGTTGTTCATTATCGGATGCTAACAGTATGGCCTGAAATGATTAGATCTCCCGGTTCTACCTTAATAGTTGTAGTTTGCATCCACTGAGCAGTTTTCTGGCCATTGCACATCTTTTACCCATCTAACAAAGCTGGGCAATAAGTCCTTGAAAAATTCTAAAAGTGTAATAAATAACGGCATAATGCCGTGGTGCTGCTCATGACAGCATACTATTACTTCTCTGAGTTACATAATTCATTCTGACAGCAACACACAAACACACACGGCTGTTTCCCCACATCCCCACCATTATTCAATGATAATGATTAAATAAAGTTGTTTTATAGCTATGCATCAATATAAGTTAGTTTGCGTGCAGGATACTTCCTTATTTGTATCAGTGTATCTAGTCTAGTGGTTAGTGTACAGGTCTGGTAACCAAAAGATTGCAAGTTTGAACCCTGCTGGCTACCTATGTCAAACACCAATAGCAATAAAATGCGCAATAAATTCGATCAGCCGCGGTACAACGTGTAGGGTACAGGGTCTCAAAACCATGAAATTGTCTTTTTAAACCCTGCTGGCTGCCATCATTTTCACTACTTTCGGCGGCTGCTAATGGCGAAATGTAGCCGTTTAAATGACGTTGATACAATGTCTAGTCTATGTATAGACGTTGAAAAAAATTGCCAATTTAAACCCTTGATAAACTAGTTTTAGCTAGACGTCTAGTTGACGTTTAAACGTTCAAATTACGTCATTTAGCCCTCAAATTGCTCGTTGGGCAATAGAAACCCTTTTGACATAGTTAAAAAAAAACATGTATTCCCAGTATTCCCTTGTTTGGAAAAATGTTTACTCAAATGTAACTTGTAGGTTACGTCACTGCACGATCGTATGAAAGACATGATAAGCTAATATCTACATTTGTTGTAAACCATGTTCATACACAGGACGTATAGGGTCAAATAAAACAAGCTCTTGCCTTCAGAATGACATTCACACGCAGGGGTGTCGCACCAAATTCTGGGCCCTGGCTACAAGGATTCACTGCGGGCTCCCCATGAATGTTCTTCATTGGGGGAGGGGGTTTAACCCATTTAGACTGGAAACGCATTATTTTGTGCTGTGACAATTGAAAAGTAGCAGATATACAAGACCAAAAGCAGAGAATAACCGGGTGCTCAAGGGAGATAAAATCGTATAGTAAAAAAGAGTGTGAGTGGTGCTTCTAGGATCAGTGGGATTAAAACTTTGTAGAAAAAAGAGAGGAGATCCGAGCACTCGAGGAGTTTAAAATAAAACAAAGTTTATTGTCTAAAAACCTACATGTTTCGACCTTGCGGTCTTCGTCAGGGCAAAGAACAGTTCTTCGTCAGTTCTTTGCCCTGACGAAGACCGCAAGGTCGAAACATGTAGGTTTTTAGACAATAAACTTTGTTTTATTTTAAACTCCTCGAGTGCTCGGATCTCCTCTCTCTTTTTTCTAGCAGATATACAAGTTCACAGCACGTGCACTGCGAGCTTGTCGTGAAAATCTGTGCATGTCTTTGAATATTAAAAAATGTGAAGGACCCCCAAAATGATATGTATTTAGACTAGACCATCTTAAAACATTTAGTTCCAGGCCCCCCCTCCCCCCCCCCCCCCTCCTGAAGCAGAATTTGAGTAACAAATGTTCGCTTAAAAAAGATTTGCCCACTTTCAAAAGCTAAAGTATAAAATAATTAAGGCCCCTGCACCTTGGGCCCTGGTAACTCAGTCCCACTTTACCCCTCCCCTTGTGACGCCCCTGTACAACACATCCCGTTCCCCAAACGTGAGCCAGCAGCGGAAAGGCTTCAGCAGATGCTCCCAGACAATCCCCTCCCCCCTCCCCCTCTCTCCCCCCCTCCCCTCTCCTCCTCCGCGGGGGTCCTGGACGGCAGGATTAACCCATTCAGAATGGGTACACATTATTGTGTATCATTATTTTATGCTTTAACTATTTAAAAATAGCAGATATACAAGCTCACAGCGCGGCACCGAGTGCCGCGCTGCAAGCTTGTAGATCTGCTATTTTTGAAAAAGTCGTGAAAATGTGTGCAAATCTTTGAATATATGTATTTTTTAAAGCGAACGTTTGTAACTCAAATTTCGCTACTGGGGGGTCCCTGGAACTAGATATTTTGAGATGGGGTCCGTGGCCAAATAAATATCATTTTTGGGGGTCCTTCACATGAAAAAGTTTGAGAACCACTGACATAGTAGTCTCTCAAGAACCGACTAACTGAGCTCCAGTTAAGTGAAAAGGACCTTTTCTTTGACGATGGCTGGCCAGATTGCTGACATAGAAACATAGGGTTTTTCAAAAAACCTTAGAAGGATTCAAAAGACACTTATAGAATCGGGTCAAAATTCGAATGTTCACGATTTTTCAAAAATAGCAAGCTCGCAGCGCGGCACTCGGCGCCGCGCTGTGAGCTTGTATATCTGCTATTTTTCAATAGTTAAAGCATAAAATAATGATACACAATAATTCCGTTCTGAATGGCTTAAAGGATGGAGGGACATATACAGGTCATGGAGCGGTCCCTGGACCACGGGGCGGTTGTTTCTGGATGACTGCTGGAGCCGGGAAACAGGGGCGTCGCACCAAATTCTGGGCCCTGGGTACAAGGATTCACTACGGGCCCCCCATGAATGTTCTTCATAGGGGTGGTGGGGAACCCATTTAGACTGGGAACGCATTATTACACGTCATTTTGTGCTTTAACCAGTCAGAAATTAGCCTAAAAAAACTAATATGTTGCTACATACAGTACATGTACTGTAAGCCCCTCCCATACACAAAATGTGTTCCCGGCCTGAATGGGTTAAACTATTGAAAAATAGCAGATATACAATCTGCTATTTTTTTTTTTTTTTTTCAGTGGTGCTCAAACCTTTTCATGTGAAGGACCCCCACAATTATATGTATTTGGCCACGGACCCCCATCTCAAAAGGTTTAGTTTCAGGGACCCCCAAGAAGCAAAATTTTAGTTAGCTTAAGAGTGCCGCGCTGTTAGCTTGTATATCTGCTATTTTTCAAAAGCAAAAGTATAAAATAGTTAAGGCCCCCCTCCACCTTGGGCCCAAGTAACTCAGTCCCACTTCCCCCCCCTTGTGACGCCCTTGCGGGGAAAGGGTTGTAGGAGGAACAGACGTGCCTATCAGTCCTCGCTCACATGAACAATAATGACTTCCACTTCCTCCACCGGCTTCATCTGTTCTCGTCGCGTTCCACTTCGAGTAGCGAGGGGAGGATTTGGAACGCGTCGTCGGTCTTTCTCTAACCACACACGGTGAAATCGTCGGTGTTCATTGGACTCTGGGAATGTACAAAATGGACATTTTGTACGTTTTCTCACAGTTACAAATGGATCATATTAACAATGGATTTTACTGTGTAGTCCTGGCGGGCCGTGACCTTCTTTTTCTTTTATCTCTCTCATTTGTTCCCTATATACTTTACAGCTAAAGTAATTGATTGCCATGCGTCAATCAATGAGCCCACCAAGTGTAAGATCCCGGCTCTGTTCTTTCAGAAGAACAGACCATCGTTTTTGTCGAGTCTTAACGACACACCGCACGGGCCGCCGTTATCGAGGCGGCCGCGACAGTCAAAGTAAAAAAAAGCAGCAGTAAGACCGCGGCTTTGTGCTAAACTGTGCCCGCAATTTCCCTGAGAGCCTTATCTAATGAAATCTGAACTTGGGAGAACAGCACGGCGGTTCTTTTGTGTTTTGCGAGCTGCAGGCTCCCGTGCATCAAAGTTCACATCTGGGAAATGGGCTGTGAACGTTTCACTGGATCATCGCTCGGGACAATGGCTGACTTTCTCCTCTCCTCCTCCCCCGTTTCTATATTGCTCTACATCCCTCCCGTTTTCTTCCTCCAGGGCCGTCGCACCAAATGCTGGGCCCTGGGTACAAGGATTCACTGCGGGCCCCCCACGAATGTTCTCCATAGGGGCAAGGGGTTGAACCCATTTAGAAGGGGAACACATTATTACGCATTGTTTTGTGCTTTAACTATTGCAAAATAGCAGATATACCAGTAAGACTCCCTAATCGGGAGATAAGCGACCGTCCAATAGCTAAAGTGTAAAATAATTAAGGCCCCTCCACCATATGGGCCCTATAACTCAGTCCCACCCCCCCCCCCCCCCCCCCCCCACCTCTCCCCTCCCTTGTGATGCCCTTGTCTTCCTCTATCTCACACACGCACACACAGTGTCCAAGTACATACTGAGCATTATGGGTAACGAGTAACAGATGTGTTAGTCTGCAGAGTCTCAAAATTGAAGCGACGCGATAATATTGCATGTAATTCTGTCTGATAATAGGAAGGTGTTTCAAGGTTTTTTTACACCAGGCTGTAACACATAAAACCCACAGTCAGTCACTAATGCATTTTGTGTGAACAGAAGAGCCAGAGTTAGAATTACGATATTACCCTGGAAATAGACTTATAAACCACAAGTGCAAGGCCTAAGTATAGACCATAACTGTACAGAATATCAATACTGGATAAATGTATGAGGGAGGAACTACTGTTACAGTAGTTATGATGTTAAATGCTGCCAACTTCTGGAACCGTTTTGCAGCTAAATCACCACTTTGCCTTGTTTTGGGCATAGATAAAATAGATAGATAAAAGGTGGTTAACACATTGGTGGTTAACACATTGGTGGAGACACCTTCCTTAAAGAGACAAACAAAAATGATAACACACATTTCATTGATTTTGCAATTAAAAGCACTACCAATTTTGGATGGGTCTTTAGTTTAGTACTTTAGTACACCATGGATAATGAAGCAATAAGCCACACAAGGTGTTTACCTAGTATTTTATAACGGCAGAGAGGCGTGGTGAGACACGAGGCGCAGCTGAGTGTCTCCAACCCTCTCAGCCGTTATGGCTTATTGCTTTTCTAAAACGGTTACAATATGGCAACATGAAAAATCATAGACATATAATATGTACCAATTAAAACTGTTCTATTTCACTTATAATTCACTACAAGGTCTGCAAGAAAGTTCCCAGCTACAAGAAAGTAGTTCCCAGCTTTTTTGCCAACAACACAGGTGCAGATAATTGGTGCACTGAACATTGTGGAAAGAAATAACATACCTGGGTTAGATATAAACTGATTCAAGGTGTGGGTTATAGTCTCATATACCACAGCAATTAAGGGAAACCAGCCAATCAGAATCAAGGAATGGAACTAGCCCTTTTAGAAGAAATAATCAACCACTGCACACATTAAGGGAATACCCACCAACTGAATGAGCCTGTAAATATGTAGCACCGTAATAATTACCACTTTTGCAGATTTAGCAGATGCTGGCTGTGAGGAGATCATGTATGTGTGGGTGTGTAGTGTACAGTACACCTATGACGTCAACGTGTGTCATTGGGCGTATGGAGTGTACACAATCTGTTGTCAAAGTTATTGTGGGTTTAAAAGGCACTGTGGATTATACGGGTCCGCATCAGTGTGCCGACGGGCCGGTATTCCGACACTAAAACTAACCCTAACTCTACCCCTAACCCTAAACTTTACCTCAGTAACTAACCTGCCGACGCTAGTCGGAACAGCGGCCCGTCGGGATAGTGAGCCAACCCCGGATTATACAGGGAAATATTATATGAAAGAGTACCTGTACGAGAAATATAAACAAAGCACTTGGAAACAGAATGTAATTTTGCTCCGGTGGAAGATGAATGTGTCTGCATCTTGACTTACTTCACGTAATAAATAGTCTGGTTTCTGTATCTGTATCCTAAACTCTCGTTTGGGAAACTCAAGTGATATTTAGAATATCGTCCTGTACTGTTTTCTCTGATTTACTGAATTCATAGAGAGATTAAAGGGTGAGCAACAAAAACACAGCAAGTAAAGAGAGCAAACATTTATCTACTCAATATTCTCTGTGATATCTTCGGGAGTGTACTAGGGCATTAACGAAAAAGTCGACAAGTTGACTTCATTATACAAGTCGACTCCCACCAGAGAAAGTATGCAACGAATTGAATGGAATTGTCCCATGCGGCTTGCCGTGGTCCACAGCATAGGAATGCGCTGTGTAGCGCCTGTCCATAGAAAAAAGCCAGGAAGTGATTTGGGAATACATTGATGATTATGTGAAGTGGATTTTTGAGAGTAGCATTACGGGAGATGTTTTTACTGTACACACCCGCGTGACCCCCCATCAGCTTACGGACATCAAAACAAGGTAAGAAAGAACGAGCTGTATTGGCGTCACGCCGCAGTCAAAAATGGGGCGAACAGGAACGTCCGTAGCAGTAAAAGAGTTAATGCCCTAGTGTGTACCTTCTTTACTGGGGCGTGCAATGTTGGAACTCCCCCTGTGTGCTGCTCACACTCATTCCCTCTGAGATCATTCCTGGTTTTCTTGCGGCTGCGGTTTGCCCTTGTGTGACAGTTACAGTTAATCACAGCGAGTGGGTCCGCGGCTCGACATGCCTCGGCTAGCTAAGTCAGCTAATACCATATTAGCACAAAGTCTAGGATGTGCAGGACGGCCACATCACACTGAATCTGATCAAACCGTCAGACCAGCAGAGTCCCTGTGTTGGTGAACGGTATTTCTATTAGATTTAGACACACTTCCCTGGGTTGCACGCCGACCAGCTACCCCCACACACACACACACAACACGTGCACTTAAAATGTGAGTTGTGATGTGAGGGGAGCGGAGTGTATGGCTCTGTTGGCTAAGTGACAATTAGTCAAGGGATATAAATAAAACCTGGGAATAAATTCCTTCCCAAACGTTTTCTTCACCAATGTGTTCGTAAAGGTGTCTAGTAACATATCTAACAAAGATTGAAATTAAAAATCCCTAGGAGAATCTTTGACAGCTAAGGTATTAATAATTAAAAACACCTAGTTAGACCCCTCACATCCCACTTAAAGCATATGTTTTGGGGGTCATTGTTTCCCTTATAGTATATATAGTATACACTGTATAGTGTATAGTAAGTGAATGAGACCCAGAATTACCCTAGCTGTCAAAGATTCTCCTTGGGATTTTTAATTTTTTTCACATTGGTGAAGAAGGTAAGGAATTTATTCCCAGCTTTGACTTCAATTCATTTTTATCCCACTATTTTGTAACACATTTTCACCCAGTGCCAATTGCCTATGTAATCCTGGGCTCTGCTCTCCCTCTGCCACGCCTGGGGAGACAACGGACAAACCTCATGCTTCCTTCAATGCATGGGTAGTCCAAGTTGTTTCTTTTCACCTGACAGGGGGGGATTTCCCCAGGATGGACGTAGCGCGTGGAAGGAACACGTTATTCCAACCAGTTCCTTTCCCCTCCATCAGGCGCCCCGGCTGGCCAGGGGGAGGCATTATTGAGACCAGGATTACTGCATGTTTTTGTGTGGGTATCAACCCTAGGAGACACAGGGAGAACATGCAAACTCCACACAGAAAGGCCCTATCGCCAACCCCACCTAGGGTGGAGGCGCTGATGATGCGGAGGGAGGAACACGCCCCCAGCACCCACAGCGTCCCCCGGTGGGAATCAAACCCAGGACCTTCTAGCTGTGAGGCATGCGCTAACCACTGCGCCACCGTGCCCCCCAGGTATTCTGATAATATTCTCTGACTAAAGGATTGGGTGGATGCATGTTGGCTATATGACAAGGATGGTGGCATCATGAATCATGCAACCATCGTTGTCACATAGCCAACATTCATTGAATGTGTGGGACGAGGATGGGTTTATATTAATCCACTTACATAATAGTAAGCTGTGTGACTGTGAAGGGGATGGATGTGTGTTGCGTTGCGTTGTGTTGCGTTGCGTGATATGGATGGATGATGGATGGACAGTGGTGTGGTACAATTTTGAAGTATTTGTACTTTACTTGAGTATTTCCAATTTCCAAATACTTTTACTTCTACTCCACTACTTATCGGATCCAAATATTGTACTTTTACTCCACTAGATTCTGATTATTATTACAAAACATACATTAACCACTTCAACCCTATATACATGTTGGCCATTTGAAAATAGCAGATCTACAAGCTCACAATGCGTCGCGATGCAACGCATTGTGAGCTTGTAGATCTGCTATTTTCAAAAGATTTTTATGCATTTGAAAACATTAAATGGGACTTTCTGCATTATGAGTACTTACGAATTCCAATACTTTTGTACTTTTACTAAAGTAAATTTGGAATTCGGCACTTCTACTTGAAACACTAGGTATTTCTACATTGCAGTATTGATACTTTCACTTAAGTAAATCATTTGAGTACTTTTTCCACCACTGTGGATGGATGTGTGTTAATTGTGTCATTTGGATGGATGGATGGATGGATGGATGGATGGATGGATGGATGGATGGATGACTGGTTGTGAGTGTATAAAGTTATAACAGGCGGTCAGCTATCCTCCCATGCAGTGCTGATTTCGTCGACTAAAACTATTGACGAAAAATGTTTGTCGACTGCGTTTTTTCACTGACGAAAACTAAATAAAAACGAAATAAAAACTAAGCTGTGATGACTAAAACTAAGACTAAATATATTGACTAATTTCGTCAACAAAATAAAAACTGGACTAAAACGTTAGGGAGGGAGTCATTTTATGTTTGGTTTCTCTCAGGTGTTGTGTGTTGAAAATAGCCGATCTACAAGCTCACAACGCGTCGCAGCTTGTAGATCTGCTATTTTCAGCACACAAGCAAGTCATTACGATGCCATCAAGGCCTGCCAAAACACATTTCAGTTGACTAAATCAACTGTAGATTTAGTCGCCTAAAATCGTATGATATTTTGTCGACTAAAATGCGACTGAAACAAAAAACTTTTCAGGTGACTAAATTATGACTAAAACTAAATGAAATTTTATTCAAAAGACTATGACTAAAACTAAATCAAAATTTGCTGTCAAAAACAACACTGCTCCCATTGCATTCATGTTCTTATCAAAATGAGCGGTGGCTTGGTGGAAAGACTCGAGCGAGGCAGCCAGAAATGCGACCATATGTTGGGTTCTCCATCATCAGCGCCTGTGCTGCTCAGCAGGAGGGTTCCCCGATACTTCCAGTCACCTGCTGACTTTGCCTCCAAACTGACTCTCACAATCCCTTTCATCTGTGGCATAATTTAAGTGGGTAGCCTTGCATAGCCAGCCCTTTCCCCCCCGCACATTGTTTTAGTGCAGCGTCAGCACAAAGCAGAGGTTCTGGCTCACGCATACTCACAGGAATAGACAGGAAGGCCTGGTAACAATTCTGAAGCTCAGACACTAGACAACAACCTAAAGCCCCACTTTATGTAATGTTGGGTATCAGTAAGCACTTTGCCTAAACTGAAAATAAAGTACTTGATTTTGCACAGTTTTGAGTGTGCGGAGGCTCCCTTTTTTTAATTTGCGACCGCCAGGTTGCAGTTACTATCAAAACCTCCACCGGCTGTCAGTCAGTCTGTCAGTCAGTCACACGTCACACTTTTCCCCTTCTCATATCTCCGCCACCGTTGCCCCTATCCATGCCAAACTTTACACACACACACACACACACACACACACTCCTTGGCTGCCAAACCACACCCCTCATTTCTCACATGGCCCTCTTCTAGCACCACCATGAGGCCAATTCTTGCAGAACACATTTGTGGACACTGCTCCTATAGATTTTCCCCTAAAATCACGCAAAGCGGCACACAGTATGTCTAGAGTCCTGTCATCAACATGGATCTGTCCCATTTAGCGCCACCATCAGGCAGATTTTTTAAAACACATTTTTGGACACTGCTGCTACAGATTTTGCCCTAAAATCACACAAAGCAGTGTATACATGAAATTGCAGCAGGTTACCCCAGGCTTTTATTTTTCTTCCTATCGCCAAAATAAAAGCCTGGGTTTCCGAGGCTACTTTTACGTAAAACTCTTGTACCACGAAGTACAGTAGGCCTAACTTTTGCAATATGGACATACAGTACGAGATTTACACCAGACAGCGAAAATAGGACGCACACAGTGCTGAAGATTAGGACAGGCAACTATGGCCAGTTCCTCAAAAAACTTTTTTTGTTATGTAAGTGAAATAGAGATAGTTTCCAGATAAGCTGCCATTGTGCCATTAGGAACAACATTAAAAACACCTACTCGCTGGCTGCAAACAACCGTTCAATAAGATCTTCTAGGTCAAGGGTCTTCAACAGGGGGTCCGGGACCCCTAGGGGGTCCTCAGAGTTACTACAGGGGGTCCTCCAAATCTTTTGTGTGTTTTTTTACACTAAGCACGTCCATTTTCGGAGAACTTTAGCCAAAAATAGCAGATCTACAGGCTCACAACGCCTCGCCCTGCTAGGCGTTGTGAGCTTGTGAGCTTGTGTGAGATTGGCTATTTTCAGAGCTTTGGTGTAGAGGGGAAAAAGAGCAGACTAAGTACATAGTAAAAGGTCAAGTTTATTAAGTATTGACGGTTCAAGTGATTAAATATGAAGAAAACACAAAATGACATCAATCCAAAATACACTGACGATTGTGCTGTCAAACGATGAAACTATATGCAATCTATGAACATGTTGTGGGGGTCCCTGCTTCATCTCTCAACTGGGTACACACCTCCATTCGGGTAATGGGTCCTCGGCCTGAAAACGTTGAAGGACTAGGTCAGTGGTTCTGAAGCTTTTCAGGCCGCAACCCCCAAAATAATCATATTTGAACTGGGGACCCCCCCACCCTGACAAGCACTTGGAGTTGTAAGACTTGAGGCATTACATTTTGTTTAAAGAGGATTGTCCCGATGGTCATTAACAATACACCGAAGACTCTAGCCTAGCGGGTGCGATCATTCTGCCCCTCTATGACTATGGAGTCCAGGTATGGTATCGCGGCGCATCAAAGGCCCTGAAAACAAGGCTCCAAACAGCCCAAAACAAACTAATTAGGGTCCTGCTTAACCTTCCTTATCGGACTCACCTCACCGCTAGTCACCAGTCAAGCGTGGGGTGGCTCAAAGTAGATGTACGAGTACAGCATCTTGCTATGGGCCTGGTGTTCACGATACACTACACCACTAAAGCTCCTTTTCCACAGACCCCACTCCACACCACTCCACACCACACCGTCCACTTGTGCCAGGTTTTCCACTACAAGGACCTGGGTAGAGTGGTGTGAAAGTGGTACTAAACATGGTACTAAAAAGTATCCAGTCTAGAGTAGGTCTGAGCTAGGCCAAACAGGGCCAAACACCTCATAATGACTGATCACTCACTGACTTTTCATTTAGACCACCAGGATATAGTTGTAATACATGATAATAGATTCTATTGTGTTATAACCACTATTATAATCTATTATAGTGTATTATAATTATCATAGTAATACATTAATACTTTATAGTGTATTATAATCACAGTTATCCATTATAGTGTATTATAATTTAGGATAGTTGTAATACAAATGTATATTGTATTATATTCACATATAAAAGGGTCAATTTGTTTCTTACCGATAGGGGTACTTTTGTGTAATGGAAAATGTAGATTTGGTACGGTGTGGTGTGGTGTAGTGTGGTGTGGTGTGGTGTGGAGCTAAAGCTGCAGTCGAAAATGGGCTTAAGATACCCATGTACCTGACAAACTACTTTCAAAACGTCAAGGATGTCCATAATTAAAACACCAGAGGTAGCGCCACAGACCATGTTCAACACAGATTTGGCTTAAACAAAAGATCAAATTCATTCTCCTGCTATACCACTAAAATGCAGAACGCCCTACCGAAGGCCTTAAAGGAGTGTACATCTCTAACTTCCTTTAAAACCGCTCTGAAAACCCACTTACAGGCGGCTGCCACTCGAAACTGTTAACAAAAAAACTAGCCTAAACTTACCTGACCCTTCTATTGGAAATACCTTTTATTTATTTTCACTTTTTTAACTGTTTTTCTGACGCTATCTTCAGGATAGTGTGTTATATTTATATATGTTTTTTGTTTTAATCAGTGTTATAGGAGTTAAAAAAGGATCTCAATGTAAACAAGCCTTGACTTTCATGAGCTTATCTTTTTTGTTGACCTGTGAACTCTACCAGTGAACTGTACTGTCATGAAACTGTACCTTTTCCTTTGCAAACTTCTAAGAAATATTTCAATCAATCAATCAATCAATCAATCAACAAACTCACAATGTTTCAATGTTTTTCAAAATAGTACAAAAAAGGAAAATATCTCTTAGTCCCTTATTTTGTAAAGACATTTAAATAAAGCAAAATACTATACAATTATTGTATAGTGATGTCATAACAATTACTGTTTTGACATTTCCCCAATGGCTGTAATTAGACTATCTTAAATGATATTTATTTTGTTCCAGGTAAAGTACTGTACTGTATGTGGGATACAAAAGCAAAATGCTCTCTCCTAGAGTTTATTTTAGGAAACTGGAGTGTGAGCCAAGCCTGGTAATGTGTGTGATAAGTGCCAGTAGGTTTCTGAGCTACTGTTTTTTTATAGTTTTTTGGAAGAAAATAAAACACGGTCTAACTGTGTGGCTCTCATGTGGATGCCTGACATCATTTCATGCAAGCATTTTGTAGTGAGAGTAGTGAGACAGTGTGTTATAAAATGCCAGTAAAGGTGCATTCACGTGAGAAAAAACACGAGAAAAAATAAGTAAATTAGAGATACTATGTTAGCATACTGGCAATGTGCTCAAGAAATAACTCTTAACACACGCACGTACATAAATACATACACACACGCACGCACGCTCTCACACACACACACACACACACACACACACACACACACACACACACACACACACACACACACACACACACACACACACACACACACACACACACACACACACACACACACACACACACACACACACACACTAGGGATGTCATCTGTGCTCAGAAATTACACTTGAATATCAATCCTAAAAATGACATTTGATTATACTCAACTGTTATTAGTATTATAACTATAATGTATGCAATGTCAGAACTGGTCAGTGACCCGGTCTTTCTCCTTCCCTGGTTGGTGTGCTGGGTTAATTATGCTTGTTAGACAACAACCATGACAAATCCTCACACATAAATACCTCTGACTGCTGCAGAGTTCACATCAAATGTGTTCAGATCATATTTATTCTGTTGGAGCCGGCACAGAGAATCTTCATGCCTGAGTTGTGCTTGGTATAACTCAGACTTCAGCTATGCATGCTCACTAATGACTCATGACCAGTGTTGGGTGTAACGTCGTTATAACTAACGACGTTACGTAACGACGTTAGTTTGGCGGTAGCGGAGGAACTTAACGAGTTACATTTTACAATATAACGGTTAGTTACTTAGTTATATTTTCGAAAAAGTAATCTCGTTATTTTTTTTAAAAAGTGTCCCATTTTCACTGTTCATTTTGTTGCCACCGATTAAAAAAGAAGCCCCGAGTCACATTTCCTCCTCCTGTCTTATTCTGTCAACAAATACACGTGTGTAGCTGTCTGTCTGTCTGCCTGTCTGTCTGTCTGCCTCCCTCGTATGTCAGCCAATCGCATTCCTTTCATCTCTCCAGCTCTGCAACGCGTGTCATGTTGAAACCAGGAAATCAACTCACTCAGTTGTTGACTGTTGACTTGGTGCTCTCCATCCATGTCCCACAAAACAACGACAGAAGCTGCTGCGTCCGTCTGTAATATAGCCTACGTGTTGATCGTTCCTCACAACCTTTAGTTGACCGTGCCTTTAGTTGACCGTGTGTAAAAGTCCGCGTCGGTAGGGTATTAAAATGGATTTACTCTACATCATCGGATCGGATCTGGACGGCGGACAACGGTGGATTCAGACCCGGCCATTTAACTCCGGTATAGAGCCTCCATATCAACGCCACGGCACCGAGGTACTGTACAGTTTAATGCTGAGGAGCGTTGGTCTTTTGAAGAGGACGCATGAGCTAAAAAGAGGCTGCACTCTTGTCTTTTTATGTTTACCAAACTTCCACGCTGGTGGGTTTTAATGGTCGGTAACGATAACGGTAGCTCGTTAAGTTACAATTGTCATTGGGTAGCGGAGTAACTTAACGGATTAGTTTTTCAAGTCAGTAACTAAAGTAACATAACGAGTTACTTCAAAATGTAACGATACCCAACACTGCTCATGACACTGGCAGGCCTTGATCATTGACAAGCCAGACTGGAAGGTTTGGTTTGCAGATGCTCATTTTATTAATAAACATTGACAGAATTAGGCACTAAATCTGTCTGGTTGACATTTAAAGATCAAGCATTTCTGTGAAAATATAACGAGTACACAATCAGTGTGGGGTGAGATGAAAAAACAATCTTTGCCAATGATTTATGTGAAGTGACTACCAGTAAGACTCCCTAATCGGGAGATAAGCGACCGTCAGGTCGCGTACACAAACTTTAGAAGGCAATCCTAGCCAATCAGGAGGGAATATGGGAAATGGGACAGATCCATGTTGATGACATGACTTTAGAGATACTGTGTACCGCTGTGCGTGATTTTAGGCCAACATCTGTAGGAGCAGTGTCCAGGAAAATGCTTTGGGAAAGTCGGCCTAGAAGAGAGCGCTACAAGAGGGCCATGTGAGAAATGAGGGGTGGAGGTTGTGATTTGCCATCCAAGGAGTGAGTGTGCAAAGTTTGGCATTGATAGGGCCAATGGTGGCGGAGATATGAGTAGGGCAAAAGTGTGACGTGACGGACTGACAGACTGACAGCTGGTGGGGCTTTGACTATTAGACCCACTGCAGGGGCTGGGCAGGGCATTTAATGGTGAACCAAGTTGCTGTAATCATATGCGAGTCCCTTTGCTTCAAAATCATAAGTAAGTGGGGAGATAAAAGTTAAATACAATAAGATTATTAAGAAACTGCCTCAAGTAAGTCTATTTCCCAGGTATGTGGATACAAAGGCAAGAAAGCTTCTCTCCTAGAGCAGAGCTTATTTTGGGGAACACGGAGTACCAGCCAGGTCTGCGAGCGTTTGTGATAAGTGCCAGTAGGTTTCTAAGCTACGGTGTCTTTTTTTAGTATATCTTTTTTAAAGCTTAGCTCCTCTACCTCTCTACAATAGAGTATTGAAAGATTATAAGAATGAATGTTGTTGGTTCGTGAGTGGTTCACGAGTCCCATATCCTGTGACTAAGAGACGGAGCCCTGCTATGATAATTCTCATGGGATGGGAACATGGGTGACACGCCAAATTCTGGGCCCTGGTTTTTTAATCTTGAAAGTTTGTGCGGAGTCGGAATATTTCAAATCCTTCTAAGGTTTTTTGAAAAACCTATGTTTTTGTGTCAGTGGTGCTTAAATATTTTCATGTGAAGGACCCCCAAAATGACATGTATTTGGCCAGCCCACCCCCCCCCCCCCCCCCCCCCCCGCCCCCCGTAGAAGCCAGATTTGAGTTACAAATGTTAAAAAGAAATACATATATTCAAAGATTTGCACACATTTTCACGACCTACAAGAGATCTACAAGCTCACAGTGCGGCTGTGAGCTAGTATACCTGATATTTTTCAATAGCTAAAGTATAAAATAATTAAGGCCCCTCCACCTTGGGCCCTGGTAACTCAGTCCCACTCCCCCCCACCCCACCCCACCCCCTCTTGTGACGCCCCTGGGGATGGGAATAAAGACACGTAGATGTTTCCAGGAAGATGGATGGAGCCCACAGCGGTTGCCTCTCATAACATTGTGGCTTCAAGTCGCTTGAAGGCCATTTTGGCCAAAACATCAGTAAAAAAAAAAAAAAAAAAAAAAAAAAAAATATTTGGAGCCAAATGTGCGGTTACTTTATCCTTCTTTGACAACACTTCAAAACACTTTAAATGTCCATTAAATAGCAGCATGAATAATGGATGGAGTGGAGCAGCCAGTGAGTCTGCACCAAGAGTTACACAGGAGCCACTCCTTACCTCTGTTCTCATCATAGAAGCATGTCAATCACCTGTGGACAATAGGGCTGTCACAATTATTATTACATAATCGTTTAATCGCAATTATTTGACATAATCGGGATTCTTTTTCATAATCGTCATAATCGTTTCCATGTTGAAAAACAGATCTACAAGCTACGAGCTTGTAGATTGGCTACTTCCACTATCAATGTTCTTTTTTAAGTATAAAGTTGTCAAATATATCAGTAATTTGTAAATGTACTATTATTTAGGTTATGTGTCATATCTGCCATGTGCAACTTCAAAGCCTAAAAGCCAAACAGAAATGTAATTGTCAATGACAAAAACACAATTAAATCGTTAATCGCAATTATTTGAGTGACAATTAATCGCCATGCAAAATGTCATAATCGTGACAAAACCGTCACCACCAGGATCACTTGAAGTCATGCAAGATTTTCTCTGCAGCTCTCCCCCTCTCTCTCTCTCTCTATCACTAAAACAACAGTATCATGCAAAAATAGCCAGATCTTAAAGGAAAAATCACACCCAATGTGAAGTGAGCGGTGGTCGTGCTTGCATAACATCTTCAATTGGTAATTGGTGATGTAATACAGGCTACACACACACACACACACACACACACACACACACACACACACACACATTGCTATGGCAAAACGCTGAGGAAAAAGACTAGGATATAAGTCTAGGATGTAATTGGTGATGTAATATGGCTACACACACACACACATATTGCTATGGCAAAACGCTGAGGAAAACACATTGCTATGGCAAAACGCTGAGGAAAAGTGGCTACAGATAGGTCTAGGATGTAATTGGTGATGTAATATGGCTACACAAACACACACATATTGCTATGGCAAAACGCTGAGGAAAACACATTGCTACATTTTTTGCAGTTATTTCCCTTCATCAGTAACTATATTATTGTGCTGGGGTGTTTCCTTGCAGAAAGACACATCCCCTGGCTGTATTTCTGTTCTGTTCCACTCTTTATGTTGAGATTAAATGTCAACAGAAACAGTGGAGGGACGTTTTTTGTCAGAGGGAGCTCAGCCAGAGCTCTTAATTGCTCCCTTTGAACTTCAAAGGGGTTGTGCACTAAGGTAATTGATTGGGCCATAAAAGTGTCAAGTCCTCGTTAGTGATCTCTCTAATCAATGCAAGCGTCAAAGACAACGACCTGTTTGATGCCTGTCATAGAGGGGGAGGGGGGAATGTTTTTGTGTACACACAAGCTTGCCTATTTTTCCTTTAAAGCTCACAATGCATCTGCGACACATTATATCTCGTTTTATCATTCATTCCGTTGCTCATAACACATTCAGACTCTCTCTCCTTTACCCTCTACCCGAATAACAAATGAAACAATCTCCCGTGCACAAACATGTAGGTCCACACTCAGGGCTGTCACGATTATGACATTTTACATGACGATTCATTGTCACTCAAATAATTGCGATTAACGATTTCATTGTGTTTTGGTAGTTGACAATTACATTTAACAATTCTGTTTGGCTTTTAGGCTTTCAAGTTGCACATGCTAGATATGACACATAACCTAAATATACAAAGAAATTACCGACATATTTGACAACTTTATACTTAAAAAAGAACATTCATGGTCTAAATAGCCGATCTACAAGCTCACAACGTGTCGCGATGCAACGCGTTGTGAGCTTGTAGATCTGCTATTTCCACTGTTTGACTTTAAAAAAAAATATATATAAACATTTTTCAACATGGAAACGATTATACCGATTATGAAAAATAATCGTGATTATGTCAAATAATTGCGATTATGTAGGCCTAATAATTGTGACAGCCTTAGCCACACTTAAAGACAGCACCACCTGTCTGACATGACATTTGAACCGCCTTCTTAACCTGAACACTGCCCCTCAGCTCACAACGAGCCACTGCGTCCTTTCAAGCGAGCGTGCACCGTGTAATCGACGCACCAGGCCCCGGACCTCTCCTCCTCCATATGCTGCACCATCCACGCCAGCTTTATGATCTGCCTCCCCCTCCGGACCTCTGCCTGATGCAGGGTTAACTCCCTCTCACAGGGGGTCATTACCGGGCTCCGCGCTACATTGATTTGTGGCGGCGGTCTTTCACCACACAGATTTACCGCTTTAATTGCGGTGCCTGTTAGTCCCCAATTAACATACCGTGTGCTCCATATCTGCCATGGAGGAGATTATGTCTTATTTTATCAACATTGCAGCAAAGAGGTCAGAATACCAGTCCAGGAGCGTATATGCACGGTACTTAATATTTGCTTCGAGATTGAAGGCTTTTGTGTGTGTGTGTACGATTTGTGTGTTGAGTACAAGTGCAACGTGTGTGTACATTTTAAACATGTTTGCATTTGTGTGAGTGTATACACAGTCTGTCTTGACATTGTGCATGTCTGTGTGTGCATTCATGCATTTTTGTGTATCTAGGTTCCCATGACATTACAACATACAATCCCTTTTATGCCCAGACAAGGATATCCCTATCTGAACCAGCCACACAGATATGGGCCATGTCTTGGCCATCTGGCCAGTGATATATATTGACGACATCAGGGATCTTCATATATGGGCATAAAAGGGATTCTGGGGGATACCCATATATGTACTTTTACATAGGTGATATCACCTGTGATGTCACAGTGATGTGTCAGGCGTAACCTTCCGAGATACACGGATACGTGGCCAAGATGTGCCAGATGTGTCATCACAGTGACATCAGAGCATGATGTCAGAGCAGCACACCCATAGACCATAAAATGTGTACACACACACAAACAGACAGACAGACAGACAGACAGACAGACAGACAGACACACACATGGAGACAAGCTGTGACATTTCTCATGGTAAACTGCGACCTTCGGTCGCAATAATGAGTGCGTAACCAAAACGTATGATTGCGACCGTAAGTCGCAGTTTAGTATGAGAAATGGCACATCTTGTCTCTGTCACTTTTTTACGGTCTATGGGTTTGACGTTCGGACATCACTGTGATGTCAGGGAAACCACAGAATCCCTTTTATGCCCATATATGGAGATCCCTGATGTCATCAATATTAACCCCATATCTAACATCCACATACCACACTAAGAATCCATATATTGTAAGGCCATATCTGTGTGGCTAGTTCTACAGACAGGGACCTCCATATATGGGCATAAAAGGGATTGTATGTATGATGTCAGATGTCATAGACGTCATAGGACTTTCACATATAATGAATAACTGAGTAAGCATGTTTGGGCTATCACAGAGATGTTCACGAGTCTTTGATCTCGAGTCCGAGTCGAGTCGAGTCTGGAGTCTTTGGGGGGTCGAGTCCGAGTCGAGTCTCGAGTCTTTGATTTAGAGTCCAAGTCGAGTCAAGAGTCTTTAGAAAAAATAAAAATAAAACATATTTTCTTCCCTTTAATTAATTACAAGTTAGATATATATGTATGTGTCTATGCATGTATTATTGTTTTCATGTCTTTGTTGTCCCTATATGGCCGTTTAGGTGCTTTTGGTTCTCTGCTGTACTGTTGTTTTCCCTTAAAAAATTTAAATAAAGATTTGATAAAAAAAAATACATTTCAAATTCCAGACTTTTACTTGACACAGCATATTTCTATATAGTAGGGGTGCAGGAAAAAATCTATTCGAATTCGAATCGTGTTTCTAACATGTTAAGATTCAGAATCGATTCTCATTTTTCAGATTTTTTTATCATGATTTTTTTATTACGATAATTTGTTAGATATTATGTTGTGTTTGTACAATAGGGTGGATCTTAAATGACCTTTTTTAGATTTTCTTGAGTCTCACCCCCCAATTATGTTCCAATGTACAAAAAACTGCTTTGGTTAAAATTTGGTTGAATTTCAAGCATATTTAGAGGTAGCTCAATCAAGTCAAAGATTGTACATTTTATTGGTCAAAATCGAATTGCACTGCAGGCACATATAAGTTATACATTACACATTATTCTTATACTAAGCACAGAAATTATATTTTTTTAAGCTTACAAATCTAAACACAAATCTGATTACATGTTTGTCATATGTCAATCCAGAATTAATGTATTGTAGGAAATAGCAAAGCAAAGAATGACAATTTGCTATTTTTCATTTAACGTGCACAATGACATGTCTTTATTTTACACTCTTCAATCACACTCACAACACACAACAAGCACACAGTCCCACTTCCTTGTTTACCCCCAAAACCCCTGAAAGTCACTGCAGTATTTAATAGTAATTCAGTAGTTACTGATCAATTAAAGTTTGTTTATGGCTATCGGGATACTTGTGCCGATGGTTCTGCACAATTTGCAGCAAGTATTGGAGTTGGGACTCATCTTTAGTAATGAGACCACAATATTCTTGTATTAGGGCAACCCCACGCTCTGCATGATCATTGACAACATTCATCGCCTTCACTACAGCCAGAGCTTCTTGGTAGTCCACCCTGGGCTCCCACTCATCGGGATCAACGTCAAGGAAGTCACCTGGAGATCCATCATTTTGAAAAGCACCTTGGATTTGGGAAACACAAAATATTCAATGTTCTTCCTTGCAATTGTTCCAAGGTCAACAGTAATTCTCTTCATATGCCCCTGTTAATCATCTTCATTTCCATCTTTCATGGCTCTCACCATCAGCCTCTTCGTTTGCGCGCTCAATTGACTGTCAAACATTGCAGGTCTGACGATCTCTGGAGCCAAATACCATAAGTGATTGGAAAACTTTTGAGAAGCAGCTTTAGACACCTCAGCATTTATTGATGAATATTCCAGCAACGATTTTAACAGCTGCCAAGTCATTTAGTGGAGCGCTGACAGCAACAGGTGCCATCATCCATGCCTTCACATAAATGCAAACTGTAAACATGCACAAATCCATGCATGCTTTTTCTTCCCTGAGGGTCAGTTTGAATTGGCCATGAAACATCCAGATCTTCAAACAATAAATAACCTTTGCCATCCAACGGGCATGATGGGTAGCTACTGGAGCTCTGAACCAGATACATCGCTGCTTGAGGTATCCGGTTCATCAATAAATGCTGAGGTGTCTAAAGCTGCTTCTCAAAGGTTTTCCAATCACTTATGGTGAACAGGGGCATATGAAGAGAATTACTGTTGACCTTGGAACAATTGCAAGGAAGAACATTGAAGATTTTGTGTCTCCCAAATCCAAGGTGCTTTTCAAAATGATGGATCTCCCAGATGACTTCCTTGACGTTGATCCCGATGAGTGGGAGCCCAGGGTGGACTACCAAGAAGCTCTGGCTGTAGTGAAGGCGATGAATGTTGTCAATGATCATGCAGAGCGTGGGGTTGCCCTAATACAAGAATATTGTGGTCTCATTACTAAAGATGAGTCCCAACTCCAATACTTGCTGCAAATTGTGCAGAACCATCGGCACAAGTATCCCGATAGCCGTAAACAAACTTTAATTGATCAGTAACTACTGAATTACTATTAAATACTGCAGTGACTTTCAGGGGTTTTGGGGGTAAACAAGGAAGTGAGGCTGTGTGCTTGTTGTGTGTGAGTATGATTGAAGCAATAAAGACATGTCATTGTGCACGTTAAATGAAAAATAGCAATTTGTCATTCTTTGCTTTGCTATTTCCTACAATACATTAATTCTGGTACGACATATGACAAACATGTAATCAGATTTGTGTTTAGATTTGTAAGCTTAAAAAAATATAATTTCTGTGATTAGTATAAGAATAATGTGTAATGTATAACTTAAATGTGCCTGCAGTGCAATTCGATTTTGACCAATAAAATGTACAATCTTTGACTTGATTGAGCTACCTCTAAATATGCTTGAAATTCAACCAAATTTTAACCAAAGCAGTTTTTTGTACATTGGAACATAATTGGGGGGTGAGACTCAAGAAAATCTAAAAAAGGTCATTTAAGATCCACCCTATTGTACAAGTTAAAATAATGTGTGCAAGCATGAATAAATCAGACATGTTGTCTTGGATTTACCTTTGTGTGTTTACATTATTGCAATAAGTTGATAAAACCTTTACAATTCTAAAAGCTACATAATGCTTTCATGCCAGCAGACTGGAGTAGATCCTGATATATGAATTGAATAGCGAATAGTTTTGAATAGAGAATAGTTTTTAAATCGGACAATAATCGTTTCTGAATTCGAATCGTTTGGATTTGAAAGAATAAAAAATAAATCGTGAATCGTGACACCAAGAATCTATTCTGAATCGAATCGTGGGATAGCCGAAGATTCGCAGCCCTACTATATAGCAGTATTGATACTTTTATTTAAGTAAAACATGTGAGTACTTTTTCCACCACTACTGTAGTCAAGTCTCTCCCTGCCAGAGGAGCGAGGTGGAGTGAGGGGAATGAAGGTGAGATTATGATTACAGTATGCTTCACACCGTCGAACGAAACTTGGCTTCAGGTTGACCTAATTAGGTTGGGTATAAATCAAAGGACCCCACGGGTGGCTGCCTTCAGCAGGGCGTGAGCTACAGTCTAGCAGTGACCCACAGGAGCAGCCAGGGCAGCCATCATCCTTCCTCACGTCAAGGTTAGCCCTGCATGGGTTGGGGTGGGGCTGCTATACCAGCACAGGAAATATAGCAGATCTACAAGGTCACAATGCGTCGCATTGTGTGTTGTTTATCATATCACTATAGTACGTCAAAATGCAATATCGGTCAAATCAGTAACCTAATATTGGCCAAATACGAGACGAGACGCCTCAGGGCAACAAAGCGACCTCGCCCTCGTGCCACAGTGATGTGGACATCAGGGATCTCCATATATGGCATGAAAGGGATTTGTTCCCCTGGCATCACAGGGATCTCCATATCTCCATATATGGGCATAACAGGGATTTGTACCCCCTGGCATACAGGGATCTCTCTAACAGTGCATCATTAATATCAGGGAACATCAGGGAACTCCATGTGTGTGTGGGCATAAAAAGGATTCTGTTAGTGTGACATCACAGTGAAGCCAGAGCGTGATATCAGAGCGGCAAACCCATAGACCGTAAAAATGTGTACACGTCTACACGCGGACAAGCTGTTACGTTTCTCATAGTAAACTGCGACCTTCGGTCGCAATTACTATTATTGAGTAGTATGTAAACATACTATAATAGGCTGTTAAGATAATTAGGCAATTTCTTAAAGGAGTAGTTCACGCCCAAAATGACTTTTTTTCCTATTGATTAGTCACGCCATGGAGAGTAGAGTGCAATAATATTTTTTGTTTTTTGTCACATTCCTAAGACAAAAATTTGATTAGAGTAAATTTACCCCCATTGATTCCGGATGGGGACCCGTTTCGAAACGGGTCCCCATCCGGAACGAATGGGGGTAAATTTATTGTTATCACATTTTTGTCTTAGGAATGCAACAAAAAACTAAAAATATATATTACTCTAGTCTCCATGGCGTGACTAATCAATAGAAAAAAAGTCATTTTGGGGGTGAACTACTCCTTTAAGTAAGGCTTTGTAGATAAAAACAGTGCAGTGCTGTTCTCAGCCAATGATTAAGTACAGTATGAGAAAACCATAAAGCTTAGAGGACTGAGTGGTAGACTGCATCAAGTGGCTTCAGTAAGGAGGGAGCAGAATGCATGTAAAGAACTGATAAGATTGTGGCTTGAATCAACCGTTTTCTCCTATTGGAATCAAAGCCAGCTTTGTTTCTATAGATCAGGGGTTTTCAAAGTGGGTGACGGGGCACCCTGGGGTGCCGCGACGGCAGTCCAGGGGTGCCGCGAGATAATTTGATAATATTTGGAATTTATTTGAACACTTGAAAAAATATTTAGTATAATTTTAAACTTGAAGTACAAAGTTGTTTTCAGTCAGTTCTAACCAAAATGGCTATTATCTCAGTGTCTTCCTCGCAACAGAATCACTAAAATATCTTCACTGTCGGGCAGAAACCTTGTACCTCCAAGTTTCAAATGTGCGTCTTTTGGTAAAGCAAAGCCCTGCTTCATCATACAAGACTGTCTCACAAAACTAGTGAAAACAGCCGATCTACAAGCACACAACGTTGTGTGCTTGTAGATCGGCTGTTTTCACTAGTATAGTATGTTTTATAGATGATAAATACAAAACGAACGGTTTTGGACATACAAGGTTTCCAACCGACAACGACGATATACTATAAATATAAGGTGCTTGGAGTGAAAATTATATGTAGGGGTGCCTCGGATTAGAAGAATATTCATGGGGTGCCCCGAGACAAAAAAACTTGGGAACCCCTGCTATAGAGAATTGCAAACGTTGGTTCTCATTTCTGAGAGGTGAGTTTTATAGATAGTTTGTCGTCTATCCATTATGCCCAGGGGCCTGTTTCACGAAAGCAGAGTTAAATAGACCAGGATTATTTAAGCCAAATCCAGGTTTGACAAAGCCTGCTCATGTACAGCCTGGTTTGTTCCGTTCCACGAACCGTTCCAGGATTATAAAGCCAGGCTGAATGAGCGTTCACGTACGTACCAATCATGGAACCAGAGTGGTGTTCTTCCGCTAATTTAAGCCAGGATATCTGATAAATCCAGGCTTTATCCTTAATCTAGGTTTCGTGAAACAGGCCCCAGGTATTTGTAGCTTGAGGCTCTTTCTATGGGGCTGTTAAGTCTGACATCATTTTGTAGGCAGAGGAGAACTTTTGGGGCCAAAAGTCCCCAGCGCCCGTGAATCTTTTTATTATTTTTACTATTTACACATTTTTCTTCTCTTTGTTGTTGAAAGGAAAGAGGTAGAATTATACTTTAGTCGTTATTTTTGTCTCGGATCTGTTGAAATAGCGAGGGACAGATATTGACAATAAATCGGCTTGGAGGTCTGACTACAAAATGATGTCAAGGCTTAAAATCCCCATAGGAGTCCCCTCTACAGTGGTTATGTTGGCTGATACATCTGGTGACAAATTCAACGTATGGGCTAAAACTGGAGGAATGTGCTGTTAACCCATTTAGTGCTCCAGAAATGAACGGGTTAACATGTCCAGCGTGCCTCCCGCAGGCTGCATCCACGACCGTTGTCTTATTTTGAAGGCCAGAAGTCCATAGCGTAAACACTTCCGGTTTGACGTCATGACGTCATTCACCGGAAGCGATCGTCATCAACATGCGGTTGTGTAATGGCTTTCAACATGTGTTTTATTAGCGAGAATCTAATGCCATCCTTGGCTTTAAAAGTGATGTTTCGAGATAATGGACATTAAAGATGAGATTCCGCGTCGGCCTCCATGTTAAGGGATTACTATTTTGTGCACGTGCATCCGTGATGATGATGAATCAGCGAGTCCAATCGTGCCAATCGTTTCCAACGGACCCTCGGGTAAGAACGCCAGCGTTACTCTATATACTGTACTTTTCGCGAGTATACTCGGGATCGGCACTCTAAATACTTGAGTATTTTTCACGAGTATACTCGGGATCGGCTAGAAATTAGTTAACAACTTGCATGGATAGGACACATATCATCATCATAATAATAATAATAATGAGAAATGTCGCAGCTTGTCTCCGTGTCAGTCAGTACACATTTTTACGCATGTTCTAACATGCCCATATATGGGCATTCCCAGATCACACTTGCAAATTAATTACGTCCTCGTCCGTTTTATCTATGGAGATCCCTGTCCCGATGTCATCAATATTAACACATTGACCGCCATTTTAACATACCTCCGTACTCCCACCTGCCATTCGTCTCCATAGACTTCCATGTAATTGGGTGTGCACGGATCATGCACACCCATGCCTAGATAATGCACCACGTGTGTCCACATTGCTCACAGCTTTCAAACAAAAAAATCCGAATGGAAATCCGTTCAGGCATTCATGAGATAACAGCCACTATGTTTAACAAAGATGGCTGCCAAAATGGCTGCCATGCTTGAAAGATGGGGTTGCTATGGGGGTTAAACATGCAATTTCGCGATTGCTATCATGCCTACTCCATTTTTTGGGGTCAAAAATGTTTTTGAAATCTTTTTTTTTTTTTTTTTTTCTCTTTTTTTTTTTTTTTTTTTTTTTTTTTTTTTTTTTTTTT